>NC_134354.1:200545214-200892714 GCF_048569485.1 Anomaloglossus baeobatrachus
ATTAAAAAACGGATCAAAAACAAGATAAAAATGAAACGTATGCACACACGCCTAATGGACCAAAAAAATCGAATGGCCATGATTAAGCCTACATTCTGGTTAGGACTCTGTAGGAGATAGGGGTCATTTTCTAGCTTGCTTAACCCTACTGAAGTCGATGCAAATCATGCTTAAAGGGGTGGTTCACCCATATTTTTTATTGTCTAGATTGATATTATATTGAGAAACAATGTTTCCCTCAAATACCTTATGTTGGCAATAGTGCCTGTGAGAGGCGCTATTGCAGACCGCTGTTCCCCGCTCCATGACCCCCGGGTTCCGTGACCTTGGGGATCCGGTGACGTCACGTCAAGTTCCTGACACTGCGGTTGGCCGCAGTGTCTGTGAGTGATGGGCTGTGGGTGGTGTTTCACCGCTCGTGACAGCCCATCTGCTCCCTCCTCCCTCACAGCAGAACGCTGCAAGCAGGTGACATGCTGAGCTGTTACAAGCAGTGAAACACTGCCCACAGCCCAGTGAGTCAGGAAGACTGGGCCCGGCCTCAGGGATGTGACGTGTCCGGAACTTGACGTGAAGTCACCAGATCCCCGAGGTCATGGAGCCCGGGGGTCACAGAGCGGGGAACAGCGGTCCACAACAGCGTCTCTCACAGGCACTATTGCCAACACAAGGTATTTGAGAGAAACATTGTTTCTCAATATAATATCGATCTAGACAATAAAAAATATGGATGAACCACCCTTTTAAATCATGGCAAATGGAAACAATAACAATCAATGTGGATATTATTTTAGTCTATTAAGTGAAAATTCCATGAACTCCCAAAATGCGTGATAAATCGCTCTGTCGGCCACAATGCCGAGGACAAGACTTAAGGCAGCAAGACAAGCTATGGATTTATTGAGGCATGTCACTCTATCCCTAACTTCTAAAAAAAGTTTCTGACTTACACCATTCCAGCCTTTTTTAAAATATTTTCTTACTGGAGTACTGCTTCTAATCTAAGGTCACTGAGCCTAGTTTATACTCACCCACTGCTATCTTCACCTTTTATTGCCAATGCTCCCCTAAGGGTACCTTCACACTTTAGCGATGCAGCAGCAATCCGACCAGCGATCTGACCTGGGGATCGCTGCTGCATCGCTACATGGTCGCTGGTGAGCTGTCAAACAGGCAGATCTCACCAGCTACCAGTGACCAGCCCCCAGCCAGCAGCAACGTGCAAGCGATGCTGCGCTTGCACGGAGCCGGCGTCTGGAAGCTGCGGACACTGGTAACTAAGGTAAACATCGGGTATGATTACCCGATGTTTACATTAGTTACCAGCGCACACCGCTTAGCTTAGTGTGTGCAGGGAGCAGGAGCCGGCACTGGCAGCGTGAGAGCTGCGGAGGCTGGTAACGAAGGTAAATATCGGGTAACCACCTTGGTTAACCGATGTTTACCTTGGTTACAGCTTACCGCAGGCTGTCAGACGCCGGCTCCTGCTCCCTGCACATTCAGGATTGTTGCTCTCTCGCTGTCACACACAGCGATGTGTGCTTATCAGCAGGAGAGCAACAATAAAAAAACGAACCAGCACTGTGTGTAACGAGCAGCGATCTCACAGCAGGGGCCAGATCGCTGCTCAGTGTCACACACAGCGAGATCGCTAATGAGGTCACAAAAAACGTGACTCAGCAGCGATCTCAGTAGCGATCTCGCTGTGTGTGAAGCACCCCTAAGGCAGTTTGTGACCTGTCGGATCTCTGTAAATGTTTCATGGAGCGAGCAAGAGGTCATTCTTCAATACAAATGTTCAAATCTAAGATAGCCTTCTTTTGCTCTCATAGACTTGCACTGAGAGCTTGTGACATAAATTCTGGCTTCCGGTCAGACAGAAGTTGCAGTCACAAGATGGCACCGCGGGAACGGAGCAGAGAAAAGACAAGGCGAAGACTGGAAAATAAAACTTTTCAGTGAATCAATCTTGAGTTGGATATACAGTCATATGAAAAAGTTTGGGCACCCACTTTTTCTCCACTTTTTCTCCATTTTTTCTCCACTTTTTCTCCACTTTTTCTCCACTTTTTCTCCACTTTTACTCCACTTTTTCTCCACTTTTACTCCACTTTTTCTCCACTTCTTCTCCATTTTTTCTCCATTTTTTCTCCACTTTTTCTCCACTTTTTCTCCACTTTTTCTCCACTTTTTCTCCACTTTTACTCCACTTTTTCTCCACTTTTTCTCCACTTTTTCATCACTTTTTCATCACTTTTTCAGTATCACATAAGAGTGAGAGAACAATAACATAAACTCGAACAATGGGATGCAGCAAAAAAAATTGCAACACAGCAAGAAATGAAACATATGATACAAATGTCATAATACAGTACAAGGACAATATAGTAATGACAAATATGGGGTCAGAGTAGGCTTAGACAGCTCTGGTACAAAAGAGATGTCAATCATAAAGTAACATGTGCAGTAGGTGTAGAGCTACACTATGCATGGCAGAGCTAATGGGTAGACCGACCATAGAAAAAGAACAAAGAAAAAGTGGAGAAAAAGTGGAGAAAAAGTGGAGAAAAAGTGGAGAAGAAGTGGAGAAAAAGTGGAGAAAAAGTGGTGAAAAAGTGGAGAAAAAATGGAGAAAAAGTGGAGAAAAAGTGGAGAAAAAGTGGAGAAAAAATGGAGAAAAAGTGGAGAAGTGGAGAAAAAGTGGAGAAAAAGTGGAGAAAAAGTGGAGAAAAAGTGGAGGAAAAATGGAGAAGAAGTGGAGAAAAAGTGGAGGAAAAATGGAGAAGAAGTGGAGAAAAAGTAAAGAAGAAGTGGAGAAAAAGTGGAGAAAAATGGAGAAGTGGAGAAAAAGTGGAGAAGAAGTGGAGAAAAAATGGAAAAGTGGAGAAAAAGTTGAGAAAAAGTGGAGAAGAAGTGGAGAAAAAGTGGAGAAAAAGTGGAGAAAAAATGGAGAAGTGGAGAAGAAGTGGAGAAAAAGTGGAGAAAAAGTGGAGAAAAAGTGGAGAAAAAGTGGAAAAAAAAATGGAGAAAAAGTGGAGACAAAATGGAGAAAAAGTGGAGAAAAAGTGGAGAAAAAATGGAGAAAAAGTGGAGAAGTGGAGAAAAAGTGGAGAAAAAGTGGAGAAAAAGTGGAGGAAAAATGGAGAAGAAGTGGAGAAAAAGTGGAGAAGAAGTGGAGAAAAAGTGGAGAAAAATGGAGAAGAAGTGGAGAAAAAGTGGAGAAGAAGTGGAGAAAAAGTGGAGAAAAATGGAGAAAAAGTGGAGAAAAAGTGGAGAAAAAGTGGAGAAGTGGAGAAAGAGTGGAGAAAAAGTGGAGAAGAAGTGGAGAAAAAGTGGAGAAAAAGTGGAGAAAAAATGGAAAAGTGGAGAAAAAGTGGAGAAGAAGTGGAGAAAAAGTGGAGAAAAAGTGGAGAAAAAGTGGAGAAAAAGTGGAGAAAAAGTGGAGAAAAAATGGAGAACAAGTGGAGAAAAAGTGGAGAAAAAATGGAGAAAAAGTGGAGAAAAAGTGGAGAAAAAGTGGAGAAAAAATGGAGAAAAAGTGGAGAAGTGGAGAAAAAGTGGAGAAAAAGTGGAGAAAAAGTGGAGAAGAAGTGGAGAAAAAGTGGAGAAAAATGGAGAAAAAGTGGAGAAAAAGTGGAGAAAAAGTGGAGAAGTGGAGAAAGAGTGGAGAAAAAGTGGAGAAGAAGTGGAGAAAAAGTGGAGAAAAAGTGGAGAAAAAATGGAGAAGTGGAGAAGAAGTGGAGAAAAAGTGGAGAAAAAGTGGAGAAAAAGTGGAGAAAAAGTGGAAAAAAAATGGAGAAAAAGTGGAGAAAAAATGGAGAAAAAGTGGAGAAAAAGTGGAGAAAAAATGGAGAAAAAGTGGAGAAGTGGAGAAAAAGTGGAGAAAAAGTGGAGAAAAAGTGGAGGAAAAATGGAGAAGAAGTGGAGAAAAAGTGGAGAAGAAGTGGAGAAAAAGTGGAGAAAAATGGAGAAGAAGTGGAGAAAAAGTGGAGAAGAAGTGGAGAAAAAGTGGAGAAAAATGGAGAAAAAGTGGAGAAAAAGTGGAGAAAAAGTGGAGAAGTGGAGAAAGAGTGGAGAAAAAGTGGAGAAGAAGTGGAGAAAAAGTGGAGAAAAAGTGGAGAAAAAATGGAAAAGTGGAGAAAAAGTGGAGAAGAAGTGGAGAAAAAGTGGAGAAAAAGTGGAGAAAAAGTGGAGAAAAAGTGGAGAAAAAGTGGAGAAAAAATGGAGAAAAAGTGGAGAAAAAATGGAGAAAAAGTGGAGAAAAAGTGGAGAAAAAGTGGAGAAAAAATGGAGAAAAAGTGGAGAAGTGGAGAAAAAGTGGAGAAAAAGTGGAGAAAAAGTGGAGAAGAAGTGGAGAAAAAGTGGAGAAAAAGTGGAGAAAAAGTGGAGAAAAAGTGGAGAAAAAATGGAGAAAAAGTGGAGAAAAAGTGGAGAAAAAATGTAGAAAAAGTGGAGAAAAATGAAGAAAAAGTGGAGAAAAAGTGGAGAAAAAGTGGAGAAGTGGAGAAAGAGTGGAGAAAAAGTGGAGAAGAAGTGGAGA
This sequence comes from Anomaloglossus baeobatrachus, assembly GCF_048569485.1. Lineage (NCBI taxonomy): Eukaryota > Metazoa > Chordata > Amphibia > Anura > Aromobatidae > Anomaloglossus > Anomaloglossus baeobatrachus. Next base: position 200,549,755 of record NC_134354.1, read on the forward strand.
AAAAGTGGAGAAAAAGTGGAGAAAAAATGGAGAAGTGGAGAAAAAGTGGAGAAAAAGTGGAGAAGAAGTGGAGAAAAAGTGGAGAAAAAGTGGAGAAAAAGTGGAGAAAAAATGGAGAAAAAGTGGAGAAAAAGTGGAGAAAAAATGGAGAAAAAGTGGAGAAAAAGTGGAGAAAAAGTGGAGAAAAAATGGAGAAAAAGTGGAGAAGTGGAGAAAAAGTGGAGAAAAAGTGGAGAAAAAGTGGAGGAAAAATGGAGAAGAAGTGGAGAAAAAGTGGAGAAGAAGTGGAGAAAAAGTGGAGAAAAAGTGGAGAAGTGGAGAAAGAGTGGAGAAAAAGTGGAGAAGAAGTGGAGAAAAAGTGGAGAAAAATGGAGAAAAAGTGGAGAAAAAGTGGAGAAAAAGTGGAGAAGTGGAGAAAGAGTGGAGAAAAAGTGGAGAAGAAGTGGAGAAAAAGTGGAGAAAAATGGAGAAAAAGTGGAGAAAAAGTGGAGAAAAAGTGGAGAAAAAGTGGAGAAGTGGAGAAAGAGTGGAGAAAAAGTGGAGAAGAAGTGGAGAAAAAGTGGTGAAAAAGTGGAGAAAAAGTGGAGGAAAAATGGAGAAGAAGTGGAGAAAAAGTGGAGAAGAAGTGGAGAAAAAATGGAAAAGTGGAGAAAAAGTGGAGAAAAAGTGGAGAAGAAGTGGAGAAAAAGTGGAGAAAAAGTGGAGAAAAAGTGGAGAAGTGGAGAAAGAGTGGAGAAAAAGTGGAGAAGAAGTGGAGAAAAAGTGGAGAAAAAGTGGAGAAAAAGTGGAGAAAAAGTGGAGAAAAAATGGAGAAGTGGAGAAAAAGTGGAGAAAAAGTGGAGAAGTGGAGAAAAAGTGGAGAAAAAGTGGAGAAAAAGTGGAGAAAAATTGGAGAAAAAGTGGAGAAAAAGTGGAGAAAAAATGGAGAAAAAGTGGAGAAAAAGTGGAGAAAAAGTGGAATAAAAATGGAGAAAAAGTGGAGAAGTGGAGAAAAAGTGGAGAAAAAATGGAGAAAAAGTGGAGAAGTGGAGAAAAAGTGGAGAAAAAGTGGAGAAAAAGTGGAGGAAAAATGGAGAAGAAGTGGAGAAAAAGTGGAGAAGAAGAGGAGAAAAAGTGGAGAAAAATGGAGAAAAAGTGGAGAAAAAGTGGAGAAGTGGAGAAAGAGTGGAGAAAAAGTGGAGAAGAAGTGGAGAAAAAGTGGAGAAAAAGTGGAGAAAAAATGGAGAAGTGGAGAAAAAGTGGAGAAAAAGTGGAGAAGAAGTGGAGTAAAAGTGGAGTAAAAGTGGAGAAAAAGTGGAGAAAAATGGAGAAGAAGTGGAGTAAAAGTGGAGAAAAAGTGGAGAAAAAGTGGAGAAAAAGTGGAGAAAAAATGGAGAAAAAGTGGAGAAAAAGTGGAGAAAAAATGTAGAAAAAGTGGAGAAAAATGGAGAAAAAGTGGAGAAAAAGTGGAGAAAAAGTGGAGAAGTGGAGAAAGAGTGGAAAAAAAGTGGAGAAGAAGTGGAGAAAAAGTGGAGAAAAAGTGGAGAAAAAGTGGAGAAAAAATGGAGAAGTGGAGAAAAAGTGGAGAAAAAGTGGAGAAGAAGTGGAGAAAAAGTGGAGAAAAAGTGGAGAAAAAGTGGAGAAAAAGTGGAGAAAAAATGGAGAAGTGGAGAAAAAGTGGAGAAAAAGTGGAGAAGAAGTGGAGAAAAAGTGGAGAAAAAGTGGAGAAAAAGTGGAGAAAAAAATGGAGAAAAAGTGGAGAAAAAATGGAGAAGTGGAGAAAAAGTGGAGAAAAAATGGAGAAAAAGTGGAGAAGTGGAGAAAAAGTGGAGAAAAAATGGAGAAGAAGTGGAGTAAAAGTGGAGTAAAAGTGGAGAAAAAGTGGAGAAAAAGTGGAGAAAAAATGGAGAAAAAGTGGAGAAAAAGTGGAGAAAAAATGTAGAAAAAGTGGAGAAAAAATGGAGAAGAAGTGGAGAAAAAGTGGAGAAAAAGTGGAGAAAAAGTGGAGAAAAAGTGGAGAAAAAGTGGAGAAAAAATGTAGAAAAAGTGGAGAAAAAATGTAGAAAAAGTGGAGAAAAAGTGGAGAAAAAGTGGAGAAAAAGTGGAGAAAAAGTGGAGAAAAAATGGAGAAGTGGAGAAAAAGTGGAGAAAAAGTGGAGAAGAAGTGGAGAAAAAGTGGAGAAAAAGTGGAGAAAAAGTGGAGAAAAAGTGGAGAAAAAGTGGAGAAAAAGTGGAGAAAAAAATGGAGAAAAAGTGGAGAAAAAATGGAGAAGTGGAGAAAAAGTGGAGAAAAAGTGGAGAAAAAATGGAGAAAAAGTGGAGAAGTGGAGAAAAAGTGGAGAAAAAATGGAGAAGAAGTGGAGTAAAAGTGGAGTAAAAGTGGAGAAAAAGTGGAGAAAAAGTGGAGAAAAAATGGAGAAAAAGTGGAGAAAAAGTGGAGAAAAAATGTAGAAAAAGTGGAGAAAAAATGGAGAAGTGGAGAAAAAGTGGAGAAAAAGTGGAGAAAAAATGTAGAAAAAGTGGAGAAAAAATGTAGAAAAAGTGGAGAAAAAGTGGAGAAAAAGTGGAGAAAAAATGTACAAAAAATGTAGAAAAAGTGGAGAAGACGTGGAGAAGAAGTGGAGAAAAAATGGAGAAAAAGTGGAGAAAAAGTGGAGAAAAAGTGGAGAAAAAGTGGAGAAAAAAATGGAGAAAAAGTGGAGAAATAATGGAGAAGTGGAGAAAAAGTGGAGAAAAAGTGGAGAAAAAATGGAGAAAAAGTGGAGAAGTGGAGAAAAAGTGGAGAAAAAATGGAGAAGAAGTGGAGTAAAAGTGGAGTAAAAGTGGAGAAAAAGTGGAGAAAAAGTGGAGAAAAAATGGAGAAAAAGTGGAGAAAAAGTGGAGAAAAAATGTAGAAAAAGTGGAGAAAAAATGGAGAAGAAGTGGAGAAAAAGTGGAGAAAAAGTGGAGAAAAAGTGGAGAAAAAGTGGAGAAAAAGTGGAGAAAAAATGTAGAAAAAGTGGAGAAAAAATGTAGAAAAAGTGGAGAAAAAGTGGAGAAAAAGTGGAGAAAAAGTGGAGAAAAAGTGGAGAAAAAATGGAGAAGTGGAGAAAAAGTGGAGAAAAAGTGGAGAAGAAGTGGTGAAAAAGTGGAGAAAAAGTGGAGAAAAAGTGGAGAAAAAGTGGAGAAAAAGTGGAGAAAAAGTGGAGAAAAAAATGGAGAAAAAGTGGAGAAAAATGGAGAAGTGGAGAAAAAGTGGAGAAAAAGTGGAGAAAAAATGGAGAAAAAGTGGAGAAGTGGAGAAAAAGTGGAGAAAAAATGGAGAAGAAGTGGAGTAAAAGTGGAGTAAAAGTGGAGAAAAAGTGGAGAAAAAGTGGAGAAAAAATGGAGAAAAAGTGGAGAAAAAGTGGAGAAAAAATGTAGAAAAAGTGGAGAAAAAATGGAGAAGTGGAGAAAAAGTGGAGAAAAAGTGGAGAAAAAATGTAGAAAAAGTGGAGAAAAAATGTAGAAAAAGTGGAGAAAAAGTGGAGAAAAAGTGGAGAAAAAATGTACAAAAAATGTAGAAAAAGTGGAGAAGACGTGGAGAAGAAGTGGAGAAAAAATGGAGAAAAAGTGGAGAAAAAGTGGAGAAAAAGTGGAGAAAAAGTGGAGAAAAAAATGGAGAAAAAGTGGAGAAATAATGGAGAAGTGGAGAAAAAGTGGAGAAAAAGTGGAGAAAAAATGGAGAAAAAGTGGAGAAGTGGAGAAAAAGTGGAGAAAAAATGGAGAAGAAGTGGAGTAAAAGTGGAGAAAAAGTGGAGAAAAAGTGGAGAAAAAGTGGAGAAAAAATGGAGAAAAAGTGGAGAAAAAGTGGAGAAAAAATGGAGAAAAAGTGGAGAAAAAGTGGAGAAAAAATGTAGAAAAAGTGGAGAAAAAATGGAGAAGAAGTGGAGAAAAAGTGGAGAAAAAGTGGAGAAAAAGTGGAGAAAAAGTGGAGAAAAAGTGGAGAAAAAATATAGAAAAAGTGGAGAAAAAATGTAGAAAAAGTGGAGAAAAAGTGGAGAAAAAGTGGAGAAAAAATGTACAAAAAAATGTAGAAAAAGTGGAGAAGACGTGGAGAAGAAGTGGAGAAAAAGTGGAGAAAAAGTGGAGAAAAAGTGGAGAAAAAGTGGAGAAAAAATGTAGAAAAAGTGGAGAAAAAGTGGAGAAGTGGAGAAAAAGTGGAGAAAAAGTGGAGAAGAAGTGGAGAAAAAGTGGAGAAAAAGTGGAGAAAAAGTGGAGAAAAAGTGGAGAAAAAATGGAGAAAAAGTGGAGAAAAAGTGGAGAAAAAGTGGAGAAAAAGTGGAGAAAAAATGGAGAAAAAGTGGAGAAGTGGAGAAAAAGTGGAGAAAAAGTGGAGAAAAAATGTACAAAAAATGTAGAAAAAGTGGAGAAGACGTGGAGAAGAAGTGGAGAAAAAGTGGAGAAAAAGTGGAGAAAAAGTGGAGAAAAAGTGGAGAAAAAATGTAGAAAAAGGGGAGAAAAAGTGGAGAAGAAGTGGAGAAAAAGTGGAGAAGAAGTGGAGAAGAAGTGGAGAAAAAGTGGAGAAGAAGTGGAGAAGAAGTGGAGAAAAAGTGGAGAAAAAGTGCAGAAAAAGTGGAGAAAAAGTGGAGAAAAGTGGAGAAAAAATGGAGAAAAAGTGGAGAAAAAGTGGAGAAAAAGTGGAGAAGTGGAGAAAAAGTGGAGAAAAAGTGGAGAAGAAGTGGAGAAGAAGTGGAGTAAAAGTGGAGTAAAAGTGGAGAAAAAGTGGAGAAAAAGTGGAGAAAAAATGTAGAAAAAGTGGAGAAAAAGTGGAGAAAAAATGTAGAAAAAGTGGAGAAAAAATGTAGAAAAAGTGGAGAAAAAGTGGAGAAGAAGTGGAGAAAAAGTGGAGAAAAAGTGGAGAAAAAGTGGAGAAAAAGTGGAGAAAAAATGGAGAAGAAGTGGAGAAAAAGTGGAGAAAAAGTGGAGAAGAAGTGGAGAAAAAGTGGAGAAAAAGTGGAGAAAAAGTGGAGAAAAAGTGGAGAAAAAGTGGAGAAAAAGTGGAGAAAAAATGGAGAAGAAGTGGAGAAAAAGTGGAGAAAAAGTGGAGAAAAAGTGGAGAAAAAGTGGAGAAGAAATGGAGAAGTGGAGAAAAAGTGGAGAAATAGTGGAGAAGAAGTGGAGAAGAAGTGGAGAAAAAGTGGAGAAAAAGTGGAGAAAAAGTGGAGAAAAAGTGGAGAAAAAATGGAGAAAAAGTGGAGAAAAAGTGGAGAAAAAGTGGAGAAAAAATGTAGAAAAAGTGGAGAAAAAATGGAGAAGAATTGGAAAAAAAGTGGAGAAAAAATGTAGAAAAAGTGGAGAAAAAATGTAGAAAAAGTGGAGAAAAAGTGGAGAAGAAGTGGAGGAAAAGTGGAGAAAAAGTGGAGAAAAAGTGGAGAAAAAGTGGAGAAAAAATGGAGAAGAAGTGGAGAAAAAGTGGAGAAAAAGTGGAGAAGAAGTGGAGAAAAAGTGGAGAAAAAGTGGAGAAAAAGTGGAGAAAAAGTGGAGAAAAAGTGGAGAAGTGGAGAAAAAATGGAGAAGAAGTGGAGAAAAAGTGGAGAAAAAGTGGAGAAAAAGTGGAGAAAAAGTGGAGAAAAAATGGAGAAAAAGTGGAGAAAAAGTGGAGAAAAAGTGGAGAAAAAATGTAGAAAAAGTGGAGAAAAAATGGAGAAGAATTGGAAAAAAAGTGGAGAAAAAGTGGAGAAAAAATGGAGAAAAAGTGGAGAAGAAGTGGAGAAAAAGTGGAGAAAAAATGGAGAAAAAGTGGAGAAGTGGAGAAAAAGTGGAGAAAAAGTGGAGAAAAAGTGGAGAAAAAATGGAGAAGAAGTGGAGAAAAAGTGGAGAAAGAGTGGAGAAAAAGTGGAGAAGTGGAGAAAAAGTGGAGAAAAAGTGGAGAAAAAGTGGAGAAGAAATGGAGAAGTGGAGAAAAAGTGGAGAAAAAGTGGAGAAGAAGTGGAGAAAAAGTGGAGAAAAAGTGGAGAAAAAGTGGAGAAGTGGAGAAAAAGTGGAGAAAAAGTGGAGAAAAAGTGGAGAAAAAGTGGAGAAAAAGTGGAGAAATAGTGGAGAAGAAGTGGAGAAGAAGTGGAGAAAAAGTGGAGAAAAAGTGGAGAAAAAGTGGAGAAAAAGTGGAGAAAAAATGGAGAAAAAGTGGAGAAAAAGTGGAGAAAAAGTGGAGAAAAAATGTAGAAAAAGTGGAGAAAAAATGGAGAAGAATTGGAAAAAAAGTGGAGAAAAAGTGGAGAAAAAATGGAGAAAAAGTGGAGAAAAAGTGGAGAAAAAGTGGAGAAAAAATGGAGAAAAAGTGAAGAAGTGGAGAAAAAGTGGAGAAAAAGTGGAGAAAAAATGGAGAAAAAATGGAGAAAAAGTGGAGAAAAAGTGGAGAAAAAATGTAGAAAAAGTGGAGAAAAAATGTAGAAAAAGTGGAGAAAAAGTGGAGAAAAAGTGGAGAAGAAGTGGAGAATAAGTGGAGAAGAAGTGTTTGTTCATGCCAGATGGGAGATAAATAATTTTTTACCGGCGCTGTCATTTACTGTAACGTGATCATCGGTGTACGGTGTATACCTGTGTTCACGTGAGCAGGGACCGGAAAAACCGTCCTGAATCATGATCTCCAGGGTCTCAGCTAGCCCTGAAACCCCGGAGATTTTCTGACGCTGGGGGGTCAGATGCACATTTTGTGTTAGTACAATAAACCTCGTTTCAATTCAGAAATATTACTGAGTCCATCAGTTATTAGATATATGAAACTGAAATAGCTGTTGCAAAAACCCAAATTGTTATAAAGAAAAAAGGTTAATATTAATAAGGGTGCCCAAACTTTTTCATATGACTGTAAATAATTTGAAAGATTTTACAGAACTCACAAGTGAAAGTTTGCAGCCTCCTAAAATGTATTATGGCACCCTACATAATAGATGAATATTGGCCAAACTCCATGTCCTGCATACGACAGGACTGGTCAACACTTGTGAATAGGGCTGTTCCCTGGTGACTTACTAAAATGCTCAGGTGCTAGGTACTTGAATCAAGCAAATCGCCAAAATAAAATTAACTTCCAGGTACTTATCTTAAAGGTCGTATTCATGAGTGTAGTAAAGCAACTAGTTCCATAGCATCCCGATGCGTTTCTACCCAGCTGCAAATATACTGAGGTTCATCAGGGGACACGTAAATCAATAGTCCGGAGTCCCAGGTCCAGTGACCCCAGAGGAAAGCTGTGCCAATGTCTGAGGTCGATACCACGTCTGAGGTATCATTATACCAATACTAAATAAATCTAAAGGTTTTAAAAATATTTCTTTTTTCATTATTTGCACAAGAACTATTTTTTTGCGTAAAGAAGAACAAAGAGTCATGGAAGTGATGATATAGCCACCACAGAGCCTTGATCCCAACATCATTGAATCTGTCAAATGATTACATCAAAACTCAGAAGAATTTGCACAAGCCTATATGCACAGAAGATCCATGGTTAGTTCTCCAAAGTGTTTGGAACAAGCTCTCTACAAAAACTATATGCAAGTGTACCTGCCCACAATGCCTGGTCATATAAAGCTGGTCACTGGGCATCGTCCTGCACCAATAGCCCAGTGCACTAGCATAGGGTCTGACACGGGCTCGGAAGATATCATGCTGAAGGCTTCTGCAACCTTTCAAGGATAGAGCAGAAGAAATAAGTATTGAACACGTCACCAAATTTCTAAGAAAATATAATTCTAAAGTTGCTACTGACATGAATTTCATAGTAAATGTCAGTAAAAACCTATTCAATCCACAAAGGTAAAGAAATCAAACCCTAGATTTCATCTGCTGTATGTCCCCCCCCCATAAATTTCAGGTAATATAGCACTCTCTATGGGTTTTTCAGATTTTTTCAGGTCTGTAGAGGTGTTGCGGGCGGGGAGGGCGCTGAGCTCACTCACTGCTCGGGTCCGGCTGCTGCTGCTGCTGGCTCGGTCGGTGGCTCGAGCGGTGGGCCGGATCCCAGGAACTCGAGCGGCGCTCCTCGCCCGTGAGTGAAAGGGGGGGAAATGGTTTTGGGGATTTATTGTCTGTGACGCCACCCACGGTTGTGGTGAGGTTGTGACACCACCGCTGCTCTGGACGGGGATCCCGGGAGCGATGACAGGGAGCAGCTTGGATGTTGTTCTTCCCCTCCGTGGGTAGGGGGGTTGGTTGTCCCGGGGCCCGGTGAAGGAGGAATGGCAGGTGGGTTACAGGGCCTGGTGAGGTGCAGGGTCGCGGGGACAGCGCGGTGCCGCATGGCACGGTGGTACTCACTCAGCCAATGATGAATGCAAAGTCTCCGGTAAAACAAACATCTGGATGGACGGGTCCCACAGACGGCTGCGGTGGTTCTTCTCCCGGTAGGTTGGCGTTGACTGCCTTTCCCTGCACCTGTGTTAAGTTCTCGGTTCTGGTGGCTTCCCACCGGTAACCCGCTCCCCAGCTTGGATGGATGCTGAGGGAGCCCCTTTTGCCCGCAGGCTCTGGCCCTGGGAACTGTAGCCTTGGCGGTGACTGTATTTCCCTTCACGGTTTGAGCGGTTGCCTTCAATCGGGTCTTGGCTGCTGGGAAACCCCGGAGGTTCCCTTCGTTAACGGATTTGACCGGTTTTACGGCGACTCCAAGCCTGGTCGGGGTCTGTAGGCCCTGCCGAATGGTGCTGGCTTCTCTTCGCTCCCCGATCCAGTACCGACGGGCCACCACCCGTCCCCGGTCCTTACGGTTCACGTCAATCAGCCTCTCCTGCAGACGGTCACCACTGTCTGCCAACCTTGCTGTATGTGCCCGGGCCACGCACCCGGACACGGTCAGTCTCCTCTACTACCACTTCACACTACCACTTCCTAACTCATCTGACTTCCTTTTCCCGTCTCCAGGACTGTGAACTCCTCGGTGGGTGGGGCCAGCTGCCAGGCTCCACCCCCTGGTGTGGACATCAGCTTCTGGAGGGAGGCAACAAGGATTTTTGTCTGACTTCGGTGTGCCTAGCCGGGGTGTGGGGTGTGTTGTTGCAGTACCTGTGACGACATGGCATGTCGAGGGTGCCACATTCCCCCTTAGTAAAATGCAGACCGTCCGCTGGCTGCCCGTCCATCACCGGTTTTATTTTTGTTAACTGCAAAAGAGTAAAACATTTTAAAACATCAACATTTTGCAAACTTCCCATAACGGGAGGCACATTCTTGAACATTACAAACGGCATATGTTCATTACACAGTAACGGCTTCCGCTCTTCTCTCACCCAAACAACCTGGCCCTGATGCTGCCTCTAAGAAGTGGGCAGCACCCCTTGACCCCAGTCCAGAACCAGTTGCCCGAGCGGGTTCAGTCTCTTTCAGGGGACCCGCGTCCATGGGGACCCCTGAACCCCCCGGAGGATCGCCACCGGTTACGGTAGTGGCGGGCCTGGGCCATCCCTTTCCTCCAGGCCCATCCTCCAAACCTGCCTTTCCGGAGGCGGTAACGGTTTAAGCCAACTAATATTTACATTCCACAAGTTTGTGGTTGCCCTGCAAGTTCTCGGGCTTGTCCGTAAGTAGTTCCTTACGCAACGGTTGCAGAAGGTCCCTACGGGGACTAGTTGCTGGCAACGGCCGGTTCAATCACGGTTCCAATCAGATAAACTTCTTCAGTTGATTCAATCTTATCATTCAAACACTTTTATCGGTACACTCAACACACAAAGCCCCCTTTTAAAGTGTAGTTTTCCTGTACCTAAGTGGGGGTCTACCTAGGTTGGGACGGGTGGACCTTCGGGGCCCAGTGTCAGTGGTGGCAGGCAGTGGGGCATAGGGAACAACCAGTTCATCCTCCCTGCTATCGTGTGGGGCAGGCGGAGGCATAGAGGAGCTGGGTACAGGTTCATCCCTGGGCACTGGCCTATGGTCGATCACTTCCATCACTTCCTCATCCATGGGTTGTGGGAACAGTATCACTGGAAGAATCACCTCGCCATTCTGCGTAGGCCAGTCTGCCGGGAAATCACCCATCATGGTATGGATTACCTCTTTTACTTTCTCCGCCGGTTTGGGAACTGGAGCTTCAGCTGCTACCCTCAATGGTGGTGGGCATCTCTTTAGATGGTCCCGGGAAATCAAGGCCAACGTCCTCCCCTGGTCCCGGCTGATCTGGTAGGCCTTCCCATTCTCCCATCCAGTGGGCTGTACTACATACGGGGTCTTTTCCCATTGATCATCCAGCTTGTGGGTCCTTCTTTTTCGCTTTAGTACCACATCCCCAGGCTGGAAGGGACTGGCAGGCGCCTTCTTGTTGAAGCACTGCTCCTGCTGTCCCCGACTCCAGCACAAGTTCTCTTCAACATATTCCTGGACCTGTCGGTACTGTGCTCTCCGCCGAGTGTCCCATCCAGCTGTCGAAAGGAGTGCTTCTGGGGCTTCCAATCCCATCTCTAAATCCACTGGTAGCCGGCCGGGGCGAGCTCTCATCAGGTATGCTGGAATGCATTTGGTAGAGCTGGAAGGGATGTTGTTATACATATCAACCAGGTCAGGTAGCTTCTCTGGCCACAGGTTCCGCTCTTCCAGCGGTAACGTTTTGAGGAGGCCCAGGACCAAGTGGTTCATCTTTTCACACATGCCATTGGTCTGGGCATGGTAAGGCGTGGTCCGGATTTTCTTGCAGCCGTACAACTGGCAGAATTCTTGGAATACCTCCGCTTCAAAGGCCGGACCCTGGTCGGTAAGCACCCTCTCGGGGTACCGTGCGGTCGACAGAAATAAGCCTGGAACGCTCTCGCGGCGGTACGGACGGTTAGGTCCTTAACTGGGACAACCACCATGAACCTTGAATAGTGGTCTACAATGGTCAGAGCGTAGGTGTACCCACTTCGGCTGGGGGTGAGCTTCACATGGTCGAGGGCAACCAGCTCCAGCGGTTGATGCGTAATGATCGGGTGTAGGGGTGCCTTTTGGCTGGCCTCGTCCTTCCTTCTCAATGCGCAGGGGCCGCATTCTCGGCACCAGGCCTCCACAGATTCCCGCATTCCACTCCAATAGAACCGCTCTCTCAACAACATTTCCAGCTTCTTCCACCCGACGTGTCCAGCACCATCATGGTATGCTTAAATGACGGTGGGCACATTAGCCTTGGGAATCACTAGCTGGCGAACCTTCTCGTGGGTCTTCGGGTTAATCAGCTCACGATACAACTTCCCCTGGTGTAGGTACAGCCGGGTCCGTTCTCGCCACAGACGTTGGGCTTCGGCAGGGGTGGCAGGGTCTATCCCAGCAGAACCCTGTTCCACCAGAGTCTTGACCAGACGGACAGCAGGTGCCTGGTCCTGAGCTTCTTGCCACTCCTGACTGGGCAGCGGGTCTAGATTCACCCGTTGTTGATGGACATGCACCTTCTCAGTTAGTGGCCGGTGAAATGCAGGCAACTCGATCTCTTCGAGGTCGTCATCCTCTGGCCCCTCTTCCGACAGGTGGGGCATCCGGGAGAGTGCATCGGCATTAACGTTGGTACGGCCGGCCCGATACTTGATGGTGAAATCGTAGTTGTCTAACCTGGCCACCACCGCTGCTCCAACGCGCCCAGCTTGGCTGTATCTAGATGGGTTATTGTCCGTGTAAGCGGTGAACTTGGCTGCTGCCAGGTAATGGCGGAACCGCTTGGTGATAGCCCACACCAGTGCTAAGAGCTCAAGTTTAAAGGAGCTGTAGTTCTCAGGATTCCTCTCAGTCGGTCGGAGTTTTCGGCTAGCATAAGCAATCACCTTCTCCCTTCCGTCTTGGACCTGGGATAGAGCAGCCCCCAAGCCCACATTGCTGGCTCGGTGTAGAGGATGAATGGGCGGCTGTAGTCGGGGTACGCTAGGATTTCCTCTCCGGTCAGAGCCGCTCTCAGCTGGCGGAAGGATTCTTCATGCTTTTCTTCCCACACCAATGGGGCTCTTAGGGGTCTACCACCCTTGGTCTGTCCCATGAGGAGGTCTTGTATGGGGGCAGCCATTTTCGTGTACCCCTTAATGAAGCGACGGTAATATCCCACCAGGCCCAGGAACTGCCTCACTTCCCTCACGGTGGTTGGTCTCGGCCAGTCTTGGATGGCCGTGATCTTCTTGGGGTCGGGGGCGACACCTTCCGCACCCACCACATGTCCAAGGTACTGCACTCTGGGCTTCAGCAGATGACACTTTGAGGGTTTCAACTTCATCCCATACTTGGCAAGGGACGCGAACACCTTGGCTAGGTGCTCCAGGTGGGCTTCATACGTCTGTGAGTACACAATCACATCATCTAAGTACAGCAAGACGGTCTCAAAGTTTAGGTGCCCCAGACAACATTCCATTAGTTGGAAGGTTCCAGAGGCATTGCACAGCCCGAACGGCATGCTGTTGAACTCACAGAGTCCCATAGGAGTGGCGAAGGCAGTCTTCTCTCGGTCTTCAGGTGCCACGGCCACCTGCCAGTACCCACTGGTGAGGTCAAGGGTAGAGAAGTAGGTAGCGGTTCTTAGCGCGGCCAGGGACTCTTTAATATGGGGCAGAGGGTCCTTATGCGTTATCTGGTTAATCTTCCGGTAATCCACACACATCCGCATGGTGCCATCCTTCTTCTTAACCAGCACCAACGGGGCGGCCCAGGGACTACAGCTGTCCCTAATAACCCCCTCCTCCTTCATGTTCCTCAACATGTCTTTGGCGCATTGGTAGTGTGCAGGGGGAATAGGCCTGTATCTCTCTTTAATAGGGGGGTGTTCACCGGTGGGGATGTGGTGTTGGACGCCCTTAATCTACCCAAAATCTAGAGGATGTTTGCTAAAAACTCACTCATACTCCTGTACCACCCGGTATACCCCTTCCTTGTGATGTGTAGGGGTATCATCAGTGCCGACGTGTAGCTCTTGACACCACCCGTCTAACTCCCCCAGGGATGGGTGAGAACTGGCAGTAGGCAGTGAGATCGGGGGACCGGCCTCATGGATGGTGTGGGGGTCTAGAGTGAGCAACTTGGCAAGGGTAGCGTACTGGGGAAGCCTAACCTCTTCCTCCCCACAGTTCAACACTCTTACGGGCACTCTCCCTTTCTTGATGTCTACCACCCCTCGGGCGGCCATTACTGTGGGCCAGTGTTCGGAGGGTATGGGCTCTATCATGGCGGGGTAGTCTCGCCCTTGGGGCCCTACCGCTGCCCTGCACCAAATCATCATCTCACTCCTGGGAGGCACAATCAAAGGGGCCGCATCCATCACTCTCACTCCTCCAATCTCTCCTCCTCTTGAGTTCACATGCTGGCGATACATCAGAGCCCGGATCTCACGCTGCACAGCTCTCTGTCGGCTCCCCGCCGCTGTGGCTGCCAGCTGCTGCAGTAGGGTCAGCACCTCACTCATACAGTGCTCCATCACATTAGTCCCTAGCACTACTTTCGGGTTATGATCACTGGGTTCATTCATTATCACAATGAACCCCTGGTGTTGCAGTTCAGCACGTCCCACAGTCATGGCCACTTGTTTGTACCCCACTTGGGTCAATGGTAGTCCATCAACGGCAATCAGTGTCATGCTGCCATCTGGGGGGGAAAGTTCGTCCTTCATCCAATACCGCTGATACAGTGTGTATGGTATTGTGGTTACCTGAGATCCAGTGTCCAGGAGAGCCATCAGCGGGATGCCGTCCACTGCCAGGGGGATGATGGGCCGAGCTCCGATGTACCGGTCCCGCCAGTCGGGGGGTCCACTGGGTTCTACTCCTGAGGATTGGCCCGTGGCCCCAGGGGTTGCTCGTTTAACGGACACCGTCGGGAATAGTGGCCGGGCTTGCTGCACCTGTAACAAATCGGAGGTCCATACCGTGAGTCATTGGCCTTTCTCCGCTGCATCCAGGGGACGTCTTCGGGGCTGTCGGCGAGTTGCATCTTCCCCGGGGGCTGGGACCTGGTCGGAGGCTGGAGTGCGGTGAGGATCTTGGCGAGGTCCCCATCCATGCGGCGGACCTGGGCAGCCAGTTCCTCCATCATTCCGCTTGGGGCCGCAGGTACCGGAGGCAGTTGGGAGGGCAGGGGCCACCACGACGGGGGCTGTCTCAGCTGGCCATGGGGCTGCCTCAGGGACTTCCGATGCTGGGGGCTGCAGAGCTTTAATGGCCCGTTCCTTCAACACGGCAAAGTCCACATCAGGGTGTTCTAGGGCCCACAGCCGGAATTGTTTGCGGTCCTCCGAGGACCTCATCCCTTGTACAAACTGCTCAACTAACATTTTTTTGCTGTCCGCATCGTTAATGGTGTCTACCCGCTTCAGGGTGCGGAGGGCGGTTTGCAGACGCAAGGCGTAGTCCTGAATACTATCCGCGGGCCGTTGCCGGCATTGATAAAACTGCATCCGCAGCTCGGCTTCGGTACGGGTCTCAAAGGCAGTCTGCAGCTTCTCAAAGATGGTGGCTACAGAGGCCCGGTCCCCCTCGGCCCAGGTCTCCGCCTCCTGCTCAGCCGTGCCGGTTAGCTGCCCCAGCACTACCGCTGCACGTTGCTTATCAGTCAGGGGGTACAGTTCTAGTAGCGGGCTAAGCTTCTTCTGGAAGACCTGCAAAGCGTCAGGCTTCCCATCGTACTGTGGCAGCCAGGTAGCTCCGGGCACATAGGGCAAGGAGAACGGCATCACCTGAGCGAGAGCTGGGACCGCGGCGCCCCCCGCCAGTGCGGCCGGGACCTGGGCGGACCCATTCGCATCCACGGGTGCCGCTGCAGCTGCGACCGCAGCTCCTCCAGCGGCTCCATCGGGTGCAGACATCTTGTTTCCGTCCCCCTTAATCTTTTTCCGGCTCCTCCTCTACAGGGGCGGGGTTTCGGCTTTCGCGCCTCCACTGCTCGAGGAGACGCTCGAGCGGGGACTTTTCACGCCCAAAATGGCGGCTTCTCAAGATTTTCGGCCGGACACCTCCGGCGGTCACAAGGCGCACCTCTACCAGACGGCAGAGCGGTAAGATCCTGTTCGTGACGCCAAGTTGTCGCGGGCGGGGAGGGCGCTGCGCTCACCCACTGCTCGGGTCTGGCTGTTGCTGCTGCTCGCTCGGTCAGTGGCTCGAGCGGTGGGCTGGATCCCGGGGACTCGAGCGGCGCTCCTCGCCCGTAAATGAAAGGGGGGGAATGGTTTTGGGGATTTATTGTCCGTGACGCCACCCACGGTTATGGTGAGGTTGTGACACCACCGCTGCTCTGGATGGGGATCCCGGGAGCGATGACAGGGAGCAGCTTGGATGTTGTTCTTCCCCTCCATGGGTAGGGGGGTTGGTTGTCCCGGGGCCCGGTGAAGGAGGAATGGCAGGTGGGTTACGGGGCCTGGTGAGGTGCAGGGTTGCGGGGGCAGCGCGGTGCCGCACGGCACGGTGGTACTCACTCAGCCAATGATGAATGCAAAGTCTCTGGTAAAACAAACGGCTGGATGGACGGGTCCCACAGACGGCTGCGGTGGTTCTTCTCCCGGTAGGTTGGCGGTGACTGCCTTTCCCTGCACCTGTGTTAAGTTCTCGGTTCTGGTGGCTTCCCACCAGTAACCCACTCCCCAGCTTGGATGGATGCTGAGGGAGCCCCTTTTGCCCACAGGCTCTGGCCCTGGGAACTGTAGCCTTGGCGGTGACTGTATTTCCCTTCACGGTTTGAGCGGCTGCCTTCAATCGGGTCTTGGCTGCTGGGAAACCCCGGAGGTTCCCTTCGCTAACGGATTTGACCGGTTTTACGGCGACTCCAAGCCTGGTCCGTAGGCCCTGCCGAATGGTGCTGGCTTCTCTTCGCTCCCCGATCCGGTACCGGCGGGCCACCGCCCGTCCCCGGTATTTATGGTTCACGTCAATCAGCCTCTCCTGCAGACGGTCACCACTGTCTGCAAACCTTGCACCCGGACACGGTCAGTCTCCTCTACTACCACTTCACACTTCAACTTCCTAACTCATCTGACTTCCTTTTCCCGCCTCCAGGACTGTGAACTCCTCGGTGGGTGGGGCCAACCGCCTGGCTCCACCCCCTGGTGTGGACATCAGCCCCTGGACGGAGGCAACAAGGATTTTTGTCTGACTTCGGTGTGCCTAGCCAGGGTGTGGGGTGTGTTGTTGCAGTACCTGTGACGACCTGGCTTGTCCAGGGCGCCACAGAGGCAGTACAGATTTGCTCTCATCTGTGAACAGAATGGGGCACCAATAATAGACCAGCCAAATCTGGTGTTATTTGGTAAATTTCAACTGAACTGTGCAGCAGAGGACTCTGGGTACAGGTTACACTACATGATGTTGTCCCATCTTGCCACCCTCATGGAGTCTGTTTCTGACAGTTTTTTTAGAACATGCATACCAGTAGTTCACTGGCAGTCTTTAGGACTTGCTTTGTCCTATTTCTGCTGGTACAAAAGAGCAGATAGATATCTAATGTTGGGTTGATGAACCTCTACAGTTCTGTTTGGCTCTCCTTGTATAACCGCCTGTGTCTTGGTATCTGCCCCATGCTCTTGAAACTGTGGCATCCTGGAGGATCTAGCCTACATGCGCAACCTGAATGTGCTGCAAATACAACCTCATACAAATTACTAGTGACAGGGATATCAGAAAGAAACAAAAAAACAAAACACAAACTAAGAGAAGAATCAGTCAAAAAAATTGAGGAGAGCAATAGTTTATAGTCACCACCAGAAAAATCATTGTCTTTTTGGAGTTGCCTTCCTGTTCTTTTCCAGTTTACCTGTTTCTACTTTCATCTGTACAAAAAAATGTGCAATTGAGATATATACCCGGTGTTGCCCAGGATAGTAACTAAGTGTCTCTCTACCACTCACCCTCTCTATCTGTTTCCCTCTCTGTCTGTCTCCCTCTCTGTCTGTCTCTTTTTCCGTCTCTCTCTCTCTCTGTCTGTGTGTCTATGTCTCTCTCCGTGTCTCTCCCTGTCTGTGTCTCTCCCTGTCTGCCTCTTTCTGTCTGCGTCTCTGTCTTTGTAACTCTCTCTTTTGCTCTCTGTCCGTCTCTCTGTCTGTCCGTCTCTCCATCACAATCATATTAACTGACACATAAGCTGTCTTAGGCCTCGGTTCCACTTGTGCATAGCTTCCTATGCAAGAGCATCGGATGCGATATTCTAATGACTTTTGGCTCCTGCTTTGCTGCGAGTGTGAGCTGAGGGTCATGTGACTGTGATCTCATCTTGCGATAGGATGGCAGCTGCGAAGAAAAGGGAGGGAGCATTTACTCCCTCTCTTCAGCTGTCTGTCTCACAGTATATTACACTACACTTGGATAACACACGCATCCATAAACATGTATGGGTGCAAGTGAGCCAAGACTTGCTGCCAAACGCAGCATGCTGCGATTCTTTTCTCATGCCGATATGGCATAAGTAATCAATCACAGATGGACACTGCTTCATAGTTTTGAACTGGTGAGAGTGCAATCCGATGTTTTATCGGATTGCACTCGTCCATGCAAAATGCAAGTGCCACCGAGACCTTATACAAAGAATGTCCTTCATTGCCTATAGCAATTAACCGGAGATCCTATCAATGACCTGTAGCACCCAGCTACATTATCTTTAATGCAAGCATGGTTTTGGCGAATATCTGTATAGCGTGGGGTTAAATTTTCCCCTAAAAGCATAGTCTATGAAGATTACCTGAGTCAAATGAGGCGGCTGTGCAAGATTTTGGGATTGTAAATGCGATGGTGCAGATTTCTTTAACGGACATATACACAGCTTTATGTATTAGATACGGTATATACTGTATATTTATATATTTACTTTTGCAGTGCCTTCATATTATAGGACTATATAGTAATTGTAGGCCTGAAACTATGAGAGGAAAGGTATCTCTCACATAGGAATACTAGGGGGATGAGTGAGTTAATGTAGAAAAGCTGGATTTCTCACCAAAGCTAGTTTGCTCGGTTTTTGACCTGCTGGGGAAGTCTGAGTGTTTAGACACAAGGTTTTAGTAAATGTGTGTTTAGGCTTGGAAACTGGCTGAGTTGCTGTTAATTATGAATTTGTAATGCGAATATGGCTTTGCTGTGTAGAAGAAATTAAAGCTGTTTCTTGCCAGTTTAAAGCAAAAATCCGCCATTGCAGAGAAGATTCTGCTTATACTGTACATACATGTATATATCTATGCTATCATTTTACCACCAAACAAATCTGATCCATCGAGATATGCACTCAAAAACATACAATATCTGATTGTGTCCTGTGGTATTGTGACGCCCTGGACTAGCCAGGTAGTCACATACATAACAACATGTACACCCCCTCCCACCCTAGACAGTAACAACAGTCAATCAAAAACCCTTGTTGCCTCCCTCCAGGGTCTGATGTCCACACCAGGTGGGGCGGAGCCAGGTGGTTGGCCCCACCCACCGAGGAGTTCATAGGCCTGGAGGCGGGAAAAGTGACAGTTGAGTCTTGAAGGTGAAAGTAGGAGGACACGAACTGCGTGTGCCTGGGTAGGAGCCCAGGCACTGACAGCAAGGTTGGCAGACGGTGGTGGCCGTCTGCTGGAGTTGGTGGAACTCTGCGAAGCCGTAAGGATCGGGGTCAGGCGTTGGCCCGCCGCTACCGAAACGGGGAGGGGAGTGAAGCTAAGCACACAGGCAGAGCCATCGGACCCCGACCAGGCTTGGAGCCGCCTTCAATAGTCAAATCCAAGTGTGACAGGAACCACAGGGGTTTCCCAACAACCAAGTCCCGACAGAAGGCAACCGCTCACACCGTGAGGATATAAAGCCACCACCACAGGCTAGAGATCCAAGGGCCAGCGCCTGTGGGCAAAACGGGCTCCTATGGCACCTATATGCCGGGGAGCGGACTACCGGTGGGCAACCACAGGAGTCAGAACATTCTAAAAGGTGCAGGGAAAGACAGCCACCATCAGCCATACGGGGAGAGCACAACAACACTGCAGCCGGTGGGCTGGACCCGTACATCCGGCCGTTTTGGTTTACCAGAGACTCTGTCATTGATTGTCTGAGTGAGTACACCAGTGCCGTCCGGCACCGCGCCGCGCTGTCCCTGCAACCCTGCACCCCAGCCATCCAGCCTCCCCGTTACACTACCGGGCCCCGGGATCACCAACCCCCTACCCACGGAGGGGACAACATCCTCGCTGCTCCCTACCATCTCTCCCGGGATCCCCGTCACTAGCAGAGGTGGTGCCATCATCACCACGTCCCGTGGGTGGCGTCACGAACTCTCTCCCCAAACAAACCATCCCTTTTCACTCACGGGTGAGGAGCGCTGCTCGAGTTCCCAGGTCCGGCACACCGCTCGAGCCACCTAGCAGCAGCAGCAGAAGCCCCGGACCCGAGCGTGGCGAGCGCGTCCCCTCCGCCCGCGACAATATCTGTCTCTATGACGTTAGTAGCAGATCCTTTAAGTCCTGTACGTTGTGAGGCGTGATCTCCATGTATTTGGCCTTGATTCTCAATTGTAGTGAGAGCTCAAACATTTGGAGGACAATCAACAACTTAGATTTGTTCCCATGCTCTTTAAACCAATTGTAGATTTTGCAGTGTAGCAAGGTGTGTTACCCTGCTAATTATTGTCACTAATATTAGGAAATACTTCTTCCTTGGCAAGAGTGTACTTCGTCTAGCATAATGTTTAGGTACTGTAGGTGGCACATGTAAAAATTAACATCTGAATAAATGCCAAGACCCAAATTTCTTAGCAAAACATAGCACAGAGCATCACACTGCCTCTGCCAGCTTGTCTTTTTTTCACAGTGCATCCTGATGTCACATTTCCCCAAGGTAAACAAAGCACACAAGTAGTTAGGGTTACACACCTGTCCTGAGTTTCCCAGGTTCTGCTTTCTTCCCCTGGGTCCGCTGCCCTCTGTTGTGCTCCATATTGGGTTTTGCAAGCTGCCTGGCATAGATCTCCTCCTCCTCCTGTTCCTCCTCTTACTTCTCCTCCTTCTCCTCCTCTTCCTCTCCTTCCTCCTCCTTTTCCTCCTCCTCCTCCTCTTCTTCTCCTCCTGTTCTTCCTTCTTCTCCTGCTCCTCCTTTTCTTCCTCCTCCTCTTCATCCTTCTCCTCCTTCTCCTCCTCTTCCTCCTCCTCTTCCTCCTCATCCCCCTCCTCCTCCTCCTCCTCCTCCTCCTCCTCCTCCTCCTCCTACTCTTCTTTCTCCTCCTCTTCCTCCTCCTCTTCCTTTTCCTCCTCCTCCTACTCTTCTTTCTCCTCCTCTTCCTCCTCCTCTTCCTTCTCCTCTTCCTCCTCCTCTTCTTCCTCCTCCTCTTCTTCCTCCTCCTCTTCCTCTTTTTTTGATTGTGTTTGCGCTTACCCAGAAGAAATACACACAAATATAGAGAAAACATACAAACTCCTTGCAGATATTGTCCTTTGAGGGATGCAAACCAAAGACTCCATTGCTGCAGGGCAAGTGCTAACCAGTGAGACATTAGGCTGCAAATGCAGTAAAACAGTTTCAGTTTAAATTACCTGCGTTTTACCCCTTAAAAATGTAAAAAATAAACATATTTGTTATTGTCATGTCTGAAAAAGTCTGATCTATCAAAGTATAAAATTATTAAAACCATACATAAAACACAGAAAAACAGATCATAACTGACACTTTTCACCCCTCCAAAATACATAAAAATTGGTAATATTGTTATTTGTAACCCAAAATGTTAGTAATAAAAAAAAATCAACTCAAAGAGCAAGAAACAATTCCTTATCCACGTCCATCAATGTAAAATAAAACATAGGGGTCTCAGAAAATTGTGACACAATTTTATTTTTTACAAACTTCAGAATTGTTTTTCACCACTAAAATATTTAAAAAACTGGACAAGTTTGGTATAGTTATATCTGTAATTAGGCAAAAACAAAACAATACATACATTCGGCTCCATCTAATCCCCACCTATCCCAGTATATGGGGTTATAGACTGTTTGTTAAGCAGTGTATGGAATTGTAATCCAGCATTTGTAAAGATTAAATTACAGTGTATTTATTATTAAAAAATGTACAAAATAGTAAAAAGGAAATATATTGGCTGACGTGTTTCTAATCCATTGTGGATTATTAGTAATATTGATTAGCTACCCATGATGGATTAGAAGAGCGTTGGCCGAGGTGTTGGAAACCAAACCTATCAGGGAATTCATTTAGGGGTATAGAAAGAAATTTTAATCCTGAAGTGATTTACGGATATATATAACATTAGGTTGTAAAAGGAAAACATTACCATTTTCCACTAAAATGATGCTTTGGTGCCAAAGTTTTAATTTTCAAAAAGGGTAATAGAAGAAAATGAACCATGCAATTTGTTACACAATGTCACCTGAGTTCACTATACGTAGTCAAAAACTACATTTGAGGCCCCCTTCACACGCACGTGAAAAACACGTGCGTGTCTTACGTGCCGTTTTTCGGGTCCGTGTTCTGTATTTTTTGTCCGTTTTTCTGGTACGTGTGACATCCGTGTGATTGTGTATACTTGCTGTGTGTGCGTGTGGAATGTCCGTGTGTGCATGAGATACGTAAATGTAATGTCCGTGTGTTGTCCGTGTGAAATGTTCCGTGTGTGATGCACAATGACGTTGCTATATGCCCGCTGTCAGCAGACAGACAGCGTCGCGCGATGAGAATGAACTTGGGTGAACTTCACCCTACTTCATTGTCATCCCGCGGCTCTGTCTGTGTCGCGTACTGATTAGCGGTCACCCGTGAAGGACTCACCGGTGACCGCTAATCCTCTGAGTGACTGAAGTGATCAGCGCGATTAGCGCTGCTGTCACTCAGGCTACCCACGGCTAGCTGGAGTCCTCCACCCGAGACCGCAACTCACCTGTGACTTCATCATCGTCACTCAGGCGACTCGCTGTCACAGTTGGAGAATCCAGCGGTGGCCGCGAGTAACCTGACTGACGTCATCGCTGATCGTGCGACTCACTTCAGTTGCTGTCTGGAGCTGGCAGGAGCGGCGGTCTTCTACTGCAGCTCCTGTCAGCTTCATGTAGCAGAGCTGAGAGCGTTGCGGGACCTCTGTGGATTACGCCGGAGCTGGAGGGGTTTTTGGGGCATAATAAAGTGGTGAACGAGGGTGTTTTTTAATGTTTATTATTTCAAATAAAGGATTTTTTGACTGTGTGTGTTTGTTTATTTACCTTAACTTACAGATTAATCATGGAAGGTATCTCGGGAAGACGCCTGCCATGATTAATCTTGGACTTAGTGGCAGCTATGGGCTGCTGCCATTAACTCCTTATTACCTCAATTGCCACCACACCAGGGCAATTCGGGGTGAGTCGGGTTCAGCCTCGGGACTGTCGCATTTAATGGATGCGGCAATTCCGGGCGGCTGCTGGCTGATATCATCCTGAGAATACCAGCCTTCAGCCGTGTGGCTTTACCCTGGCAGGTATCAAAATTGGGGGGGACCGCACGTCATTTTTTTTTTAATTTTTTATTTATTTTACTGCACAATATAGATCCGCCCACCAGCGGCTGTGATTGGTTGCAGTGAGACAGCTGTCACTCAGAGTAGGGGCGTGTCTCACTGCAACCAATCATAGGCGCCTGTGGGCGGGGAAAGCAGTAAATACGAGATTGAATAATGGGCGGCCGGCATTTTCAAAATAGTAAAAGCTGCCAGAGCTTTTTTAACAGCTGTGTAGCGTCGCGCCGGTGATCGGGAATCAGTGAGTATGAGACAGGGTGAAAAACTGACCGACGGACTGAGACATACACAGAAAAAAAAGATTGACCGACATCGCTTCAAAAAAGCACAAAATGTACACGGACCACACGGAGATGCATCTGTGTCACGTACATGTGCTCACGGACCCATAGACTTTCATTGGGTGCATGTGTGCGTGTTCCGTGAGGAAAACGGACATGCATCCGTGTATTACGGACAAACAAACGTATCACGCACACGGACACATGCACCTTATGGAAAAACGCACGTGTAACTCCATACATTGAATAACATTGGAGCACGTGTGTCCGTGTCTCCGGTACGTGCAGGAACGGACCTAACACGTACCGGAGACACGGACGTGTGAAGGGGGCCTGAGGTACAGTGCAAAGCTTAGAACTGAAGGAGCACCATATTGGACTTCAGATTTAGTTTAAATGGTTTCGGGGTGCCATGTCATTTTGTCAGAGTCCCAAACATGACAGAAAAGCAGACTCCCCCTAAGTCACTTATCAATTAATTAATCTTGAGGTGCAGTTAGCATATTGACACTACAGGTGTGTCACAAAATGTTATACTATTGGGCGGTGAAGAAAAATAATGATATTTTTACCACTAATATGTTGTTTTAGTCCCAGATTTCCAAATTATACAATTGGAGTTGGTAAAAAAGACCCCATAATGTGTTACACAATTTCCCCTGAACGTAGCAATATAGTACTGTTTGGCCACACCGCAGGGCTTAGGAGGGATGGAGTGCTTTTCCGACAATAGCTTGCAGACTCCATTTGTAGAGCTCATAAGTGCTAGAACAGCACAAACCACCTCAAGTGACCACATTTTGATAATTACACCCCTAATGGAATTCACCTACAGGTGTAGTAACAATTTTGTCTCTGGAAAACACCCATGGAGTCAAATGCAGTGAATGTTGCAGAATTAAAAATTGCAAATAAGCCCCTGTAGTGCCCATTACATTGTAGTGCCCGTACATTGTGACAGCTAGTGATTCTGGAGACATAACATCCCATACATTAGGCGTTTCTCCTCACTACAATAATGCCAAACATGTGGACTTAACTGTGGTTTAGGCACATTGTGGAGCTCAGAAGGGAAGGGGGCATTTGAATTTTGGAGCACAGATTTTGCTGATTTTCTTTTTTTGGGGGGAAGCCATAGCACTATTCCAGAGTCTTTGTGCTACTGTAGTGTGGAAGTTCCATATATTTTCGTTAACAGATGATGGACCTAAGGGGGACTTGTTTTTTGTGGGCTGAGTTGAATGCTAGTGTGATGGTGGGATATTGTGGGTCATGTACTATTTTGTGTGGGTTCATATTATAGGCGTGGTGGTCTGTGTATTCAATGTAGTGTTTATCCTGTCTGCAGGGTTATAATTCCTTGAAGTGCTTCTGTCCCTAGGTGTGGGTGAGGGGGCCTGGAATCCACCTAAATTCTCTGCTTACCTGAGGGATTAGTGAGTTAGTTTGTTTGAGAACTTGAAGAGAGAAGGAAGAAGATTGTTCCTCTGGAAGGGAAAAGCTGAGGCTGCGGCCAGCATGCCAGAGAGACTGTGAGAAACCCCCATTTGCCTGGAAAAGGACTGATGGAGGATTGTGACTAGAGATGAGCCACCCCTCTAGAGTTTGAGTTCGGTTCGGTTCGTCGAACGGTGCCCCGTTCGACGAACCGTTCGACGAACCGTTCGACGAACCTCTCGAACTCCATTGAAAACAATGGGAGGCAATCACAAACACCTAAAAACACCTGGAAAATGCCCTCAAAGGTGTCCAAAAGGTGACAAACAACTCACAAGACAACACAAACACATGGGAAAGTGACAAGGACATATACTCATGTGAAAACAAAACAGCTGGACGAGGAAAAAGAGGAGGAGACACAGATATAGGCATGTCATGCCCTTCTAAAATCATGTAAAACACAGCAAGCTGACTCCAAGCAGAGTCTCCCTTTTTATTCCAAAAATTGGACCACACAGACACCACTTCAGTGGCATCACTTGTGCCCCTGTTGTACACTTCATAGGTAGATTTGCATCAAGCACATTCCAAAATACGTGTCACGGCCAGGTGGACGGGCAGACCCAGGAGGTGGATCCACTGGGCCGAACTCCTAGATGGTGGTAAGGGGTCCGGTAGCTGGAGCACTATAGGCAGCAGAACAGTCCGTGCACAGGAGTATAACGGAGAAGTCCCTGGGACTACGGAGTCACTGGTGGTAGTCCGGGTGACGCAGCTCAGGTTCGGAAGCCGAGAAGATGTCAGGCGGGGTCCGGAACCTTTGGAGCGAGATGACAGGTCACCGCAGGGATCCGAGATGGTACGGACTGTCAGGATGGGAGATGGACTGCGTTCGGGGTTCGGGATTCGGTCTGGACCGGATGGCGAGGCAGGCACGGCTCTACAAGAGAGATAGGTGAGTATATACACATATACACCAGGAGACCTGACTCCTAGCTTAAGAAACACGAAGATCAGGCCCCGCCCCCTTGGACATAAACCCCCTTTATACCCTGTACCTGTTTTGCATCATTTCCTGTTAATGGACGCTGGCCCTTTAAGAAAGGGTCAATGACCGCGCGCGCGCCCTAATGCGCATGCGCGCGGCCCGAGTGCCAGAAGCCAGAGCAGGAAGCTGCGAGGAGGAAGCAGGAGGGCCAGGATGGGGCTGTGAAGCCGACGGACGCCGGGTGCGGGGACCAGGACGCTGGGGACGCGCTGGCAAGGGGTGCTGGAGAGCGGGGAGCGGCGGTGACCGGACCAAGGAACCGGGAAGCGAGACGGGGGACCCGGGGAGCGTGACAGGTGAACCGGAGGGCAGCACAGGGGACCCGGGGAGCGTGACAGTACCTCCCCCCCACGCCCCCCTCCCCGCAACCGGGACAGGAAGGCACGGATCAGCGGAGTACCCACATTCTCCCGGGGCTCCCAGGACCTATCCTCAGGACCATACCCTGCCCAGTCCACCAGGAAGAACTGTCGACCCCGTACGGTCTTCATGGCCACGATATCCCTTACCGCATAGATGTCGTCATCGGCAATAGGTGGAGGAGCCGAACTGGCAGCAGCGGAGAAGGGACCCAGGACAACCGGCTTGAGCAGGGAGACGTGGAATGAGTTGGGTATCCTCATCGTGGCCGGGAGCTGTAGCTTGTAGGAGACCTCATTGATCTTGTTGAGGACTTTAAACGGCCCGATGTAGCGAGGACCCAGCTTGTAGGATGGTATCTTCAATCGGACGTACTTGGATGCAAGCCAGACTAGATCTCCAGGAGAGAAACACGGAGGATCCAGACGTCTCTTGTCTGCGTGTCTTTTCATCCGCAGGGAAGCACGCCCAAGGGACGCCTTGACAGAGTCCCAAATGGTTGCAAAGTCACGGGCTACAGTATCAGCAGCAGGGACATCCGAAGAAGGGGATACAGGCAATGGGACGGAGGGCTGAAGTCCGTAAACGACATGGAAGGGAGAACTGGAGGACGACTCACTGATGTGGTGGTTATGGGAGAATTCAGCCCAAGGAAGAAGCGTGGACCAGTCGTCGTGATGGGCGTTGACATAGTGACGTAAGAAAGAGGTCAATATTTGATTGACCCTCTCCACTTGGCCATTAGACTGAGGATGGTATGCAGATGAAAAGTCCAGAGTCACTCCCAGATGGTTGCAGAGAGCCCTCCAGAAGCGGGAGGTGAACTGAGTTCCTCTATCGGATACGATGTGAGATGGAAAGCCATGCAAGCGGAAGATGTGATGTATGTAGGCGTCCGCGAGTTCCTGAGCAGAGGGCAATCCAGCCATAGGAATGAAATGAGCCATTTTAGAGAATCGATCCACCACGACCCATATGACTGTGTGTCCGGAGGACAATGGCAAGTCTGTAATAAAGTCCATCGCTATGTGTTGCCACGGAACTGAAGGTATCGGCAGAGGCAGAAGACGGCCATATGGCAGGTGTTTGGGCGTCTTGTTCCTGGCACAAGAGGAGCAGGCAGAGACAAAAGCAGCGACGTCCGTGCGAAGGGATGGCCACCAGTAATGGCGTACAATCGCACCCCATGTTCTCTTCTGACCAGCATGACCGGCTGTTTTCGAGGCATGACCCCAGTGTAACACTTTTTGCCTGTCTGTCTCAGAGACATAGGTCTTCCCGGGCGGTATCTGGGCCAGGGTGACAGGGGCCACCGGAATGATTTTGCTAGGACAGATGATGGGTTGGGTAGTCTCCTCCTCCTGCTCCATGGGCATGAAAGACCTGGACAAGGCATCAGCGCGTACATTCTTGTCCGCGGGTCGGAAATGGAGCTGGAAATCAAACCTGGCAAAGAATAAGGACCACCTGGCTTGCCGTGGGTTCAGTCGCTGAGCAGACCGCAGGTATTCCAGGTTCTTGTGGTCCGTGTAAATGATAACGGGGTACACTGCTCCTTCCAGAAGGTAGCGCCATTCCTCCAGAGCCAGTTTGACTGCCAAGAGCTCTCGGTCACCGATGGTGTAGTTGCGTTCAGGCGCTGAGAAGCTCTTGGAGAAGAATCCGCAAGTCACCATCTTCCCGGAGGAGGACTTCTGCATGAGCACTGCTCCGGCTCCTGAGGAGGAGGCATCCACCTCCAAGGTGAACTGGCGGTTTAACTCCGGACGGTGAAGTACAGGAGAGGAGGCAAATGCCCGCTTCAGCGAGCCAAACGCGGCGTCGGCCGCAGGTGACCAGTCCTTTGGATTAGCCTCCTTCTTGGTCAAAGCGGAGAGAGGAGCAGTCAGAGCCGAGAAGTGAGAGATGAACTGGCGGTAGTAGTTGGCGAATCCCAGGAAGCGTTGGATTGCCTTCAGTCCAGAAGGAGGAGGCCAGTTGAGAATGGAGGAGACCTTCTTTGGATCCATCTGCAGTCCGGTATCAGAGATGATGTACCCCAGGAAGGGGAGAGAAGACTGCTCAAAGACACACTTCTCATACTTCGCGTACAGACGATTCTCTCTCAGTCTTTGTAGAACCAGCTGCACGTTCTCTCTGTGGGTCTGGAGGTCCGGAGAGAAGACAAGGATGTCATCCAGATATACTACCACACAGACGTAAAGAAGGTCCCGGAAAACGTCGTTCACCAGTTCTTGAAAGACGGCTGGGGCGTTACACAGGCCGAAGGGCATCACGCAGTATTCATAGTGCCCATCGCGCGTATTGAACGCGGTCTTCCATTCGTCCCCAGAGCGGATGCGTACCAGATTGTAAGCACCCCGAAGATCCAGCTTGGTGAACACACGAGCTCCTCTAAGCCGGTCAAACAATTCAGGGATGAGCGGCAGAGGGTACTTGTTTTTTACGGTGATTTGATTCAAACCCCGGTAGTCTATGCATGGGCGTAAGTCGCCCTCTTTCTTCTTGACAAAGAAGAAACCTGCTCCAGCAGGAGAGGAGGATCTCCGGATGAATCCCCTTGCCAGGCTCTCTGTGATGTAAGTAGACATGGCCCTTGTTTCGACTGGAGACAATGGATATATCCGTCCTCGAGGTGGTGTAGTTCCAGGGAGCAGGTCGATGGCACAATCGTAAGGACGATGTGGCGGAAGTACCTCGGATTCCTTTTTATCAAAGACGTCTGCAAAGGACCAATAGGCCGAGGGCAGCCCCGGTAGGTTCTCTAGAACCGGAGGTCGTCGGATGGGTTGTATGGTCTTCAGGCACTTCTCATGGCATGAAGAGCCCCATCGGGTGATTTCGCCAGTGCCCCAGCTGACTGATGGTTCGTGTGTCAGCAACCAGGGAAGTCCCAGCAGGATTTGATGGGACATGTGTGGGAGGACGTAGAGAGCGATGTTCTCGGTGTGCAGGGCACCGATACGCAGTTCCACCGGCTTGGTGATCCAGGAGATGGTGTCAGAGAGGGGTCTCCCATCCACAGAGGCAATCACGAGGGGCTTGTCGAGTGGAGTAACAGGCACCTGGTACTTGTCCACCGTGGCCTGCTGGATGAAATTGCCTGCTGCCCCGGAATCGAGGTATGCCTCAGCCGTGAACCGCGTCTCTCCCGTTGTCACTTGCACAGTCCACGTAACCGGGTCTGAGAGAGTCCCAGCACCTAGGGTGGCCTCTCCTACCAACCCTAGGCTTTGGAGTTTCCCGGCCTCTCAGGACAGGAGCGTAGCAGGTGTGTGTCCTCTCCGCAGTAAAAGCAGAGGCCCTTGGCGAGCCGCTCAGCTCTACGTTGTTCAGACTGCCGCACTCTGTCGATCTGCATGGGCTCGTGGACGGGGACCCCAGCTGTCGAAGACTGAAGTACGGCGGGCTTCTGCGGAGGAGAGGAATGCCGTACCGGTCGTCTCTCACGGGACACTTCCTTGGATCGCTCCTGAAAGCGGATGTCCACTCGAGTCGCTAGGGCGATCAGGGCATCCAGGGTGGTCGGTACGTCACGACCCGCCAGCTCATCTTTAATTCGCCCCGAGAGTCCTTCCCAGAAGGCGGCGGTTAGGGCCTCATTGTTCCACCCGAGTTCCGAAGCCAAGGTGCGAAACCGGATTGCGTATTGGCCCACCGTCAGAGTCCCCTGACGCAGCCGGAGAAGAGACGAAGCAGACGCGGAGGCGCGTCCGGGCTCATCAAAGGTGCCACGGAATGCCTGCAGGAAGTCCTGGATGTTCGTGGTCACAGGATCCCCCTTCTCCCACAAGGGGTTCATCCACGCCAGTGCCTCACCCTCTAGATGGGACATGATGAAGGTGACCTTGGCTTGATCAGAGGCAAACAAATGCGGCAGCTGCGTGAAATGGAGGGAGCATTGGTTTAAGAATCCCCTGCAGGTCTTGGGGTCTCCGGCGTACCGGGGTGGTGAGGCCAAACGAAGTCTGGAAGTATCTGAAGAAGTCGCCACGGGAGCTGGAGCCGTGGCTTGACTAGTGGAGGCCCGGGATGCTGAAGACGTGACTGCCACTTGTAGCGTGTTCAGGCGGGCGTCCACAGAAGACATAAATTGCAGCATGCGGGTCTGAGTCTCACGCTGGCGTGTGAGTTCCTCCTGTACGGCTGCTAGTGCTGCAGCGGGATCCATGGCCTGATCTTACTGTCACGGCCAGGTGGACGGGCAGACCCAGGAGGTGGATCCACTGGGCCGAACTCCTAGATGGTGGTAAGGGGTCCGGTAGCTGGAGCACTATAGGCAGCAGAACAGTCCGTGCACAGGAGTATAACGGAGAAGTCCCTGGGACTACGGAGTCACTGGTGGTAGTCCGGGTGACGCAGCTCAGGTTCGGAAGCCGAGAAGATGTCAGGCGGGGTCCGGAACCTTTGTAGCGAGATGACAGGTCACCGCAGGGATCTGAGATGGTACGGACTGTCAGGATGGCAGATGGACTGCGTTCGGGGTTCGGGATTCGGTCTGGACCGGATGGCGAGGCAGGCACGGCTCTACAAGAGAGATAGGTGAGTATATACACATATACACCAGGAGACCTGACTCCTAGCTTAAGAAACACGAAGATCAGGCCCCGCCCCCTTGGACATAAACCCCCTTTATACCCTGTACCTGTTTTGCATCATTTCCTGTTAATGGACGCTGGCCCTTTAAGAAAGGGTCAATGACCGCGCGCGCGCCCTAATGCGCATGCGCGCGGCCCGAGTGCCAGAAGCCAGAGCAGGAAGCTGCGAGGAGGAAGCAGGAGGGCCAGGATGGGGCTGTGAAGCCGACGGACGCCGGGTGCGGGGACCAGGACGCTGGGGACGCGCTGGCAAGGGGTGTTGGAGAGCGGGGAGCGTCGGTGACCGGACCAAGGAACCGGGAAGCGAGACGGGGGACCCGGGGAGCGTGACAGGTGAGCCGGAGGGCAGCACAGGGGACCCGGGGAGCGTGACAATACGCCAGCCTTAACTGTCCCCAGGATGACACCGGGGTAGGTAGCAAAGTCTTTGCTGATCCCAGCTCTGTTCATCTTGGATCATTTTTAAAAGCAATGCAAGCAAGCGGACTCCAAGCACAGTTTCCTTTATTTCCAAAAATTGGTCCCTACAGACACCACTTCAGTGGCATCACTTGTGCCCCATTTTCAAACTTAACAGGTAGATTTGCATCAAGCACATTCAAAAATACGCCAGCCTTAGCTGTCCCCGGGATGACACCGGCCTAGGTAGCAAAGTCTTTGCTGAACCATGACTTGTTCATCTTGGCTCGTTTTTAAAAATACGGCAGGGGGAGTCCAAGCAGAGTTGCCCTTTTTTCCAAAAATTGGGCCCCACAGACACCACTTCAGTGGCATCACTTGTGCCCCTGTTGTACACTTCACAGGTAGATTTGCATCAAGCACATTCCAAAATACGCCAGCCTTAACTGTCCCCAGGATGACACCGGGGTAGATCGCAAAGTCTTTGCTGACCATGACTTGTTCATCTTGGCTCATTTTTAAAAACACAGCAGGGGGACTCCAAGCAGAGTCGCCCTTTTTTCCAAAAATTGGGCCACACAGACACCCCTTCAGTGGCATCACTTGTGCCCCAGTTGCAACCTTGACAGGTACATTTGCATCAAGCACATTCCAAATCCACAAGCCTTTACTCTCCCCAGGATGACACAGGGGTAGTAAAGTCCTTGCGGATCCATGACTTGTTCATTTTGATGAACGTTCGTCTGTCCACATTGTCACTGGACAGATGCGTGCGCTTATCTGTCAGCACACACCCAGCAGCACTGAAGACATGTTCTGAGACAACGCTGGCAGCTGGACACGACAAGATCTCCAAGACGTAAGTGGAGAGCTCAGGCCATTTTTCAAGATTTGAAGCCCAAAAGAAGCAAGGCTCCAATTGCAAAGTCATGGCATTGATGTTCATTTGGAAATACTCCTGTATCATCCTCTGCAGCCGTTGACTATGTGTCAGACTTCTTGTCTCTGTTGGCCTTGCAAAGGATGGGCTAAAAAAATTATGAAACGATTCAATAAAATTGCTGTTACCAGCAACAGATAAGGTGCTGCTGGTACGGGTAGACTGTTGATGATGAGACAGTCCCATGTTTGTCAAGTTACAACTGGGAGATTAACTCCGTGCACCACTGGTGTTTGGTGGAAAAGCCGAGCTAAGATTGAGTAACAGCTTCTGCTGATACTCCTGCATAAGTGCGTCCCTTTCTATGGCTGGAATTATTTCACAAAATTTGGACTTGTACCGGGGATCTAATAGTGTGGCAACCCAGTAGTCATCATCACTTCTAATTTTGACAATCCGAGGGTCATGTTGTAGGTAGTGCAGCAAGAAGGCGCTCATGTGTCTTGCGCATCTATGCGGACCAAGTCCTTGCTGTGTTTGTGGCATAGAGGTGATAACCGTTCTTTCTTCCTCTGACATCTCCCCCCAACCTCTTTCAACTGAAATTTGACCAAGGTCTTCCTCATCTGCTGAGTCTTCCATGTCCATGCACAGTTCATCCTCCATTTCTTCATGTTCTCCTGCACCTTCCTCAACATTTTGCCAGCTACCATGCGCCCTTGTTAATCCCTCTTCTACATCGTCCCATGCCTGCCGCCTTGGTGATGCTGAACGTCTGGACCTTGGTGATGTTGTTATCCCTTGCGCATATGAATCCTCCTGTACTTCCTCCCCTTCCTGTTTATCCTACCCCCTGACTCCGAATAGTGTTTGGCATGTGCTCCAGCATGAAAATGACTAGAATTGTCATGCTGATAATGGCATTGTCAGCGCTAAACATATTCGTCGCCATGTCGAAACTGTGCAGAAGGGTGCATAGGTCCTTGATCTGAGACCACTCCATCAGGGTGATCTGCCCCACCTCTGCATCTCGTTGGCCCAGGCTATACGTCATGACGTATTGCACCAGTGCTCGGCGGTGCTGCCACAGTCGCTGTAACTTGTGGAGAGTCGAATTCCAGCATGTCGGCACATCGCATTTCAGGCAATGAACCGGCAGGCCGAAAGACTCCTGGAGCGATGCAAGTCGGTCAGCTGCGGCGGTTGAACGGCGGAAGTGAGCAGACAGTTTTCGTGCCCTGTGCAAAAGGCCATTTAGGACGAGATAGTGTGTTAAAAATTGCTGGGCAACAAGGTTCAACACGTGAGCTATACAATGCACGTGTGTCACCTTGCCCAGGCGAAGGGCCGCACCCAGGTTTGCAGCATTGTCGCACACGGCCTTACCTGGCTGCAGGTTGAGTGGAGACAACCATTTCTGAAACTCGGACCGCAGAGCTGCCCACAACTCAGCCGCTGTGTGACTCTTATTTCCAAGACATTTCAAGCTTAAGACCGCCTGATGCCGTTGCGCTCTGCTGCCAGCATAGTAAGGAGGTGTGCGTGATTCCTTGTGCGCAGTTACAATGCTGGTGGCCTGACCAGGCAGGCTTGGGGCGAGGTGGAGGACCCAGACGAGGTTGAGGAGGCAGAAGAGTTGGAGGAACTTCTACATACAGAAGATTGACGCACAAGTCATGGGGATGGTAAGACTTGTTCAGCAGACCCTTCTCCATCTATCACCATAGTTACCCAGTGCCCAGTCAGCGACATGTAACGCCCCTGTCTATGCTTACTGGTCCAAGTATCGGTGGTGAAATGCACCCGTTCACACACAGAGTTTCTCAAGGAAGTGGTGATGTTGTGTACGACATGCTGGTGTAGCAAAGGCACACCTTTCTTAGAGAAGTAGTGGCGACTGGGCATCAGGTACTGGGGCACAGCGACG
This sequence comes from Anomaloglossus baeobatrachus, assembly GCF_048569485.1. Classification (NCBI taxonomy): domain Eukaryota; kingdom Metazoa; phylum Chordata; class Amphibia; order Anura; family Aromobatidae; genus Anomaloglossus; species Anomaloglossus baeobatrachus. The sequence continues at coordinate 200,583,065 of NC_134354.1, forward strand.
GACATAAGGTCTCGAAAATCCTGTGTGTCCACCAGGCGGAAAGGCAGCATTTCTGTAGCCAAGAGCTTATAGAGGGATAAAGTCAACCTCTTAGCTTTGTCATGGCTCGGAGGAAATGGCCTTTTATTTGTCCACATCTGAGGGACAGAGATCTGGCTGCTGTGTGTAGATGGTGGTGAGTAGGGTGTCCCTGAAAAAATGCAGGTTTGTGAGGAAAGTGCAGGTGGAGACATGATGTTGCCTTCATCCAAAGTTGGTGCTATCGATGTCTGAGAGAGCTGTACACCCGCACTTGTTTCCCCTTCCAAACCAACTGATGACCTACCAAGCAAACTGACTGTTGCGGTTACAGTGGTGGAAGGTGTGCGTGGAAAACCAGGTGTAACAGCTGTCCCCACAGTCATAGATGATGAAGAGCACGCGGATGCACAGGAAGGGGCAGGCGGTGGTTGGCCCGCTACGCTAGGCTGCATTGCAGCACAGTGAGCTTTCCACTGGGAATTATGCTTGGTATTCATGTGACGATTCATTGAAGAAATTGTCAAATTGTTGAGCTTTTTGCCTTTACTTATAGATTCCCGACAAATTTTACAGATCACATGATTTGGGAGATCCTTTGCAAGGTCAAAAAAGGACCAGGCTAGGCAAGGCTTAGAGAACATACGACCTGCAGAGCCACCCCGACTTTTGCTCAGAGACAGAGTGGTGGCTGAGGATGCAGTTGTAGACGTGCTACCAGTGCTCCGACTCTGTCCAGGAAGGCGCAAGGTAACTTTGTCGTCAGTTGCTTCCTCCTTCACCGCCTCTGTTGCCCTCCTCAAGTGCCTGACTGTGGGTTGACAGGAAGTGGGATCTAGAACTTCATCATCAAGCATTGTGTTTGCACTCCCCTCGCCCTCAGACCTAGCCTCTTCCTGCCCTGACCGAATATTTAAGTTGTTATCCCAATCTGGTATCTGCGTCTCATCGTCATCAGTATGTTCCTCTTTGTCTCCTCCAACAGGTGTTACAGTTTGGGAATGAAGTCTACATTATGTTCAGAAACTTGGTCATCAGGGCCTGAATGTGAGTCACAAAGCTTCTGGGCATCACTGCAGACCATTTCCTGGTCTGTACTCACTGTAGCTTGGGAGCAGACCTCTGATTCCCAGGCTATAGTGTGACTGAACAGCTCTGCAGACTCAGCCATCTCTGTTACACCATACTGTGCAGGGCAGATGGAGACTTGAGAGCTGGGAGAAAGCAATTGTGATTGGGATGACAACTCAGAGGACTGGTTTTTTTTTATGTGGTAGTTGAGGTGGAGGAGAGGGCACTTGTTGGAGCACTTGAGATCCATTCAAGCATGTTCTTTTTTTGTGCATCATCTACCTTTCTTACAGTTGTTCGGGTCCGTAAAAAGGGAGCACATCGGATTGTCCACGGAAAGTAGTACACATCTTACTTTTGCTGGAAGATGGCCTATCTTCAGCAGATGTTAATGTAGCTTTGCCACCTTCCCCACAGACACAAACTTTTTTTCCTTTTCCAACACGCCTGTTACCCTTTCCACCACCATCTGTCCTTTTGCCACTCATTTTGTTAGCGACAAGATTAGCCACTTAAAATGTGGTAGCAAAAATGGAGAAGTGGTGTAGATTGCAGAGGTGGTCTAGCTTTATTGACAGCTGAAGAACCAACACTGACTATCCCTGACAATGCAACTATGGCCCTAAAACTGGTAGCACTGTTTGCTATTAAAATAGCGTAGCAAAATGTGCATGAGGGTAGAATGCAGAGGTGGTGGGACTTTCTTGGCACAAGTGGGACACTAAATTAGTATAGCAGACATTTTGTGAATGCCACTAAGTTTCAGCACTGTTTGCTATAAAAATAGCATAGCAAAATGTGCATGAGAGTAGAATGCAGAGGTGGTGGGACTTGCTTGGCACAAGTGGGATACTAAATTAGTATAGCAGACACTTTGTGGATGCCACTAAGTTTCAGCACTTTTTGCTATACAAATAGCGTAGCAAAATGTGCATGACGGTAGAATGCAGAGGTGGTGGGACTTGCTTTGCACAAGTGGGACACTAAATTAGTATAGCAGACACTGTTTGGATGCCACTAAGTTTCAGCACTGTTTGCTATGAAAATAGCGTAGCAAAATGTGCATGAGGGTAGAATGCAGAGGTGGTGGGACTTGCTTGGCACCAGTGGTACACTAATGGAGTATAGCAGCCACTTTTTGGATGCCACTAACTTTCAGCACTGTTTGCTATTAAAATAGCGTAGCAAACATGGGCATGAGGGTAGAATGCAGAGGTGGTGGGACTTTCTTGGCACAAGTGGGACACTAAATTAGTATAGCAGACATTTTGTGGATTCCACTAAGTTTCAGTACTGTTTGCTATTAAAATAGCATAGCAAAATGTGCATGACGGTAGAATGCAGAGGTGGTGGGATTTGCTTTGCACAAGTGGGACACTAAATTAGTATAGCAGACACTTTGTGGATGCTACTAAGTTTCAGCACTTTTTGCTAAACAAATAGCGTAGCAAAATGTGCATGACGGTAGAATGCAGAGGTGGTGGGACTTGCTTTGCACAAGTGGGACACTAAATTAGTATAGCAGATACTTTGTGAATGCCACTAAGTTTCAGCACTGTTTGCTATAAAAATAGCATAGCAAAATGTGCATGAGAGTAGAATGCAGAGGTGGTGGGACTTGCTTGGCACAAGTGGGATACTAAATTAGTATAGGAGACACTTTGTGGATTCCACTAAGTTTCAGTACTGTTTGCTATACAAATAGCGTAGCAAAATGGGCATGACGGTAGAATGCAGAGATGGTGGGACTTTCTTGGCACAAGTGGGATACTAAATTAGTATAGCAGACACTTTGTGGATTCCACTAAGTTTCAGTACTGTTTGCTATTAAAATAGCGTAGCAAACATGGGCAGGAGGGCAGAATGCAGAGGTGCTGGAAAATGCTTGACACCAGTGGGACACTAATGGAGTATAGCAGCCACTTTTTGGATGCCATCAACTTTCAGCACTGTTTGCTATTAAAATAGCGTAGCAAACATGGGCAGGAGGGTAGAATACAGTGGTGTTGGAACTTTCTTGGCACCAGTGGCACACTAATGGAGTATAGGAGACACTTTGTGAATGCCACTAAGTTTCAGCAGTGTTTGCTATTAACATAGCGTAGCAAACATGGGCAGGAGGGTAAAATGCAGAGGTGCTGGAAATTGCTTGGCACCAGTGGGACAACAATGGAGTATAGCAGCCACTTTTTGGATGCCACTAAGTTTCAGCACTGTTTGCTATAAAAATAGCATGGTAAAAGTGGGCAGGTGGGTACAGTGGCCGGGTTCTGTGGGTCAGTGGACAGGAAAGGAAGCCTCACTTTCTATCCCTCCTAATGATGAAATGCAGCAAGGAATTCCCTGAGCTTAGGTATACAAACACTATCTAAGGCCTGCGCCACACATCCGTGCCTCCGGCACGTGTTTGTCATTTTTTACACGTACCGGCGGCACGGAGACACTTTAACCAATGCTACCCTATTGTAGCAGGCACACACACGTAAAACCACACGGAACGTGTGTCCGTGTGCGTTTGTACGTGTGTGCGATTTTCAAAGCGCTGACATGTCCGGTTTTTCGCCGGCAGCACGGGTGTTACACGGCCCGCACCCGTACCACACGGGTGTAGTGTGGATGCGGTCCCGTGTGACACGCGCCGGAGAAAACACACATGTCAGTGAAAAAAAAAAAAAACATTAACTCACCTTCTCCAGCCCTCCTGTCTCTGCCGCTGCTGCCTCTTGCTGCCGACCGCCGCTCATTATTCTCATTGAATATTCACTTCACAGCCTGGCAGCAGCAGCAGCGGGGAGACGGGAGAGCTGGAGCCGAAGATCAGCACCACGGACAGCAGCGCGGACAGCAGGAAGGACCAGGTGAGTATAATAATTACTGATTCTACGTGTGCTATCGCGGATAGCACACGTAGAACACACGTGTCACGCACGTACCAGAGACACGTACTTACCTGCACACAACACGCAGGGAAAATACGTGTCTCTCGGCACGTGCGTGAAATTCACGTGAGTGTGGCAGAGGCCTAAAGCTGTATACAGCGTATCCACGGACCTGCCTGTCAGCTTTGGCACTGAGCCCCAGTAAATCAGCCCTGAAAAGGGCTGAAATAAACTTCTGTCCCTAATCTGTACAGCGCTGTGTGCGTACACAACAGGAGCGGCGACAGGAGCTGCATGAGCGGTGACTGTCACCTACACGCAGAAGGCAGATAATGGCGCTGTGAGGGAAAATGGCCGTATTTATAATGCAAGGACATGTGACATTCACAGCCTATGACACATGCCCTTGCTTGTCTGGCAAAAAGTCCACTTAGCTGTGTGTGTGTCTGGGATTGGCTGACATGCTATGTGTGTGTCTGGGATTGGCTGACATGCTGGCCCGCCTCACTGCACGCGCGCTTAGGAAAAAAAAATAAAAAAATAAGAAATGGCGATCGCCATTCTCCCAGCAGCACAGATCTAAACGTGTCCCCCCCACACACTATACACTGAAATTTGATAATAGTGTGAATCACAGAGTGACTCACACTATTACAGTGAAAAGCCAGCTAGTAACTAGCTAGGCTTTTTGCTGATGGAAGCGTTATCGAACTTAACTCGAGCTGTCGAGCTTTTAGCAAAAAGCTTGCGTTCGAGTTCGATCTCGAGCACCCCCCAAAATCACTCGAACATGAAATTGGCGAACCTCGAACCTCGCTCATCTCTAATTGTGACTTATCTCCGGGACATTTATGCCATTACTGGACAATTTTACCCTCTGTATGGTGGATTATTTGATGGACTTTCTGGATTGTATGGAATAAATATTATTTGGATGCTTCAATCATCTCTCGCTGTGAGTATTCTGTGAAATGGGAGAAGGACCCCATCACAACTCGTGGCAGCAGTGGGAGCAACAGAGCGCAGCCTAATGGAGATCCACCCACAGAGTTAGTATAGAAAGTGGACCACATCCAGTCTACAGGAGAGCCAGGGATCTGGGCCTCAGCTACAAGGGACTGAGCAAAGAGACCCTAATTGATCTACTGGTGGGTGCGAGCTAGTCCACCTCCTCCCTGATGTCTGACGGACAAGCGCTGGGGATGGGGATTCCTGCCTCAAAAAGCCAGTGGTTGGTGTAGTTCGAAGAAGAGATGGCTGTTCTGGGCCCAAGTGTATCTCAGGAGTATAAGGAGGAGGCTGCTCGCCAAGCACAGAGGAGACAATCAATGGAGTCTGGCAAAGGGAGTAATATGAGTTGGAGTGTAAACCCAGCAGTCCAAGAGCCTGTACGGATTACCCGAGCAGACTTCAAGAAATTTGATGAGGCTTCCGGAGATGTGGAAGGGTTCTTCAAGGACTTTGAGCAGCAGTGTGCCGTTTTGGAGGTGCCACTGACCCCTGCACCATAGATGCCCCTGTTGGAGTGTATGGCCTCTGGCCTTTGTCACCAGGTTCTTCCACTGCCTTCTCCAGAATGCACACTGGAAGGAGTATGACGCAGAGGAGATGTTATCGATGTGGGCAGCCTGGGCATTTGCAAAACACTTACCCTGCTGGTCGATTGAGGAATGACCTTGCACTAAATCGACCTGTTAATTCTCTCCAGCCAAATACAAGGGGAGAAGAGTTCTCACCCCTTCAAGTTGACTTGCCTAATGACTCAGACACTTATGGTCGACCACTAGGGGTTTATGCAGTGCGAGCTACAGCCCCGAGTTCCTCTCAACATCAAAGTAAGCACTTACAGGAGGTTGTGCTGGATGAACAGAGAGTCATTGGATTTTGTAACTTCGTGGCATTTCTCACAATAGCTACTCCTCGAGTGGTTCGGCCAGAGACAATACATCATAGACCAGGGATTGTTATTGAATTGGCTGGAGGACAAAGGAGGAATATCCCAAAGGCGACTGTAGATCTGGACTTTAGCTTTGGAGTCAAGCAATGTGTGGTTGGGGTTATGAGTGGCCTGCCTGCAGATATTCTCCTATGAAATGATGTGGACGATCTACAATGCCGATTTGTAGGTGCAGAAAACACAGTTTCAGTGAAGGAGGACACAAAGGGAAGCTTGTCCTTCCAACTCTACTTCTGTACAAGGGACTATCCACAGCTGAGCAACATGGACTTAAGTGAGGTGGCCAGAGTTCTGTGTAGACCTCATGGCATACTCACTTATTAAAAAAGAGGGAGAGGCTGTGATTGTGGGATATTGTGGGTCACGTACAATTTTGTGTGGATTCATGTTTTGGGCGTGGTGGTCTGTGTATTCGACGTATTCTTTTTCCTGTCTGCACTCCTTGAAGTGCTTCTGTCCCTAGGTGTGGGGGAGGGGGCCTGGAATCCACCTAAACTCTCTGCTTACCTGAGGGATTAGGGAGTGAGTCTGTTTGAGAACATGAAGAGAGAAGAAAGAAGATTGATCCTCTGTAAGGGAAAAGCTGAGGCTGTGGCCAGCATGCCAGAGAGACTGTGAGAAACCCCCATTTGCCTGGAAAAGTACTGATGGAGGATTGTGACTCATTCCCGGGACATTTTATGCCATTACTGGACAATTTTACCCTCTATGTGGTGGATTATTTCATAGACTTTCTGGATTGTATGGAATAACTATTCTTTGGATGGTTCAATTATCTCTCGCTCTGAGGATTGTGTGATATAGGAGAAGGACCCCGTCACAGCTAGTGGTGGCAATTTGAAGTACACAACATTTTGAATCCGTTCACATTTATCCTGTGCTCTATGCTGTGCATTTACATTAGGTTTTCCATCTACATCTTAGAAACACGTGATTTGGGTGAAACCTCTGACAGATCTATTCACTAATGAATCAGCAGAGGTACTCTGGCTTCTCTTTGGCCTCTTTTCAGCAGTGTCCATCTTTTCAAAGGTGTAAAAAACTGTAGCTAACCTAACTTTTGCGCATGCCTAAAAAGGTGCATAAACTGATAGCCAACTCCGGGCCACAGCCCAGAAGGGAGTTGAAAGTGACTATTTCTGCCTCATTACTGCAAATTTTTAATTAAGAATTTTGTCTGAATCACATTTTTCAGAGATTTACACATAATCTCCAGTGTAAGCGCTCAGTGTAGAGCACAGGATAAATGTGAACTGTGCCTTACTGCGATCTTTGGGAGGCAAAAAAAACAAATCAACATTAGTTGAAGAATTGGCTTTCTTTATTTTTTATGCCATTCACCATGCAGATAAAGTGATTAGGCTCACGACAGTCTTGCAGCGCTGGGGTCCTGGTTTAAATCTCACTAAGACTGGACTCACACGAGCGTATGGCATCCAATGCGAGAGCATTGGATGTGATATGCTAATGACCCCCGGCTCAGGCTCTGCTGCGAGCGTGAGCCGAGTGTCATGTGACTGTAACCCGATCTTGCGATCGGGTCACAGCTGTGAAGCTGAGTGTGGGAGCTGCAGAGGAGAGAGAGGGGTTAATTCCACCAGCTCCTCCATTGTCAGCCTGTGCGTATATCGCACTGCACTGGGATAACATCCGAGTGCAGTCCGATGTATCTCTCGCATCCATTTACTTGAATGGGTGCGAGAGATACGGCTGTAGAAGAAAATCGCAGTATGCTGCCGCTTTTCTCGCATTCAGAATCTGGATGCAATAAAAGCTGCCCAACTGCTCGCCCTCATTGCCTAACATTGGTCAGAGTGCAATACGAGATTTTCTCACATTGCACTCGTCCGATTTTCGTGTGAGCGTACCCTCAGGACAACATCTGCAAGGAGTTTATATGTTTTATTCTCCCAGTGTTTGTATGGGTTTCTTCTAGGTTCTCTGGTTTCCTCCCACAATTCAAAGACATACTGATAGGGAACTTAGGTTGTGAGCCCCAGTGGGGACAGTGATGATCATGTCTGTAAAGAGCTGTGGAATTAATAGTGCTACATAAGTGAGTAAAAGAAATAGAGTACATAAATAAGTCTGCATTTCTCCTCAGGTCAGAATAATTATAGCAATACCAGATTCATATATATATTTTTTTTAGGTTTAGCTACAATCACACTAAAAAATAACGTTTTTTTGCATTATTGCATTTTGAAGGCTATAGTTTTTTTATTTCTCTGCTGAAATAGTCATGTGAAAGTTTGCTTTTCGCTGATGAGTTCAAATTTTTTGCTATCATTTCAGGCCACGTTTTTTTTTATCGCCTTTTATTCCGCTTTATGAGAGGCAAAATTAAGATAAAACAATAATTCAGGTTTTTTTCCGCACTGTTCACCATGTTGTTCACCTTATAGTAAAAATGTGTAATTACCAGAATAGGTTCCCTTGTTGGGGGTTTCTGCTGTTTTGAAATTTCAGGGAAACTTGAAATGATACATGGCATCCGCAATCTATTCCACTCAGTTTTGCAATCCAAAATGCAAATAACGCTCTTTCCCTTATGAGCCCTGCCGTGCGCCTAAACATTAGTTTTCCTTCACATATGGGTTATCTCTGTACTCAGGAGAAATTGCACAAGTTGTATAGTCTACTTTCTCCTGTTACCCTTGTGAAAATGAAAAAAAATAGGATTAAAGCAACATTTCTGAGAAAGTCTGATTTCAGTGTTGTATCATTTATTGGGCTGCTTGCTAACATTTTGATAAAATCATCATTTTCTCTGCTGCAGATCTAGCAGTTACTTGAATGTAGAGCAGAGTGTAGAGTGGCAAAAAAAATCCAAACGCCAAAATTATGTCTTTTGGTCATGGCAAATTTTGCGCAAAATGCAATAAGAGGCAATCAAAACAGAGCATCTGTGCAAAAGTGGTGCCATTAAAAATGTCATGTCGAGACGCAAAAAATAACCCATCACTGAGCCCCATATCCTGAAAAATGAGAGTGTTACGGGTCGAGGAAAATGGCGCAAAAAATGCAGCACTTTTTTTGGACACACTTCTGAATTTTTTTTAACCCCTTAGATAAAAGTAAACCTATACCTGTTTGGTATCTACGAACTTGTACCGACCTGAGACATCACATTGGGAACATCACTTTTACCTTATAGTGAACACGGTGAATAAAATATCCCATAAACAATCATGCAATCCCATTTTTTTTTTGCACATTTTTTACACTTGGAATTTTTTTTGCTATTTTCCAGTACACTAAATGGTTAAACTTATGGTTTCATTTAAAAGTACAACTCGTCCCACAAAAAAACTTTGATTAAAAATTGATGGAAAAATAAAAAAGTTACGGCTCTTGGACGAAGGGGAGCAAAAGAAAAAAACAAAAAAAAACAGAAAAACAGGCCCGGAGGTTAAGGGGTTAAATAGCACTCTTTCCCTTCTGAAGGCTGCCTTGCACCCAAACAGTAGTTTTCCACCAAATGTGGGGCATTGGCGTAGTCAGGAGAAATTGCACAACAAATTGTATGGTTCATTATTTCCTGTTATCCTTGTGAAAATTAAAAATTTAGGGCTAAAGCAATATTTTTGTGGAAAAGAAGATTTTAATATTTTCCTTCCACATTGTTTAATTCCTGTGAAGCACCTAAAGGGTTAATTAACTCCTTGAATGTTGTTTTGAGCACTTTGAGGGGTGCAGTATTCAAAATTGTGTGACTTTTGGGTATTGGAAATTGCTGATAAACTAACCATTCTAGCTTCCTAACAAAAAAATAATAATGTTTCAACCTACAATAACCCTCAATCCAGTACACACAGCTCTGTCCTCACCTATTGTACCCTCACCCATTCCCTGTAGACTGTGAGCCCTCGCGGGCAGGGTCCTCTCTCCTCCTGTAGACTGTGAGCCCTCGCGGGCAGGGTCCTCTCTCCTCCTGTAGACTGTGAGCCCTCGCGGGCAGGGTCCTCTCTCCTCCTGTAGACTGTGAGCCCTCGCGGGCAGGGTCCTCTCTCCTCCTGTACCAGTCTGTTTTATACTGTTAATGATTGTTGTATGTATACACTCTTTCACTTGTAAAGCGCCATGGAATTAATGGCACTATAATAATAATAATAAATAATAATAATGATGATGATAATAATAATAATAATAATAATAATAATAATAAAAAAAAATAGTGACAGTATGAAGAAGACAAATGGCAAATGTTATTATTTAATGATTTTGTGTGATATAACTTTCTGGTTTAGAAACATAAAAATTCACATTTCGAACATATAAAATTTGAACTGCTCGTGGTTCTGGGTGCATATTGCACCTGACAGGTTCCCTTTAACATAATTTTTTCAGTTGGTCTTATATAATATTCTAATTTGTCCGATCTCAGCACGTTCAGCTGGGCATGGCTGTATGTAAGGACGGGGCCACACGGGGAATACTGCTATCCTTACATGACACTCGGCTCACGCTGGCAGTACAGCAGAGCCGAGTGTCATGTGGGTGTCACTGCGACTGAGGTCAGATCTTGCAATCGGACCACAGCTGCGGAGGGGGGCGGGCCGGTACTGAGGAGGGGAGGGAGGGATTTCTCTTCCCCTCTCCTCAGTTTCTGGCTATTGCCATTCTCGCTTTCCACTCGCAGTACACCGGTGTAATGTGAGTGCAGTGCGATTTTTCTCTCGCCCCATAGACTTGAATGGGTGCGAGAGAAACAAGGATCGCATTGCACCCGCAGCATGCTGCGACTATTTCCTTGATCTGATTAGGGCTGATGGATGCTGGCACATAGGCTAATATTGGTTTATCGCATTCCACTCGCTCCGATTTTCATGCCGTGTGTCATAGGCCTAACAGTTGGTTCCTGCTGGGGATGGCACTGCACAACTTCTGATCCCATGCCATCCATCAGATGTAAATGTTCCCCCATTTCCAGGAAATCACCTGCAATCTGGACGTACCGTTACATCCTTTTATGTGGTCTAAGAGAAAATCTTTCTTCCTTGCGGAGACTGACAAACCTATCTGGCTGCCAGTGAGGAGTCTTATAGCTGCAATGCTCATTTGGGAAATATGCAAATTGTTTTTCAGGGTGGAAGGAGACGAACACTAGTGGCACCTATTGGAAGCAGCAATCCTAAAAGTAAAAAGTTACTCTCCAATGAGCCTTGTCATATTGTCATATGACTTACGATTTATGCCAGAACCTCAATTTGCAAACACAGTGCTTTGGGATCAGATCTCATACTTTGCACTGACGAGGGACAATCACTCTGAAACACCATGCCTGCAAATTGAGATTCTGATCTGGAATAAATCCTAAGTCTTATGACAAGACTTGTTGGAGAGTCACTTTTGACTTTTAGGATCGCTACTTCCAATAGGTGACACTAAAGTTTGTCAACTAGCTCCCTGAACAGACAATCCATTTATGAGGAATATTTCCAAGAGGTTTCCTGATTTCTCTGCTGACTGCAGTTTGTTTTAGTTTTGACTTAGGGTACCCAATAGAGTTGAGCGCGGTTCGCGGTTCGAGGTTCTCCAGTTCTAGGCTCGAGTGATTTTGGGGCCTGTTCTAGATCGAACTAGAACTCGAGCTTTTTGCAAAAGCTCGATAGTTCTAGAAATGTTCGAGAACGGTTCTAGCAGCAAAAAAACAGCTAATTCCTAGCTGGCTTTCCGCTGTAATAGTGTAAGTCACTCTGTGACTCACACTATTATGAAATTTCAGTGTATAGTGTGCGTGAACAGCGCCTTCAGATCACTGCTGTTTGTATAATGGCCGCCATCTTTTTTTTTTTTTTTCCTTGTCTTCCTTCCCTAAGTGCGCGCGTCTTGTGGGGCGGGCCAGCATGTCAGCCAATCCCAGACACACACACAGCTAAGTGGACTTTTAGCCAGAGAAGCAACGGCATGTGTGATAGGATGTCCATGTCACATGTCCCTGCATTATAAAACCGGACATTTTCCTCCAGGACGCCATTATCTCTTCTGCGTCCTTGGTGTCAGACATCACTGGCGCAGCTCCGTCCTGAGTCCTATCGCTGATACAGCTGTATGCGCTCCATACACAGCGCTGGACAGCATAGGGATAGCACTTTCCATCAGTCCTTTTAAGGGCTCGTACCGGCAGGGTCAGAGCCATAGGTGACAGGTCCTGAAAACAGCGACAGCGTCTGTGTAGCTAAGGTCAGGGATTTCGTCGCTGCATTTCCCCATTAGGAGGGAATAGAAAGGCAGGCTTCCATTCCTCTACCCAGAGCCCCACAATCCTGGCACTGTACCCTCCTGTCCTCTGCACACTCCAACTCATTATAACTAAGCCATTATACTAGCAAACACTGAGTGTACCTAGTGGCATCCTAAACGTGGCTATTGGACTTTGCTATAGTCACACTAGTGCAAAGACATTTGCAGCACCTCTGCCTGCATTGCACACTCCAACTCATTATAACTAAGCCATTATACTAGCAAACACTCAGTGTACCTAGTGGCATCCTAAACGTGGCTATTGGACTTTTGTCTAGTCACACTAGTGCAAAGACATTTGCAGCACCTCTACCTGCATTGCACACTCCAACTCATTATAACTAAGCCATTATACTAGCAAACACTCAGTGTACCTAGTGGCATCCTAAACGTGGCTATTGGACTTTGCTATAGTCCCACTAGTGCAAAGACATTTGCAGCACCTCTACCTGCATTGCACACTCCAACTCATTATAACTAAGCCATTATACTAGCAAACACTCAGTGTACCTAGTGGCATCCTAAACGTGGCTATTGGACTTTGCTATAGTCCCTCTAGTACAAAGACATTTGCAGCACCTCTGCCTGCATTGCACACTCCAACTCATTATAACTAAGCCATTATACTAGCAAACACTCAGTGTACCTAGTGGCATCCTAAACGTGGCTATTGGACTGTTGTCTAGTCACACTAGTGCAAAGACATTTGCAGCACCTCTACCTGCATTGCACACTCCAACTCATTATAACTAAGCCATTATACTAGCAAACACTCAGTGTACCTAGTGGCATCCTAAACGTGGCTATTGGACTTTGCTATAGTCCCACTAGTGCAAAGACATTTGCAGCACGTCTGCCTGCATTGCACACTCCAACTCATTATAACTAAGCCATTATACTAGCAAACACTCAGTGTACCTAGTGGCATCCTAAACGTGGCTATTGGACTTTTGTCTAGTCACACTAGTGCAAAGACATTTGCAGCACCTCTACCTGCATTGCACACTCCAACTCATTATAACTAAGCCATTATACTAGCAAACACTCAGTGTACCTAGTGGCATCCTAAACGTGGCTATTGGACTTTTGTCCAGTCCCACTAGTGCAAAGATATTTGCAGCACCTCTGCCTGCATTGCACACTCCAACTCATTATAACTAAGCCATTATACTAGCAAACACTCAGTGTACTTAGTGGCATCCTAAACGTGGCTATTGGACTTTACTATAGTCCCACTAGTGCAAAGACATTTGCAGCACCTCTGCCTGCATTGCACACTCCAACTCATTATAACTAAGCCATTATACTAGCAAACACTCAGTGTACCTAGTGGCATCCTAAACGTGGCTATTGGACTTTTGTCCAGTCCCACTAGTGCAAAGACATTTGCAACACGTCTGCCTGCATTGCACACTCCAACTCATTATAACTAAGCCATTATACTAGCAAACACTCAGTGTACCTAGTGGCATCCTAAACGTGGCTATTGGACTTTTGTCTAGTCACACTAGTGCAAAGACATTTGCAGCACCTCTACCTGCATTGCACACTCCAACTCATTATAACTAAGCCATTATACTAGCAAACACTCAGTGTACCTAGTGGCATCCTAAACGTGGCTATTGGACTGTTGTCTAGTCACACTAGTGCAAAGACATTTGCAGCACCTCTACCTGCATTGCACACTCCAACTCATTATATCTAAGCCATTATACTAGCAAACACTCAGTGTACCTAGTGGCATCCTAAACGTGGCTATTGGACTGTTGTCTAGTCACACTAGTGCAAAGACATTTGCAGCACCTCTACCTGCATTGCACACTCCAACTCATTATAACTAAGCCATTATACTAGCAAACACTCAGTGTACCTAGTGGCATCCTAAACGTGGCTATTGGACTTTGCTTTAGTCCCACTAGTGCAAAGACATTTGCAGCACCTCTACCTGCATTGCACACTCCAACTCATTATAACTAAGCCATTATACTAGCAAACACTCAGTGTACCTAGTGGCATCCTAAACGTGGCTATTGGACTTTTGTCTAGTCACACTAGTGCAAAGACATTTGCAGCACCTCTACCTGCATTGCACACTCCAACTCATTATAACTAAGCCATTATACTAGCAAACACTCAGTGTACCTAGTGGCATCCTAAACGTGGCTATTGGACTGTTGTCTAGTCACACTAGTGCAAAGACATTTGCAGCACCTCTGCCTGCATTGCACACTCCAACTCATTATAACTAAGCCATTATACTAGCAATTTTTGCTGCCAGTTTACGGGCCGTAGTTGCATTGTCAGGGATATTTATTCTTTATTATTCTGCTGTTAATAAAGCTAGACCACCGCTGCAATCTACACTACCTCTCAATTTTTACTACCACATTTTCAGTGCACAATCTTGTCGCAATCAACATGAGTGGCAAAATGACAGATGCTGGTGGAAAGGGGAAGAGGCGTGGTGGAAAAGGCAAAAAAGGTTTTGTCCGTGGGGAAGGTGGCAAAGCTCCATTATCATCTGCTGAAGATAGACCATCTACCAGCCAAAGTAAGATGTCTACTACTTACCGTGGACAATCCGATGTGCTCCCTTTTTTACGGACACGAACAACAGGAACAAAGGTAGATGATGGCCAAAAAAGGAAAATGCTTGAATGGATCTCAAGTGGTCCAACAAGTGCCCTCTCAGCCACTTCAAGTACCGCATCCAAAAAACACCAGTCCTCTGAGTTGTCATCCCAATCAAACTTGCTTTCTCCCAGCTCTGAAGTCTCCATCAGCCCTGCACAGTATGGCGGAACTGAGATGGCTGAGTCTGCAGAGCTGTTCAGTCACACTATAGCCTGGGAATCAGAGGTCTGCTCCCAAGCTACAGTGAGTACAGAACAGGAAATGGTCTGCAGTGATGCCCAGAACCTTTGTGACTCTGATTCAGGCCGTGAGGACCAAGTTTCTGAGCATAATGTTGACCCTTTGTCACAAACTGTAACACCTGTGGTTATAGACAATGAGGAACATACTGATGAAGATGAGACGCAGATACCCGATTGGGATGACAACTTAAATATTCGGTCAGGGCAAGAAGAGGCTCGGTCTGAGGGGGAGGGGCGTGCAAACACAACAATTGATGATGAAGTTCTAGATCCCACCTACTGTCAACCCACAGTCAGGCACTCGAGGAGGTCAACAGAGGTGGTGGAGGAGGATGCAACTGATGACGAAGTTACCTTGCGCTTTCCTGGACACAGTCGGAGTACTGGTAGCACGTCTACAACTGCATCCTCAGCCACCACTCTACCTCTGAGCATTATTTGGGGTGGATCAACAGGTCGCATGGCCTCTAAGCCTTGCCTAGCCTGGTCCTTTTTTGACATAGAAAAAGATCGCCCAAATTATGTGATCTGTAAAATTTGTCATGGTTCTCTTAGTAGAGGTCAAAACCTCAGCAGTTTGACAACTTCTTCCTTGAATCGTCACATGAATAAATATCATATGGCCCGGTGGGAAGCTCACCGTGCTGCAATGCGGCCTAGCGGAGCGAACCATCCACCGCCTGCCCCTTCCAGTGCATCCGTGCGCTCTTCATCTTCTAGGACTGTGGGGACAGCTGTCACACCTGTTTTTCCACGCACAACTTCCACCACTGTAACCGCAACAGGCAGTTTGCTTGGTAGGTCGTCAGTTGGTTTGGAAGTGGAAACAAGTGAGTGTGTACAGCTCTCTCAGACATCGATAGCACCAACGTTGGATGAAGGCAACATCATGTCTCCGCCTGCACTTTCCTCACAAACCTGCATTTTTCCAGGGACACCCTACTCAACACCGTCTACACACAGCAGCCAGATCTCTGTCCCTCAGATGTGGTCAAATAAAAGGCCACTTCCTGCGACCCATGACAAAGCTAAGAGGTTGACTCTATCCCTCTGTAAGCTGTTGGCTACCGAAATGCTGCCTTTCCGCCTAGTGGACACACAGGATTTTAGAGACCTTATGTCTGTCGCTGTGCCCCAGTACCAGATGCCTAGTCGCCACTACTTCTCTAAGAAAGGTGTGCCCGCGCTACACCAGCATGTCGCACACAACATCACCGCTTCCTTGAGAAACTCTGTGTGTGAACGGGTGCATTTCACCACCGATACTTGGACCAGTAAGCATGGACAGGGACGTTACATCTCGCTGACTGGGCACTGGGTAACTATGGTGATAGATGGTGAAGGGTCTGCTGCACAAGTCTTGCCGTCCCCACGACTTGTGTGTCAATCCTCTGTCTGTCCAAGTTCCGCCACTGCTTCTGCATCCTCCACCTCATCTGGCTCCTCCACCTCCGCCCCAAGCCTGCCTGGTCAGGCCACCAGCGTTCTCACTGCGCAGAAGGAATCACGCACCCCTCATTACTATGCTGGCAGCAGAGCGCAACGGCATCAGGCGGTCTTTAGCTTGACATGTCTTGGGAATAAGAGTCACACAGCTGAGGAGTTGTGGTCAGCTCTGCGGTCCGAGTTTAATAAATGGTTGTCTCCACTCAACCTGCAGCCTGGTAAGGCCGTGTGCGACAATGCTGCAAACCTGGGTGCGGCCCTTCGCCTGGGCAAGGTGACACACGTACCTTGTATGGCTCACGTGTTGAACCTTGTCGTCCAGCAATTTTTAACACAATATCCCGGCCTAGATGGCCTTCTGAACAGGGCACGAAAACTGTCTGCTCACTTCCGCCGTTCAAGCGCCGCAGCTGAGCGACTTGCATCGCTCCAGAAGTCTTTCGGCCTGCTGGTTCATCGCCTGAAATGCGATGTGGCGACACGCTGGAATTCAACTCTCCACATGTTACAGCGACTGTGGCAGCACCGCCGAGCCCTGGTGCAATACGTCATGACGTATAGCCTGGGCCAACGAGATGCAGAGGTGGGGCAGATCACCCTGATGGAGTGGTCTCAGATCAAGGACCTATGCACCCTTCTGCACAGTTTCGACATGGCGACGAATATGTTTAGCGCTGACAATGCCATTATCAGCATGACGATTCCAGTCATTTACATGCTGGAGCACACGCTAAACACTATTCGGAGTCAGGGGGTGGGACAACAGGAAGGGGATGAACTACAGGAGGATTCATATGCGCAAGACACAACAACATCACCAAGGTCCAGACGTTCATCATCACCAAGGCGCCAGGCATGGGTCCATGGGGGACAGGGATCAACAAGGGCGCATGGTAGCAGGCGAGATGTTGAGGAAGGTGCAGGAGAACATGAAGAAATGGAGGACGAACTGTCCATGGACATGGAAGACTCAGCAGATGAGGGAGACCTTGGTCAAATTTCAGTTGAAAGAGGTTGGGGGGAGATGTCAGAGGAAGAAAGAACGGTTAGCACCTCTATGCCACAAACACAGCGTGGACTTGGTCCGCATGGCTGCGCAAGACACATGAGTGCCTTCTTGTTGCACTACCTCCAACATGACCCTCGTATTGTCAAAATTAGAAGTTACATAGTTACATAGTTACTTAGGTTGAAAAAAGACCTAGGTCCATCTAGTTCAACCTTCCTCCACCAGTTCTACATTTAGTCACTAAGTCATTTATAACCAACAATGTTTTGTGTACTGAGGAAATCATCCAGCCCTTTTTTAAAAGCTGTTATAGTATCTGCCATTACTACCTCTTGTGGTAGGGCATTCCACAGTCTGACCGCTCTAACTGTAAAGAACCCTTTCCTATTTAGGTTTCGGAATCGCTTTTCTTCCACTCGCAGTGAGTGCCCCCTAGTCCTTAGTACTGTCTTTGGAAGGAATAAGTCATGTGCCAGTCCTTTATATTGACCACACATGTATTTATACATATAAATGAGATCTCCTCTGAGACGTCTTTTTTCTAAGCTAAACATATCTAACTTTTTCAACCTGTCATCATATGGGAGGCCTTCCATTCCTTGTAATAGTCTAGTTGCCCGCCTTTGAACTGACTCTAACTTCTGAATGTCCTTTTTAAAATGTGGAGCCCAAAACTGGATCCCGTATTCCAGATGTGGCCTTACAAGTGATTTATAGAGGGGTAACAATACGTTGGGATCACGGGATCTAATCTCTCTTTTTATACACCCTAAAATCTTGTTTGCTTTAGCAGCTGCTGCTTGACATTGAGTGCTGCTGCTCAGCTTATTTGTAATGAGAATACCCAAGTCCTTCTCCTGTTCTGTAGTCCCGAGTTTACTTCCATTTAATGTATATGCAGCTATAGGATTACTCCGTCCTAGGTGCATTACTTTACATTTATCAACATTAAATCTCATTTGCCAAGTATCTGCCCATTCTGACATCTTATCCAGATCTTTTTGTAATAGTGTACTATCCAGGTCAGTTTTTAATATCCTACATAGTTTGGTGTCATCGGCAAAGACTGACACTGTACTATCAATTCCATCCACAAGGTCATTAATAAAGAGAGTAAAAAGAATCGGTCCAAGCACAGATCCCTGCGGCACCCCACTGCTGACTACAGCCCATTTAGAGAATGTACCATTTATGACTACTCTTTGTTTCCTATCTTTTAGCCAATTCCTTACCCAGTTGCATATTGTGTCCCCTAGTCCTTGCTTCTGGAGCTTTAGTATAAGGCTATTATGTGGTACAGTATCAAATGCCTTTGCAAAGTCCAAATAAATCACATCAGCTGCATTACCAATATCCAGGTTTGAACTTACCCCCTCATAGAACCCCAACAGGTTGGTTAGACACGACTTATCTTTCATGAATCCATGCTGTTTGTCAGTTATCATATTATTTTCTGCAATATATTTTTGCATGTCATCCCTTAAAATGCCCTCAAAAACTTTGCATACTACTGATGTCAGGCTTACTGGACGGTAGTTGCCTGGATCTACCCTCTTACCTTTCTTAAATATCGGTACCACATCAGCAATCCTCCAATCCTGAGGCACCAACCCTGTTACAAGTGAGTCTAAAAAGATGAGATACAGCGGTCTGTCGATTACGGAGCTCAATTCCCTCAATATTCGTGGATGAATGCCATCTGGTCCTGGGGATTTGTCAATGTTTAATTTACTCAGACGTAGGCGTACTTCATCTTGTGTTAAATTAATTATATCGGGTGATGATGACTACTGGCTTGCCACACTATTAGATCCCCGGTACAAGTCCAAATTTTGTGACATAATTCCAGCCATAGAAAGGGACGCACGTATGCAGGAGTATCAGCAGAAGCTGTTACTCGATCTTAGATCGGCTTTTCCACCAAACAACCGTGCAGGTGCAGGGAGTGAATCTCCCAGTTGTAACTTGACAAACATGGGACGGTCTCGTCATGTTCAAGAGTCTACCCGTACCAGTAGGACCGTATCTGGTGCTGGTAACAGCAATTTTATGGAATCTTTTCATAATTTTTTTAGACCCTCCTTTGCAAGGCCACCAGAGCCAATAAGTCTGACACATAGTCAACGGCTGGAGAGGATGATACAGGAGTATCTCCAAATGAACATCGATGCCATGACTTTGCAAATGGAGCCTTGCTCCTTTTGGGCTTCAAATCTAGAAAAATGGCCAAAGCTATCCAGTTACGCCTTGGAGATTTTGTCGTGTCCAGCTGCCAGCGTTGTGTCTGAACGTGTCTTCAGTGCTGCTGGGTGTGTGCTGACAGATAAGTGCACGCGTCTGTCCAGTGACAATGTGGACAGACTGACGTTCATCAAAATGAACAAGTCATGGATCCAGAAGGAATTTACTACCCCTGTGTCATCCTGGGGAGAGTAAATGCTTGTGGATTTGGAATGTGCTTGATGCAAATCTAGCTGTGAAGTGTACAACTAGGGCACAAGTGCTGCCACTGAATGGGTGGGTGTGTGTGTGGCCCAATTTTTGGAAAAAAGGGAGACTCCGCTTGGAGTAACCCTTGCTTACATTGTTTTTAAAAGAAGCCAAGATGAACAGAGCTGGGATCAGGAAAGACTTTGCTACCTACCCCGGTGTCATCCTGGGGACAGATAAGAATGGCGTATTTTTGAATGTGCTTGATGCAAATCTAGCTGTGAATTGTACAACTGGGGCACAACTGCTGCCACTGAAGGGGTGGGTGTGTGTGGGGCCCAATTTTTGGAAAAAAAGGGAGACTCCGCTTGGAGTCACCTTGCGGTGTTTTTAGAAGGGCATGACATGCCTATATCTGTGTGTCCTCCTCTTTTTCCTT
This sequence comes from Anomaloglossus baeobatrachus, assembly GCF_048569485.1. NCBI lineage: Eukaryota > Metazoa > Chordata > Amphibia > Anura > Aromobatidae > Anomaloglossus > Anomaloglossus baeobatrachus. The sequence continues at coordinate 200,603,436 of NC_134354.1, forward strand.
GTCCAGCTGTTTTGTTTTCGCATGAGTATATGTCCTTGTCACTTTCTCATGTGTTTGTTTTGTGTTGTGAGTTGTTTGTCACCTTTTGGACACCTTTGAGGGTGTTTTCTAGGTGTTTTTATGTGTTTGTGATTGCCTGCCATTGTTTCCTATGCAGTTCGAGTACGGTTCGTCGAACGTTCGACGAGCCGAACTCCAACGGGACCTCCGTTCGGCGAACCGACCTCGAGCCGAACCGGGACCGGTTCGCTCATCTCTAGTACCCACACATCAGCGTTTTCCTGCCGCACTCCCAGATCCGGCACAAGGGCAGTACAGTACTTTACAGTTCACTGGCAAGCTCCGGGCACATAGGGTCATGTGACCGGAGCATGTGACAGCATGTGACCGGGGCTTGCCACACTGTCTGTGAACTGTAAAGTACTGTACTGCCCTTATGCCGGATCTGCGAGTGCGTCAGAAAAACGCTGATTTGTGGGTACCCTAACTCACCCTCCACAGGTCCAAAGCTGAGTCTCCGCAGCTGCTCCCAGTGTCTGCCATTATTTGCAGCTGTGATGTCATGTCAACAGTGCTGCAATCAATGAGCTCAATGGCTTTATGCAGGTTGACGTGACGAGCTGCTCAAAGCTGCTGAGCTCACTGATTGGCTGCAGCGCTTTTGACCTGACATCAGAGCAACAAATACTAGCAGATGTCAGGAGCAAAGTTGGAGACTCAAGGCCCCATCACACACAGAGATAAATCTTTGGCAGATCTGTGGTTGCAGTGAAATCATGGACATATTGCTCCATTTGTACACAGCCACAAACCTGGCACTGATTGTCCACAATTTCACTGCAACCACAGATCTGCCGCAGATTTATCTCTGTGTGTGACAGGGCCTTCAGACGTGGTTTGGAGAAGGGTGAGTGCATCACAATATGTACTTTTCAAAACAAACTGCAGACAGGGGACAGGCGTTTTCTAAAAGCAGAAATCCCTTTAAGGTTTGGGCACACAATGTCTTTTAAAGGGAACCCGTCACCACTGTTTTGTCATATAAGCTGCGGCCACCACCACTGGGATCTTATGTACAGCAGTCTAACATGCTGTATATAAGAGCCCAGGCCGGGGGTACAACATAAAAAACACTTTATAATACTTACCTAACGGTCGCTCTGCAGTGGAATAGGGCCCAGTGGGCGTCTCCGTTCTTCGGTGCCGGCGCCGTCTCTTTCGGCCATCTTTGTCCGCTTTCTGAAGCCTGTGTGCATGACGCGGCTACGTCATACCCACTCACCGGTCCTGCGCAGGCGCACTACAATACTTTGATCTACCCTGCTCAGGGCAGATCAAAGTGCGCCTGCTCAGTACCGGAGTGCCGGTGAGTGTGGATGACGTCGGACCTGTCATGCACCGCGGCTAGAGAAGAAGGAGTACAAAAATGGCCAAAAGAGGCGGCGCCAGCACCGGACAATGGAGACGCCCATTAGGCCCTATTCCACCGCAGTGCGACCGTTAGGTAAGTATTATAAAGTGTTTTTTATGTTGTGACAGCGGCCTGGGCTCTTACATACAGCATGTTAGAATGCTATATATAAGAGCCCGGTGGTGGTGGCCGCAGCTTATAGTCCAAAAAAAGTGGTGACAGGTTCCCTGTAAACGCTGGCATACTCGCTGACTTTTTGAAGTCAAAGATATTTTAGAAAAAAGCCTCTTTTTTCCTGAATCTTCTCCTTTAGAGTCCTGGTCGTTTTCTTGGAGACCTTGCTGCTAGCGAATTTTCCGATTTAAATTGTGTATATAAATTAATGAGAGGCTTCCAAGTGAGTTGAATAAGTTACTTTACTGTTTTCTAAACCTGTAGAGGTTTAAAAAAATAAATAAATAAATAAATAACACTGCAAAATTGACACTGCAGTGTATACAGTATATCAGGAAAGTGAGTACACCCGTCACATTTATGTAAATATTTTATTATATCTTTTCATGGCACAACGCTGAAGATCTGACACCGATACAATGTAAAGTAGTCAGCTGGCATAACAGTATCAATTTGGTGTGCCCTTTAAATAACTCAACACATGCTATTAATGTCAAAACCACTGGCAACAAAACTGAGTACACCCCTGAGTGAAAATGGCCAAATTATGCCCAAAGTCTCCATATTTTCTCCGACCACTATTATTTTGAAGCTCTGCCTTAACTCTTTTTGGCATGGAGTTCACTAGAGCTTCACAGGAGCCACTGGATCCTCTTCCATCCTCTATGAAGACATCACGGAGCTGGTGGATCTTAGAGACCTTTTGCACCGCCATCTTCCATTTGAGGATGCCCCACAAATGCTCAGTAGGGTTTAAGTCTGGAGACATGCTTGGCCAGTCCAGCACTTTTACCCTCAGTTTTTTAGCAAGGCAGTGGTCGTCTTCAAGGTGTGTTTGAGGTGGTTATGATGTTGAAGTACCCTTCTGTGGCCCAGTTTCCGAAGGGAGAGGATCATGCTCTGCTTCAGTATGTCACAGTACATGTTGGCATTCATGGTTCCCTAAATGAGCCGTAGCTCCCCACAGCCGAGAGCACTCATGCAGCCCCAAACCATGACACTCCCACTACCATGCTTGACTGTAGGCAGGACACACTTGTTTTGTACTCCTCACCTAGTTGCCACCACACAGGCTTGACACTAAATGAACCAAATACATTTATCTTGGTCTTATCAGACCACAGGACATGGTTCCAGTAATCCATGTTCTTAGTCTGCTTTTGTTCAGCAAACTGTTTGCAAGCTTTCTTGTGCATTATCTTTAGACGAGACTTCCTTCTGGAATGACAGCCATGCAGACCACTTTGATGCAGTGTGTGGTGTATGGTCTGAGCACTGGCAGGCTGAAGCCCCACCCCTGTAACCTCTGCAGAAATACTGGCAGCACTCATACGTCTATTTTGAAAAGAAGACAACCTCTGGCTATGACGCTGAGCAGGTGCACTCAAAGCTCTTTGGACACTATGAAGAGACCTGTTCTGAGTGGAACCTGTCTTGCTAAACTACTGTATGGTCTTGGCCACCATGCTGCAACTCAGTTTCAGGGTGTTTGCATAGCTTAGGCCATGTTTAAGACAACAAGCGCTCAAAGCTAGTCCATGTGAGCCAGAATAAGGACTAGGCTCTCATATAAATTGAGTTGCCACCTCCAGCGTGCTCCATGAAACACTGGAGCTGCCAGCAGGTCCGGAATCCATGGGAGTGACGCAGGAAGCAGATGAAGATGGCCGCCGGTGAGTATAATACAGAGGTCAGTGGACTTACAGTAAAAGCACCACTCCAGTAGTGAAATAAAAAACGAACCACTGGAGTGCTGCTTTAAAGGAAGTGAGGTGACCATTCTTCTGGTGTTTCCCGCTCTGAAGATGCTCTGTACTTTACAGTACAAGTCAACGGGAAGTGTTTTTGCTTAAGAAACTGCTAGCGGATTTTTCATTGTTGAAAGGAGATAAAAATGTCTGTAAAAAACGAAAAAAAAAAGCAACTCAAAAAAGCTGTAATAAAAGCTAAAAGAAAAAATCAACAGTAAAATTGTCGAATAAGCGATTCCGAAATAACCAAAAAGATGCAAAAAAAGATGCTTCAGAGTAAAAAAGTGTCGACCTGTCTAGCACATCTCGGGAATGTCAGTGCGTCACCCCCCTGAAGAAGACATCATGTCCTAAGGAGGTAAACAGCATCTCTGGGGCTTAAATGATTACTACAATCCTTGATAAATGCCTTGAAGGGTGTTATTTTCAAAATCAGGTGCTTTTTTTTTGGGGGGGGGGGGGGGGGAGTGGTTGTTTATTATTTGACCTCGGTCTTTGCAGTGTAAATCGCCAAGTTGGGCCTGAAATACACATGGCGATGTCTTATTCCACAGCCTTGACCCACGGCCAGGCGGAATAAGAGGTTTCTGAGACCAGGAATCACAGCCCTGGCACAAGCTGGGGACAGAATTATGATTTCTGCTCTGCAACATCTATTGGGCTGTAATTTCTGGAAGACACCCGAGTGGTCGAGATGCCGAGTACAGCTCTGGAGGAATTAATGCTGTTTCACTGTTTGCATATGTGGTCACTCCTGGGGGGGAAGCGGGGGTCTCTCTGTACCAATATCTCAAGCGCTCTGGATAAAGAATGGAAAATAACCGAAGTGAATTTGTTCCCAATGTTTCTGTCCATTTTGGGTTCTGTGTGACACTGGTACATGGACAGTGCACGGCACAGAGGAGTGCAGCACGGCTGCCATTACCGCAGATGTGGCCGGGTAATGAGGGGGTTGGGAGGACGCAGAAGTTGCACTATTGTTCCCCTGAGCGGCGGCTCCTGCGGCCCCGGATGACGGAGCAGGGATGGATGGAGGGATGGAGGTGGCCTCTCCCAGCCGTGTGCGGAGCGGACCAATCGCTTCTGGCGGCTGACTGCAGCCAATCGTGGCGCGGTTTACATGGAGCGCGGCCGGGGCTCAGCCTGGTCCTGATTGTAGAGAGCTGGGAGGAAACCTGAGCGGAGGTTGTGCGTCCTGCTCTGCAACAAAGGGACAAGTGAGTACAGCCCGGGCCGGGGGCGCAGGGGCTGCGGGGGCTGCTCCGGGGGCGGCCGGGATGCTGAGCTGCGGCCGAGCTGGCGGCTGCCCGCAGATTACACTGGACTGGTACATAGTGTGAGCTGTGTCCTGGTGTATACTAATACTGGATCTGTATACCCTCCGTATAGGGACTGGTACATAGTGTGAGCTGTGTGCCCTAGTGTATACTAATACTGGAGCTGTATACCCTCCGTATAGGGACTGGTACATAGTGTGAGCTGTGTCCTGGTGTATACTAATACTGGAGCTGTATACCCTCCGTATAGGGACTGGTACATAGTGTGAGCTGTGTACTCGGGTATATACTAATACTGGAGCTGTATACCCTCTGTGCAGGGACTGGTACATAGTGTGAACTCTGTACTCGGGTATATACTAATACTGGAGCTGTATACCCTCCGTATAGGGACTGGTACATAGTGTGAGCTGTGTACTCGGGTATATACTAATACTGGAGCTGTATACCCTCTGTGCAGGGACTGGTACATAGTGTGAACTCTGTACTCTGGTATATACTAATACTGGAGCTGTATACCCTCCGTATAGGGACTGGTACATAGTGTGAGCTGTGTGTCCTGGTGTATACTAATACTGGAGCTGTATACCCTCCGTGCAGGGACGGACTGGTACATAGTGTGAGCTGTGTGCCCTAGTGTATACTAATACTGGAGCTGTATACCCTCCGTGCAGGGACTGGTACATAGTGTGAACTCTGTTCTCGGGTATATACTAATACTGGAGCTGTATACCCTCCGTATAGGGACTGGTATATACTAATACTGGAGCTGTATGCCCTCCGTATAGGGACTGGTACATAGTGTGAACTCTGTACTCTGGTATATACTAATACTGGAGCTGTATACCCTCCGTATAGGGACTGGTACATAGTGTGAACTCTGTACTCTGGTATATACTAATACTGGAGCTGCATACCCTCCATATAAGGACTGGTATATACTGATACTGGAGCTGTATACCTTCTGTGCTGGGACTGGTACATAGTCTGAACTGTGTGCCCGGGTATATACTGATCCTGGAGCTGTATACCCTCCGTGCAGGGACTGGTACATAGTGTGACCTGTGTCCTGGTGTATACTAATACTGGAGCTGTATACCCTCCGTGCAGGGACTGGTATATACTGATCCTGGAGCTGTATACCCTCTGTGCAGGGACTGGTACATAGTGTGAACTCTGTACTCTAGTATATACTAATACTGGAGCAGTATACCCTCCGTATAGGGACTGGTACATAGTGTGAGCTGTGTGTCCTGGTGTATACTAATACTGGAGCTGTATACCCTCCGTGCAGGGACGGACTGGTACATAGTGTGAGCTGTGTGCCCTAGTGTATACTAATACTGGAGCTGTATACCCTCCGTGCAGGGACTGGTACATAGTGTGAGCTGTGTGTCCTGGTGTATACTAATACTGGAGCTGTATACCCTCCGTGCAGGGACTGGTACATAGTGTGAACTCTGTACTCAGGTATATACTAATACTGGAGCTGTATACCCTCCGTATAGGGACTGGTATATACTAATACTGGAGCTGTATGCCCTCCGTATAGGGACTGGTACATAGTGTGAACTCTGTACTCTGGTATATACTAATACTGGAGCTGTATACCCTCCGTATAGGGACTGGTACATAGTGTGAACTCTGTACTCTGGTATATACTAATACTGGCGCTGCATACCCTCCATATAAGGACTGGTATATACTGATACTGGAGCTATATACCTTCTGTGCTGGGACTGGTACATAGTGTGAACTGTGTGCCCGGGTATATACTGATCCTGGAGCTGTATACCCTCCGTGCAGGGACTGGTACATAGTGTGACCTGTGTCCTGGTGTATACTAATATTGGAGCTGTATACCCTCTGTGCAGGGACTGGTACATAGTGTGAACTCTGTACTCTGGTATATACTAATACTGGAGCAGTATACCCTCCGTATAGGGACTGGTACATAGTGTGAGCTGTGTGCCCTAGTGTATACTAATACTGGAGCTGTATACCCTCTGTGCAGGGACTGGTACATAGTGTGAACTCTGTACTCGGGTATATACTAATACTGGAGCTGTATACCCTCCGTATAAGGACTGGTATATACTGATACTGGAGCTGTATACCTTCTGTGCGGGTACTGATATGTACTGATACTGAAGCTGTATACCCTCTGTTCGGGGACGGATATATACTGGAGCTGTATACCCGCTGTTCGGGGACTGGTATATACTAACACTGGGGCTGTATACCCTCTCTGCAGAGACTGATACATAGTATGAGCTGTGTGTGTGTATATAATATATTACACAGACTCTGAAGCTGTATATTCTCTGTGCGGGCTCTGGTACATAGTGTGAGCTCTGGCCCCGGGTGTATATATATATATATATATATATATATACAGTTGAAACCAGACATTTACCTCCACTATCTAAAACCACACATATGCATGTTTTTCCTCACTGTCTGACATGTAATTAGAATAAACCTTTTCTGTTTTAGGTCAATTAGGAACCAAAATGTATATTTGCCAAATGTCAGAATAATGAGAGAGAATGTTTTAAGGGATTTTTATTACTTTCTGCAAAGTCAAAAGTTTACATACACTAATGCGGGCTTTACACGAGACGATGTATCGTGCGATTGATCGTACCCGCCCCCATCATTTGTGCGTCACGGGCAATTAGTTGTTCGTGGCGCACAAAGTCGTTAACTCCTCATCACACGTACTTACCTCCCGGGCGACCTCGCTGTGGGCGGCGACCATCCACTTCCTGAAGGGGGAGGGACGTTTGGCATCACAGCGACGTCACATGGCAGCCAGCCAATAGAAGCGGAGAGGCGGAGATGAGCGGGACGTAAACATCCTGCCCACCTCCTTCCTTCCGCATTGCCGGCGGGACGCAGGTAAGCAGAGTTTGTTGTTCCCGAGGTGTCACACGGAGCGACGTGTACTGCCTCGGGAACAATGAACAACCGGCGCACAGAAGGAGGAATTATTTTTTGAAACTGAGCGACGTGTCAACGAAGAACGAGAAGGTGAGTATTTCTGCTCGTTCATCGTCGCACGTACCTGTCACATGCTATGATATATCAGACGATGCCGGATGTGCGTCACGATCGACGTGACCATGACGACATATCGCCCGATATATCGTACCGTGTGACGCCCGCATAAGAGTACTATGCCTTTAAACAATATGGGACAGCCCATATAATGATGATGATGTCTTTGGAAGCTTTTGATAGGTTTATTGGCAACATCTGAGTTACACACACATCTGTGGATGTATTTTAATAAACATCTGAAACACAATGCTTCTTTGTGTAGCATCGTGGGAAAGTCAAAAGAAATCAGCCAAGATCTCAGGAAGAGAATTGTGCACTTGTATAAGTCTGGTGCAGCCTTTGGTACATTTTCCAGATACCTGAAGGTGCCTTGTTCATCTGTACAAACAAGTATACGCAAGTACAAACAAGATGGGAATATCCAGCCATTATACTGCTCAGGAAGGAAACAGGTTCTGTGTGCCAGAGGTGAATGAGCTTTGGTTAGACACGTGCATATCAACCCAAGAACAAAAGCAGAAGACCTTGTGAAGATGCTGGTGGAAGCAGCTAAGATTGTGTCCTTACCCACAGTGAAAGGAGTACAGTGTCAACAAGGGCTGAAAGGCCACTCTGCCAGGAAGAGGTCATTACTCCAAAAGAATCATAAAAAATCAATTGTTTGCAAATGCACACAGGAACAAAGAGTTTAATTTTTTGGAGACATGTCCTGTGGTCTGACGAAACTAAAATTGATCTGTTTGGCCACAATGACCATCGTTACAGTTGAAGGAAAAAGGGAGAAGTTTTGAAGCCTAATAATACTATCACAATTGTGAAAAACGGGTGGCAGCATCATGTTGGGGGGTTGTTTTGCTGCGGGAGGGACTGGTGCACTTCACAAAATAGATGGAACCATGAGGAAAGAAGATTATGTGGCAATACTGAAACATCAAGACATCAGCCATGAACTTAAAGCTTGGGCGGAGTGGGTCTTCCAAATAAACAATGAACCGAAGCATAGGGGTGCTTCACACACAGCGAGCTCGCTGCCGAGATCGCTGCTGAGTCACGCTTTTTGTGACGCAGCAGTGACCTCATTAGCGATCTCGCTGTGTGTGACAATGAGCAGTGATCTGGCCCCTGCTGCGAGATCGCTGCTCGTTACACACAGCCCTGGTTCGTTTTCTTCAAAGCCGCTCTCCTGCTGTGACACACAGATCGCTGTGTGTGACAGCAAGAGAGCGACAAATGAAGCGAGCAGGGAGCAGGAGCCGGCGTCTGACAGCTGAGGTAAGCTGTATCCAAGATAAACATCGGGTAACCAAGGTGGTTACCCGATATTTACCTTAGTTACCAGCCTCTGCAGCTCTCACGCTGCCAGTGCCGGCTCCGGCTCTCTGCACATGTAGCTGCTGTACACATCGGGTTAATTAACCCGATGTGTACAGCAGCTAGGAGAGCAAGGAGCCAGCGCTAAGCAGTGTGCGCGGCTCCCTGCTCTCTGCACATGTAGCTGCATTACATATCGGGTTAATTAACCCGATGTGTACTGTAGCTAGGAGAGCAAGGAGCCAGCGCTCAGTGTGCGCGGCTCCCTGCTCCCTGCTCACACTGGTAACTAATGTAAACATCGGGTAACCATACCCGATGTTTACCTTAGTTACCAGTCTCCGCAGCTTCCAGACGGCGGCTCCGTGCAAGCGCAGCGTCGCTTGCACGTCGCTGCTGGCTGGGGGCTGGTCACTGGTCGCTGGTGAGATCTGCCTGTTTGACAGCTCACCAGCGACCATGTAGCGATGCAGCAGCGATCCTGACCAGGTCAGATCGCTGGTCGGATCGCTGCTGCATCGCTAAGTGTGAAGGTACCCATACTGCCAAACCGGTTACAAAGTGGCTTAAGGATAAGAAAGTCAATGTTTTGGAGCGGCCATCACAAAACCCTGATCTCAATCCTATTGAAACTTTATGGACAAAGCTCAAAAGGCAGATGCGAGCAAGACTACCTACAGACATGGCTCAGTTACACCAGTTCTGTCAGGACGAGTGGGCCCAAATTCCTACCAACTATTGTGAGAAGCTTGTGGAAGGAGATCCAAAACATTTGACCCAAGTCAGACAGTTTGAGGGCTTGTGCGCACGTTGCGTCATGTCTCTGCAGAAAATTCTGCAGTGATTTGGCAGTTCATGTGCGATTCAAATCGCTGCAGACACTGCATAATGGGTGCAGTGTTTCTGCAGAATAGATGCCGATTTCATGCGCTCTGGATGCAGCCTCTCCCATAGACAGAGTGGGAGCAGCATCCAAAGCACACGAAAGAAGTGACATACTGCATTTTTGAATGCACCGATTTGGATCAAAATTTCAGCATCCAAATCGCTGCGTTCAAAAAAGCAACGTGCGCAAGGATAATGCACGATCTACATTGTGCAGGGGACGCAGGAGGCATGGATTTACTCTGCAGTGCTCTACGCAGAGTAACTGCATGCAATACACACACGTGCGCACATGTCCTAAGGGCAATGGTACCAAATACTAAGGAAATGTATGTAAACTCTTTGACTTTGCAGAAAGTAATAAAAATGCCTTAAAACATTGTGTCTCTCATTATTCTGGCATTTGGCAAATATAAATAATTTTGGTTCCTAATTCACCTAAAACGGGAAAGATTCATTCTGATTTCATGTTAGGCTAAGTTCACATTTCCGTTGATTTGTATCAGTCACATGCGTCGCTTGACGCATGTGACTGATGCGCTGTTCAACGCTGTACAACGGATGACAAAGAACAGAATTCTTTGTCGGATTCCGTTGTGTGCGGGGGGCGGAGTTCTGGGGCAGAGCCGAGCGGGGGGCGGGGCCAGGCGCTGAGGATGTCAGTAGAAGTGCTGCGGTCTGCATGGCTGGGGACAGGTGAGTGTATGTGTGAGTGAGTGTGTATGTGCATGTATGTATGTATGTATGTATGTGTGTGTGTGCACATGCAAAGTGCGGGAGGGGGCGGAGCCGAGCAGGGGGCGGGGCCAGACGAGGGTGTCAGTGCTTGCCTGCATGGCTGGGGACAGGTGTGTGTGTGTGTGTGTACATACATGTGCGGAGTGCGGGAGGGGGCGGGGCCGAGCGGGGAAGTGTCGGCCTCCCTGCACACGTAACCAGCCTAAATATCGGGTAACAGCAAAGCACCCGATGTTTACCTTGGTTACCCGATATTTACCTTGGTTACGGGCCTACACCGCTTAGCGCTGGCTCCTTGCACCGTAACCAGGGTAAATATCGGGTAACCAACCAAAGCTGGTGACGTGTGCAGGGAGCCAGAGAGCATGCGCAGCGAAATCCGACGGATCTCACTGCTCAAAAAACGTTACATGCTGCGTTCCTCCCGCTCGGCGGTCAGTCGTTCCACGACTGATCAGTCGGGCGGAGGGTGCAACGCAGCATCATCAGTCACAATCCGCTGCTCATACAAGTCTATGGGAGCAGCGGAATCCGCTAAACGGATTCCGCTGTTTACAAGAGCAGCGGATTGTGACTGATAGATTTTAGCGGAAATGTGAACTTAGCCTTAGATAGTGAGAAGAACATAGTGGTTGGAAACGTCTGGTTTCAACTGTATGAGGAAGTTGGAATCATGGAAATTGAGGAATCAGAGGTTTGGGTTAACTACTCCACTGCCCTGTTATGGGGACACATGTACCAGGATGGGGCCATTATGGGGACACATGTACCAAGATGGGGCCATATGGATGGAGATGAGCGGTTCTGTGGAGGTTCGGTTTGAGGGCAGCAAACAAGTCGCGTCTCCACTGGCTTGAGCTGGACCCAAACCTCGGCACAAGTAACTTGATTGGCAGTTTGAGTTTCCGCCCACAAACCAGCCATAAGCAGATTATTTCCGGGGGAGCGTGAGCGGGCTTTTTCAAACAATTTTTTGAGTTCCACACTACATATAATCATACTGATGTTACCCCCAGTGCGAGGCATTCAAACACTGCAAGCGGCTCGCACAGGGCAGAGCCCGAACCTTGATTATTATTTTTTTTTTTTTAATTTATTTTTTTACTTGGTGTTCAGTTCTCTCATTTCTAATAATGGGTGCATACCAGGATGGGGGCCATTATGCAGGTATATATAAAAGGATGGGGGGCCATGTATACGAGGATGGGGGACATTAGTACAGGATGGGGGACATTAGTACACAATGAAGGAAAGGGGGAGGGCAACTTGTAAGTCTTTATATGATGTAGAACACTACAACTACCTATACATCTGACCATCATGTTGGGGGTCCCAGGCTCAAACTTTGAACCGGGCCCATCAGACTAGTTGCACCACTGGCATCATGTTGTGGGGTTGCTTTGCTGCAGGAGGGACTGGTGGACTTGACAAAATAGATGGCATCATGAGGAAAGAAGAGAAAGTGGCAATACTGAAGCAACATCTTAAGACGTCAGCCATGAACTTAAAGCTTGGGCGGAATTGGGTCTTCCAAATGGACAATGAGCCTAAGCGTACAGCCAAACTGGTTAGAAAGTGACTTAAAGATAACAAAGTCAATATATTGGAGTGGCCATCCAAAAACCCTGATCTCAATCCTATTGAAAATTAATGGGCAAAGCTGAAAAGGCAGATGCTAACAAGGCGATCTACAAATATGACTCAGTTAGGCTATGTGCGCACGTTGCGTTTTTTCCCGCGTTTCTGCAGCGTTTTTAGCTGCAGCGTTTTTGCGCTAAAACGCATGCGTTTTTGTTTTCCAGCAAAGTCTATGGGAAAAGATGAAATCCTGTCTGGACTTTGCTTTTTTTTTCTGCAGCGTTTAATTTGCATATTTTGGGTCAAAAACCATGCTGAAAAAGAAGCAGCATGTCAGTTGTTTTTGCAATTTCTGCAGCGTTTCCTTAACATTGGAGTCAATGAGAAATGGCAAAATGCAACCAAAATCAACTTTCCTGCGTTTTTCATGCTTTTTACCTGCTTTTCCACTGCGTTTTTGACTTCAAAAACGCATGCTTTTCTGACATAAAATTAATGGCTTCGAATGTTCCTTTACACACACACAATAACTGAAAATTTAAATGCTAAAAAATAATAAACTTTACCTATTTTTCTGTTAAAATGTGCATAACCACTATTATTTCATTAAAATTGATAATTTTCCATATAGTTTTATTAAAAAGTTAATTTTATCCTTTTTTTTTTTTTCTCTTTTTTTCATTCTTTTTTGACTATTCCAACTTTATTTCCCAGTGTCTTGATCTACAAAACGCGTCTGCTGAAACGCAGGTGAAAACGCAGGTAAAAAGCACTGAAAACGCACTCAAAACGCGGTAAATACGCATGCGTTTTTAGCGCTAAAAAATGGTCAAAAGCCATTTGGTCAAAAACCAAGGGAAGGAAAACGTGCAGAATAAACTGCAGGTACTCCGACGCAACGTGCGCACATAGCCTTACACCAGTTCTGTCAGGAGGATTGGGCCCAAATTCCTACCAGCTATTGAGAAGCTTGTGGAAGGATTTCGAAAACGTTTGACCTAAGTCACACAGTTTAAGAGCAATGGTACCAAATGCTAATGAAATGTATGTAAACTTTTGACCTTTCAGAAAGTAATAAAAATGCCTTAAAGGGGTGGTTCACCCATATATTTTATTGTCTAGATCGATATTATATTGAGAAACAATGTTTCTCTCAATTACCTATTGCAGACGTACCCGTCAAATGCTGCCACGTCACATCCGTGCAGCCGGCTAGTGCTACAGTCTTCCAGACTCCGAGCTGTGAGCGTTGTTTCACTGCTATCACAGCCCATTTGCTCCCCCCTCCCTCCTAGCATGGCGCGTCTCCTGCTCCCCCCTCCCTCCTCCCTCCTAGCACAGCACGGCGCGTCTCCTGCTCCCCCCTCCCTCCTCCCTCCTAGCACGGCGCGTCTCCTGCTCCCCCCTCCCTCCTAGCACAGCACGGCGCGCCTCCTGCTCCCCCCCTCCCTCCTAGCACAGCACGGCGCGTCTCCTGCTCCCCCCCTCCCTCCTCCCTCCTCCCTCCTAGCACAGCACGGCGCGTCTCCTGCTCCTCCTCCCTCCTCGCAGAACGCTGCAAGCAAGAGACGTGCTGTGAGGGAGGAGGAGCAGGGAGCAGATGGGCTCAGAATGTAGCCGGCTGCACGGATGTGACGAGGCAGCATTGGACGGGTACGTCACTGGACGGGGAACAGCGGTCCGCAATAGCGCCTCTCACAGGCACTATTGACAACACAAGATATTTGAGAGAAACATTGTTTCTCAATATAATATCGATCTAGACAATAAAAAATATGGGTGAACCACCCCTTTAAAACATGCTCTCTCTCCTTATTCTGGAATTTGCAAATATAAATACTTTTGGTTCCTAATTGACCTAAAACTGGAAAGGTTTATTCTGATTTTCAGTCAGAAAAACATGCAGATGTGTCGCGCTTTCTGTTTCTCTAGTCCCTTCCACGACAGCATAGGAGGTTGTCTCTCCACGCCCTAATTGGGACAGGAAGTTCAAGAGATTTAAAAGGACCCTCCCACCTCCCACAGCCAGTGTCTTTCCTGTCCCCATGGGGCATGGAGAGGTTTTTGTTTTTCTCCTATGCTGTGGTGGCCGGCGAACTACAGTATATATTTTTTTTTTTTTTTTTGTTTTCTTCTTCCCCTGTACCTTAAGCCGGACAGCATCGGTCGGGCCTCACCGCTCCTCCCTTGCTGTTCCCTCACGCTGTGGGGGACCGCTGCTCCAGTCTTCCGGATCCTCCTGAGGGGTGATGCAGGCTGTTGAGCTCCCCGGCCGGCGTCCTCCCTGAGCCGCCGGCCGCTTCCCGCATGCACGCTGCCGGAGCGATCCGGAAGTGCTCCCGGGGGCGGGACTTCCGGTCTTGCGGACTTCCGGTCGAGCGCTTCCGGTTTTGCGGAGGCAGCGTGGAGGCACGCCGACGGTGACACGGCCTGCCCAGGACCGGATGCGGGAGGCGGGGAACATGCACCGTCACTGGGGGGGCAGGCCCTTTTGCATAAGGGCTGCCACGAAGACATCAGATCATGGTAAGCAACCGTGCTCCCTGTCATGTCTTCCGCTGCAGCAGCCTCTGCAGAACCCAGTGTGCCCCCTGCTACTGTGAGTATGGAGGGGAATGGTCCCTAGGACATAGGTCTCATCAGGTGATTTATGGCTCTATGGTCTGTGTTTTCTAGGAGGACAAGGCCACCAAGAAAACTGACAGAAATGAAAAGTCAGAGAAGCCTGAGAAGTCAGAGAAAGCTGACAAGTCCGATAAGCCTGATAGACCTGACAGAGTGGATACCTCGGTGGAATCTGTCCGCCTGGCAGCCAGGACCTCGGTGCTTTCTAACTCTGCCCGACGTGCCCTCTGGCTTAAGGCCTGGAGTGGAGACTCCACCTCCAAAATGAGGCTTTGTTCACTTCCGTTTAAAGGGGATTTAGTGTTTGGGCCTGCCCTGGATGATATCCTGGACAAGGCGACCGATCGTAAGGCCTTGCCCGATCCTAGACCTAACAGGAAGCGGTCCTTTCGTCCCTCGATGCCTCAGGCCTCCCAGCCCAGAGGGAAAGGGAAGGCTGGCAGGTGGAGCTATCCCAAAGGTAGAGGGAGAAACATCCTCATCCCTCCCCATCAGCAACGTCCTCAGCAGGACAAACAGTGACTCGTCCCGGGTGGGGGGAAGACTCTCAGCGTTTCTTCCCCAGTGGCAGTCCATAACCACCTGCCAATGGGTTCTGAAGATCATCTCGGACGGTCTTCTCATAGAATTCCTTTCCCCCCCTCTTCCGGGTCTCCGAGTCACTGCGCTGGCGTCACCGGGTTCACAGGCTCTGTTGTACACAAAGATTATAGAGCTAGTGCACTCGGGGGTAGTTTCCCCAGTCCCGAGTCAGGAAGAAGGGGTAGGACACTACTCCCGTCTCTTCCTGGTCAAGAAGCCATCCGGCGACGTCCGTATAATTATCAATTTAAAACGTCTAAACCGTCAGGTCAGGTACCGGCGGTTCAAGATGGAGTCAGTGAAATCAGCTATTCCCCTGATAGGTCTACACCATCAGATGGCCTCTATAGATCTGAAAGACGCCTACTTCCATGTACCCGTCCATCCGGGACACAGGCAATACCTCAGGTTTGCGGTGCTTCACGGGGAGGAAGTACTTCATTTCCAATTCAATGTACTTCCCTTCGGGATCTCCTCAGCTCCAAGGATCTTTTCCAAGATCATGGCAGAGGTGGTCGCCTTCATGAGATTGCAGGGTATCTGTCTGGTTCCATATTTGGACGACTTTCTTCTCATGGCTCCATCTGCTCCAACCCTCCGGAGCCATGTGGAAAGGTCTTTGGGAATCCTTCGGTCTCTGGGATGGATTCCCAATCTCAAAAAATCACAGTTAACCCCCTCCTCCACTCGGCAGTTTCTCGGAGTGCTGCTGGACTCCGACAGACAGGCATCTTTTCTCCCAGAAAACAGGATAGCTCTGTTAGCCAAAATATCAAAGCTCCGCAGGCAGGCTCGCCCGACGCTTCGAGCGGCTATGTCAGCTCTGGGTTCCATGACATCCTGCATTCCTTCAGTCAGGTGGGCTCAGGCCCATTCTCGGTGTCTCCAGGATCATATCCTGGCACATTGGGACAGACTCCCGTCATCCCTAAACAGACGGTTTCGCCTCTCGGAGTCCGTCTCCTCATCCCTTCTCTGGTGGCTGAGTCCCGCCAACCTGCAGGTGGGGGTTGCCTGGACTCAGAAACCCCTGGTTACACTGACCACAGATGCCAGCCTACGAGGATGGGGGGCAATGGTGGCAAATTCCCCATTTCAAGGGGTCTGGAGTCCTTACGTCAGCTCCCAATCATCCAACTACCGGGAGCTCAGGGAAGTCAGGGAAGCCCTCCTTGCGGCTCAGGACCTCGTCCGGGACTCTCACGTCCTGGTATATTCAGACAATGTCACAACAGTGGCACATCTCCGCCATCAGGGCAGTACACGCTCAGGCGCCCTGAAGTCGGTATCCTCCCGAATCTTTCAATGGGCAGAACAATCTCTGCTCTCCCTTTCTGCGGTCCATCTGAAGGGCTCCCTCAATCTTCAGGCGGATTTCCTGAGTCGTCGGGATGTTCATCCAGGGGAATGGAGCCTGGATCAGGCGGTGTTCTGCTCTCTAGTGGCAAGGTGGGGTGCACCAGAGGTAGACCTCTTTGCCTCGGCAGGGAATCGCAAGGTCGCAACATATTTCTCCCTGAACCCAAGGGACGGGGCGTTAGGGGTAGACGCTTTCTGCCACAGATGGTCCTTTCGCCTCGTTTACGCATTCCCCCCTCTTCCTCTTCTCGCACGGGCCCTGAGGAAGATCAGAGACGAGGGGGTCCCAACCATACTGGTAGCCCCTCTGTGGCCCCGGAGGAGTTGGTACAGCCTGGTCATGACGCTAGGAATCGACGGCCCAGTCCTCTTAGGTTCGGACCCCAGCTTACTGTCACAGGGTCCGATTTTCCATCCGGCTCCCCAGAAACTCAACTTGGCTGCCTGGCTTCTGAGGCCCGGGCACTGAAGGCCCAAGGGCTTTCTGACAAAGTTGTGGCTACACTACAGAAGAACCGTAAACCTGTGACTAATAGTATATACAACAAAATCTGGAAGAGATTTTCCTCCTGGTGTGGTTCTCAGCCTCCTGACCCTCTTCGACCAAATATTGCGCAGATTCTGGACTTTCTCCAGAGTGGGTTAGACTTAGGTCTTAGGCCTAGCACCCTGAAAGTTCAGGTGTCAGCACTCAGTGCAGTCTTTGACACGGCTCTGGCAGATCATCGTTGGATCCGTCTGTTCTTTGTGTCCGCTAGTAGACTCTGTCCACGTCAGAGGGTCCTGACGCCTCGCTGGGATCTCAATACGGTCCTTACAGGTCTATCTCAGTCTCCGTTTGAACCTCTGTGCTCTTGTAACATTCGTTCCCTTTCTCACAAGACTGCCTTTCTTGTGGCTATTACATCAGCTCGCAGAGTCGGCGAACTTCAGGCTTTGTCTGTTAGGGAACCTTACCTGACCATCAGGGATGACAGCATTGTTTTTCAGCTGGACCCTTCCTTCCTTCCCAAGGTGGTTTCGGATTTTCACCGTTCGCAGTCCATCGTCCTGCCTTCCTTCTGTCAGAATCCTCGGACTCCGGGTGAGGAAGTGTTTCATTCTTTGGATGTCCGTCGGATAGTGTTGCACTACCTAGAGGTTACTGCTTCTTGGCGCCTTGATTCTAACCTGTTCATCCAGCCCTTTGGCCGCAATAAGGGCAAGAAGGTGGCTAAGAGTACCGTCGCCAACTGGATTGTGCGGGCAATTAGAGATGCCTACCTCGCTCAGCATCTCTCTCCACCTACTGGATTCACGGCGCACTCCACCAGGGCTACCTCTGCCTCCTGGGCCGAACGGGCAGGGGCCTCCCCTGAGCAGATCTGCAAGGCGGCTACGTGGTCTTCGCTCCATACTTTCACGAAGCATTATCGGTTGGATCTGGATTCCAACAGGGATTTGGCCTTTGGCAGGAGGGTCCTGCAGGCTGTGGTCCCCCCCTAGGTATCAATTCTTTGGTATTCCTCCTATGCTGTCGTGGAAGGGACTAGAGAAATAAGAATTATTCTTACCGATAATTCGGTTTCTAGGACCTTCCACGACAGCAGGTAATTCCCTCCCCTATGTATTCATTTATTCCTGAATGTGTAGTACTTCTCATATGCTATGGATTCTTTGTAAGACACTGGCTGTGGGAGGTGGGAGGGTCCTTTTAAATCTCTTGAACTTCCTGTCCCAATTAGGGCGTGGAGAGACAACCTCCTATGCTGTCGTGGAAGGTCCTAGAAACCGAATTATCGGTAAGAATAATTCTTATTTTTTCTCTGTTGTCCAAGGAGATTAGCTACAGTGCCATTTGTTGTACGTTTCTTGATTATGTTGTGCACCGTGGACAAAGGAACATCAACATCTCTGGAGATTTACTCGGAACTTTGATATTTTTCAACATTTTTGGCTTTGAAGTTCTCACTTCTCTTCCCCTCTTTCAGCTCTCCATGCCTAATGTGTGGCACATAGAGACACACGATGCAACGATTGAGGGAACCTCTCTCCTTTTTTATTTTGTTTTAGATGTGATTTTCATATCGCCCACTCTTGTTACTTTTAAGTTTTGGAAGTGTATCACATGCATGAAACAAAGTTGTTTACGCTTAGTTTTGAAGAGGTGCCAACAATTTTGTCTGGCCAATGTTTGGGGCTTTTGTGTGAAATTCTGTCCAGTTTGCGTTTTTTTTTTTTTTTTTGTGGTGTTCCAATACATACAAAGGAAATAACCTTGTGTATAAGAAAATGGGTAATTACAATAACTTCCTGGGAGAAATACTTCCCTCTCCTGGAGCAATTTCAAGGGTGCCAACACTTTAGGCCATGACTGTATATACTAATACTGGAGCGCTATTACGTGTCAGTCTGAGTTTCCCTTTAGTTACTACGGTAATTCCAGGATGGACATTTGTCTTGAAACCATTTTAATTTAAGAGCGTAAATCAATGGAAAATTATTAGGTTAGGGACTTCGCAACAAATTATCATCCCAAAGTAATAAATAATTAAGGATAACACAACATATGGATGATGTAACTGAAGTCATCAATGATATCGGGTTGGGGTTTAACACTCGGTACTCCACCGATCAGCTGTTACAAGCTCCAGTGGTGGCCAAGATGAACAGAGATGAAAAGCGTGGTTCCATTCCATGCTGGTGGTTCTGTAGAACAGCTCCTGTTCTGAAGAATAGGTCCTCAGTATGATGTGGGATAAGCCAGTCGTGATATATACCCGTCAGAGCAGGCCGCTGTTAAGTGGCATGGACAGTCAGGGTAGGACTTGTATCACTTATGGAGGGCCAGGGAGGGCATCAGTAATAAAGTGCTCAGACCTTAATCATAAGTCATTCTTCCATCCGTACATACCTGGTAGGCCAATATATATTGTTTTAGAATTTGGATGGAAACCATAAGGAGAATATGTAAACTTCATGGACTCCATTCAGATTAGTACTCAGGGCTGCTTTAATGTTCACTGTCGTTTCAACAACCTTTTAATCAGTAATCCAAGGAAATATGGGAAACTAATATCGCTTAACAAAGAAATATATGTCTCCACTTATGAGCCACTTGTCTCTTGAACTCCTCATTCACGCTGAAAAACTGCCCACGGAAGTATCAGGTTACAGCTCCTACTTAAGAAAACTTGTCATGTCCCCAAATGCTATTAACTGGTAGATATAGGGTTATTATGTTGGTCAATATCGTTCCGTTGCTGTCCGGCCACCCTGCGGAACGCGCAACTCCTTGGTGAAATGAACATTATTCCTCCGGCTATCCGTCATGGAGGTGTTCTCGGCACAGTTCGCTGTCCACACATGCATTGCAGAGGGAGCTGCCTATCAAACTAGCGGGGCGTGCTTAGAGGCGGCTCACCATGCTTGTGGGGTGACTCTTCCGAGCATACCGCTGAGTGAAATACTACAGATACCGGGAAATATAACGTTCATTTCCTAGTGGTAGTCTCACTCTCTGTAATGCAGCCGGATAGCATTGTAATGTTATTAATCTGCAGGTAATGGAGAGAGGCACTAAGGTCTCATTCAGGTGTCCATCTTTTTACCCACGTGTTTTTCATAGATAGGACATGTATTTGTTGTAGTCGATGATGTTGTACACTCATGGTCTTTTGAGTGTCTGGTTTTTACTGTTTAACGGGTGGGAGAAGCTTGGAAATGTTTTTTTTTGCATAGAATATGACAGAAGGATGTGAGGGAATATTTCCATTCAGTACTAAATGTCTTCCATGCCATTGGTAAACATGGCACGTGCCCGGCGGTTATTTTTGTGTCCCCAGCGATGCTCTGAGGTTCTGCCCTGTAATGTAGTACCTAACATTTTCCAGACATCCCGTAAATTAGAATAAAGCGGTACTATTAATAATCCAGAATAAAATTTTCCACTGTTTTGTCTCCTCTGCCTCCTGCGCAGTTTTATTTTTTGCTCTTGCGTCCATAGGGTTCAGTTAGATTTTCACATGACCTTGTGTTTTTACTTAGTATTATTTCACATTTATTACTTGTGTACTGAAGCGTGACCCCCCCCCCCAACTGGCTGATGACGGGGGTTCACCAGAGTACCGTTATTTGTGTCACCACTACCGGAGCTGTTTGGTAATGGTCTAACCATTTGTACGGCATGGGCTGCAGCTCGGTGGGGAGGACTGTGGATCCCTCTGAATTTTGCCTTGCGGATTGAACTGACCTAGAGATATGTAAGTTACAAGTGAAAAGGTTTTGGTACCGTGTTAGCCAGTTGAAAAATTATTGAATGTTCTGTCACTGAGAGCATTCAATAATTAGGAGATATGTAAGATTGCCCCGGAAGCTTGATATTTTTTTTTATCAATTGTTATCAAGGTGTAATGAGATTCCTTGGCAAAAAGTGGTGCATATCTTAAATCGGTTAACCACTGTTTAGATATTGGTGGTCTACACAGCACCCGCTTCGATCAGCCGTTTGCTGCGCTGCTGTCGGCCAGATATAAACAGTGTATTGACCCTGAACAGCACAGCTCCATACATCTTGCTATTCAGTTCCTATTCATCCTAATAGGAGTTGGGCTGCAATATACGGGGCTTTCTTCTACATAGATGCCTGCAGGGAGCGGCCACAGTCGCTTCTCTGTACACCGTGAGTGGCAACCTTGACAAGCTTCAAAAGGAACCTGAAGACCCACCTCTTCCGACAAGCCTACAACCTGCCGCAACCCTCAGTCTGATACAGCGCCACACAACCATCTCTACCCTCACCTACTGTATCCTTACCTATCCCTTGTAGACTGAGACCCCTCGAGGGCAGGGACCTCTATCCTCCTGTACCAGTCGGTGCCTTGTATTGTTTATGATTATTGTACTTGTCCCTATTATGTATACACCTTTCACATGTAAAGCGCCATGGAATTGATGGCGCTATAATAATAAATATTATTATTATTATTATTATTAACTAAAAGTGCGCTCTTTGACAGGTTGTGCTGCCGTGCCCCTGTGCAGAGCAAGCTGTCAATCAGTGACAGGGCTCACTTGTAGCCACTCACCATGTACTGAGCAGTGTCTGTGGCCGCTCCCTGCAGGCACCTATGGCGGAAAGCCAGTGGCTCCTGATATGAATAAAGTTTGTTCTCTCCCGGTAGGCATCCCTTCAGTAAGACAGTCAGAAACCACTGTGATGCTATTAACCTGCAGATTAACCCTTTATCTGCAGTTTAATAGAGTTTTGGGACATGACTTTCTTTTTAAAAGGCCTGTGTCAAGTTTGAAAATTCTCCTCCATTCATAGTATAGGTGATAATTTCCTCATTATTGGTGATATGATTGCTGCAACCCCCATTGATTCTGAGAACTGAGCTCTGAAGAGCTTTGTGCGAATGAACTGGTGGTCGATCATGTGCATCTCACTAAATTCATTCTTAGGCCATGTGCACAGTATTTGGAGAGTTTTCTTTACCTCGGTATTTGTAAGCCAAAACTCGGAATGAATGGAGAGGCAGTGCACATGATTGACCACCACTCCGTTCACGTGGGCTCTTCGAAGCACCAGTTCTTGGGATCGGAGGGGTTCTTGTGGTTGGACCTCTTGTAGTCAGAAAGCGATTCCCTACCCTGTAGAGGTGTGGACATGGCATATATGTCTCGCATATAATGTGGATTAGAGAGCTGTGACCTCACATGCCGCCCCCATATTTTGATGTGTTGCAGTAAACCCTTTGTCCTCTTGTAATGCAGATTAGAGGACCTTTCAGGTGCTGCGATCGTATCAAATCTGTTCTTTTCTTTCAGCAGGAATGTTCTATTCTGGATGCGGCTCTATATATAGCGCTCGGCATAGCGAGCCATACTGTTGTACCTGTGAGTGACAGATAGAAAACAGTATGTTCCAGCTCTGTTCTCACCGGATGAATGTTCCCGGCACACTGTGCTGTACCATCTGGCCGCCTGCCAGTAAGAGGGGAAACTCATCACTCGCACATGGCCGCTTTATACACCCACACCTCTTATATCCCCGCTCTGATGGGCCGCTGGAGTGACTACAGCTTGTGCTCAGTCACCCACTGCGTAGAAGTGATGTCTGACCCTCTGCTTCCTTCCCACGGTCCAAGCTGTGATCTTCAAGGGGTTGTCTTAGGTTCTTACTTGTTTTAAAATTGCTAAGGCTAGTTTCACACTTGCGTTGGACGGGATCCGTAGCTTTGCGTTGTGTGACGCATGCAACGGATGCGTTGCATATAGTGGCACAACGGATGCCACGGATCGTACAAAATAACGCAATCCGTTATGGGTTTTTTTTCCTTGACTTTACACATCTGGGCATGCGCAGTTGTGTAAAGACAGATGCGTTAACGGAATCCGTCAAAATGACATATTCTATCCGAATCCGCCACCATAGGCGTCCATTATAAAAACAACGTACGCCGACGGAATCCTGCAGGTTGCGTTTTTTTTTGACACTCCGCCAAGTGCAGAAAAACGCTACATGCAGCGTTCCATCCGCCCGACGGTCACTGACGGTCAGCGACAAAACAACTGATGCGCCGCGGGGCGGATGCAATGCAAGACCATCCGTTGCTATCCGTAGCTAATAGAAGTCTATGAGGAATATAACGGTTTCCTGCAACGGTTACCGTAATTCCTCAAGGCTGCGGATAGCAACGGAAGCCATCCAACGCAAGTGTGAAAGTACCCTAAGTGATTTTAAAAAAAAACAACAACTTTACCTCTTATTAAAAATCTTCTCTGCTCTCAAGAATGGAGGGATTTTTAATTCTATAGTCTACAGCTTGTTGCCTAGGTTACCAGCCACCCTGCAGTGCGAGTGGCCGGTTACCTAGGAAGGTAGCAGATTCTGCTAGCAGACCCTATGCGCCACATCTGCTCTGGAGCTGACCAGGTCGCTGCATTTTCCCTGCGCTTCTCCCATGATGCAGATCGCAAAGTAGTCTCTGCTGGCAGATTGGGAGAGGACATAGTTATTAGCCGCAGAGCTGCCGTGCCTCTGGTCCAAACCGTCAATCTTTAGGAGGGCTCCCACTCTGGCAAAGCAGGAAGCCATGGACAGTGAGCTCCTGAAGAAGACGTGACAACCACTGTAAAATATTCTAATGTATAATGGGGATCAGAAATATTCCTTCACACTGCACCTATTTTCCATCCTTTAACCTGCAGTTCCTGTAAGGTTAAATTCCCACAATGAGTTTTTGGTGCCCTTTAAAGCCGAATATTTTCACTACACAATAAAACACAGCGTCTTAAAGTACGTTCCCACCATCAGTGTTACACGCACTCGGGCACAACTTATTTTCACGTCCCAAACACTGCATTTTACAGTTCCAGTAAAGTGGATGTGATATATAGAAATCTGCCCACTGTTTCTTTTTGTATACTGTCTTTATTTATAACAGGGAAAACATAAAATGAGGTGTAGCAAGCATTGAAATGAATTATTTTACAATTTTTGTCATTTTTTTTAACAAACAATAGGCTTTAGATATAATTTGAAAGGCAACATTAAAAAAAAAAAAAAAAAAAAAATAATATTCAACTCCAGGATTCCTAGCAACGATTACTATGCAAAAGAAACATACGGCAAATTTTGCAAACAGTAAGAAAATTCAAACAACTAATATATGTAGAAAAAAACCCCAAAGAAACAAGAGAATAACATCAAAGGTCGTATATCTTAAGGGTTGGGTTAAATTTAAGAGACCACAGATACCACCTCTCAGCATATCTAGAAACGTTACCTTTCTTCGGGGCTATGTTGTACTCATAGATGTTGTGTAAGGAAACCCTATCTAGAACTTCTTGTATTAAGGGGACATCTATTTCCTTCCATTTGGACGCTAGTAAAGATTTAATGACCAAAAGAATATGGCAAGTAATTTGTTTACACCGCTTTTTCAACTCCTCCAAACCAATAGATAGGAGAACTAGCTCAGAGGTCAAATGACTGTTTCTTTTTTATGCTCCGTATACTGACCGGTGGTGTTTTTTTTTCCCAATCCGCAGCATGTCCATTTCTCTTGCGGGAATCAGGGCTGTGGAGTCGGAGTCGTGGAGTCGGAGTCGGAGTCGGAGCTCATTTTGGTGGAGTCGGAGTCGGAGTCGGAGTCGGTATAAAATGCACCGACTCCGACTCCTAAAATATATAATAAATTGGGGACAGGAGTGCAATGCAGAATGTGCTGAATATTTTACTAAATAATAACATTTAGTATAATGCTTATATTTAAGTGAAAAATGTATTGTAGTACAATGTGAACATCAGACATTTAATTGTTTTTATGATACAATAATCAAGATATTTGGATAGAACATAAAATATATTTATTGGAATACAACTTTAGAACACAAAAAACTGTAATAAATTGTAAATATGTAATACACTATGTAATATACAGTAGATTACATATATATCTTGTGTGTGTATATACACTGTATATACATATATATATATATATACAGTGTATATACACACACAAGATATATATGTAATCTACTGTATATTACATAGTGTATTACATATTTACAATTTATTACAGTTTTTTGTGTTCTAAAGTTGTATTCCAATAAATATATTTTATGTTCTATCCAAATATCTTGATTATTGTATCATAAAAATTATTAAATGTCTGATGTTCACATACACATATTCATGTACTACAATAAATTTTTCACCTAACTATAAGCAATATATGTAGGAGTCGGAGTCGGAACCGGAGTCGGAGTCGGAGCCGGAGTCGGAGTCGGTGCAAGAGAATTTGAGGAGTCGGAGTCGGAGTCGAAGGTTTGGCTTACCGACTCCACAGCCCTGGCGGGAATACTCAGTTTTTTGTGTGGATTTTCCCCATAGACTTGCATAAGATGTACAACTTCCGCATGTGAAAAACGCACATGCTCTTTTGGTGTGTATACACAGTGGAAGGACGCCAAAATGCATGTAATCTATAGCTAATGATGTAAATACCAAGAAGTAACAGAAGTGCTTTATGTGACACAACAGAGACAAAAACTACAGTCAAAAACGCTCTGAAAAAAAAAATCAGTGTTAGGCCAGGACCACACGGGGATCTACTGCAATCCTCGCATGACACTCGGCTCACGCTGGCAGCACAGCAGAGCCGAGTGTCATGTGAGTGTCCCTGCGATTGAGGTCTGATCGTGCGAGCGGACCTCAGCTGCAGAGGGTGGGTCGGCTCTGAGGAGGGGCGGGCCTGTGCTGCGGAGGGGAGGGAGGGATTTATCTCCCCCTCTCCTCCGTAGCCGGCTATTGCCATTCTCGCCCTGCACTCACGGTACACTGGTATATTGCGAGTGCAGTGCGATTTTTCTCTCGCCCCATAGACTTGAATGGGTGCAAGAGAAACCAAGATCGCATTACACTCGCAGCATGCTGCGATTGTTTTCTCGGTCCGATTGGGGCTGAGGAAATATTAGCCCATGGGTGCTGACACACAGGTTAATATTGGTCTGAGTGGAATGCGATGTTTTATCGCATTCCACTTGCTCCGATTTTCATGCCGTGTGGCTTAGGCCTTAAAAACACAATGTGAAAAAGAGAAGTAAACTATGGTGAGGAGATCCTGCAGAAATTCTGCAGCGTGAAAAACTCAACAGATCCTGATTGTGGGAATGTAGCAAGTAAGGAGGATTGGAGTTAGAAATCACATGCCCCCTGGGATTTTTTTTATGCCCCCTGGGATTCGTAAATTGAGCTGCGGTGTATTTACAATCTGCAACATGTCAATTTATCTTGCGTTACACTGGGCAGATTTTTCCCCGTAAAATTGAATGAAGATGTGGAACATTTTGCTTGTTAGTGCCTTTCTGCTGTGGAAATACACTGAATACACATGTAAACCGCACAGGACTATCACTAACGTTTTCTCAAAGCCAAGTGTAAGAAAGTATTAAAAACAAAGCAGCTCTATATAAAACACGATACACCAACCGCAGCATCAAAAATGTTACAAAAACGCATGTATTAAAAAAAACACAAAAAAAGCTATTAAAAAATGCAAGTTACCTACTTTACCTAATACTGTAGGTGCACAAAATCTGTACTCGCGGAATACTCATTGTGGGAACATAGCCTAAAAGGTAATGGAATGGGGAGTGGGTGGGAACGTGTTGCCTTAGGCTACTTTCACACTTGCGTTGGACGGGATCCGTAGCATTGCGTTGTGTGACGGATGCAACGGATGCGTTGCACATAGTGGCACAACGGATGCTACAGATCGTACAAAATAACGCAATCCGCTATAGGTTTTTTTTTCCTTGACTTTACACAACTGCGCATGCGCAGTTGTGTAAAGACGGTTGCGTTAATGGAATCCGTCGAATGACTGATTCTAACGGAATCGTCACCATAGGCATCCATTATAAAAACGGACGCCAACGGATTCCTGCAGGTTGCGTTTTTTTGAGACTCCGCCAACCACAGAAAAACGCTACATGCAGCGTTCCATCCGCCCGACGGTCACTCGCGGTCAGCGTCAAAACTGATGCGCCGCGGGACGGATGCAATGCAAGACCATCCGTTGCTATCCGTAGCTAATAGAAGTCTATGAGGAATATAACGGATTCCTGCAACGTTTACCGTAATTCCTCAAGGCTGCGGATAGCAACGGAAGCCGTCCAACGCAAGTGTGAAAGTAGCTTTAGGCTTCTTTCACACATCAGTTTTTTGCAATCAGGCACAATCCGGCACTTTGCAGAAAAAACGCATCCAGGTTTTTTTGCCGCCGGATGCGTTTTTTCCTCATAGACTTGTATTAGCGCCGGATTGTGAAGCATGGCCTTGTGTTGTGTCCGGTTCTTGCCGGATGCGGCATATTTAGCCATTGCGGCAGCCGGATGGAACGTTGCTTGCAGCGTTTTTTGTCTGCGGTGAAAAACCACATTGCGTCGGATGCGGCGTGATGCGGCGCAATTTACAATGCAAGTCTGTAGACGCCGGATGCGGCGTCCTGCGGCAAACAAATGCATCCGGCGGCCGGATGCGTTTTTTTGAACTGCGCATGCTCAGTACCCTAACCGGATCCGTCATAAAAAAGGGATGGGCCGCGTGGAAAAACTTATGCAACGGATACAATTTTTTTTCGCCGCATCCGTTGCATAGATTTTTGAGCCGAATTGTGCCTGATGCAAAAACACTAATGTGTGAAAGCAGCCTTAGGGTTACGGGCACTTCTGACAGGCAGCACACCAGATTAGGGTATCTCAATTGCTTTTTCCATTCTTGCAGAGATCATTTAGTAGTTCTATTGTATGTTCATCATCATGTGTTTAGCCATTTTGATTGCTGGCCTGAGGGGCAAAGCGGCACATGTTTCACCTAATTACAGGATAATCCTAAATGGTGGCTAATTCTGTTCTGTGTCATTTCCTTCAGTTTAATGTCCCTTTTCCGTGCTCTGCCTGATCTTTTGGTTCCATTATGAAGTATCCAGTAGAACAAGCTGTTGTTAATGGGGTTCCCACTAACTGCTGGGATAAATGGACATTTTAAGGAGTAACCGTTGTTTAAATTTTATTTTTATAAATTAACAGCATATATGGAAATAAGCAACTTTGTAATATATTTCATCAGACAAATTGACTTCTTTCTCTTCCAGGACTGGTCATTCATTCTGAATTTACGGGTAAAATCTGTGTTCTGTGGCGAGGAGGGAGGAGTTATCGGCAGACTCCCCTCTCCCCCACCGCTTCACGTTTTGTGTGCTTTGGATAGAAGTTTGAGCAATGTTCTCTGCTACCTTACCAGATTGTATCCGTAAATTAGGACTACGGAGAATAAGTGATCAGTCCAGTAGGAGAAAGAAGCCAATTTTTTTGATAAGACATGAAGTTGCTTATTTCCACCTATATTAGCAATTTTTGAAGTTAAAAACTAAAATGACAGTAAAGGCTACTTTACACACTGCGATATCGGTCCCGATATCGCTAGTGTGGGTACCCGCCCCCATCTGTTGCGCGACACGGGCATATCGCTGCCCGTGCCGCACATCGCCCAGAGCCGTCACACATACTTACCTGTCCGGCGACGTCGCTGTGACGGGCGAACCGCCTCCTTTCTAAGGGGGCGGTCCATGCGGCGTCACAGCGACGTCACTGAAACGTCACTGAACCGCCGCCCAATCGCAGCGGAGGGGCGGAGATGAGCGGGACGTAACATCCCGCCCACCTCCTTCCTTCCGCATAGCGGCCGGGAGGCAGGTAGGGAGAGCTTCCTCGCTCCTGCGGCGTCACACGCAGCGATGTGTGCTGCCGCAGGAACGAGGAACAACCTCGTTACTGCTGAAGTAACGATAATTGGGAATGGACCCCCGTGTCGCCGATTAGCGATTTTTCACTGTTTTGCAACGATGCAAAATCGCTAATCGATGTCACACGCAACGGCATCGCTAATGCGGCCGGATGTGCGTCACGAATTCCGTGACCCCAACGACTCCGCATTAGCGATGTCGTAGCGTGTAAAGCCCGCTTTAGTCTTTAACCCCTTCACTATGTTTTATGCACCTATACTTCATGGCCAGATAGGGATTCCCAACCGATGACTTATAAGTAAGTCTTGGCAATCATGCGGGTACCATGTCTTTAGACACGGCGATCACATGACGGTGAACAGCGATTTCAGTGTTTCTCCGAATGACATTACCTGAAACTTTGAAGTCCAACTATGATTGGTCCTATAACAACACCGATCATAGGCAGGTGCTAGGGAAGAGTGGCGTCTGCAGCCCCAGCGCTGATTGGAGCCATCGTATGATGGTGTCCGATCGACCAATCACTGAGTGCGCAGCCTGACCCCTCATTGCCTGCTCTGCTCCACCTCATTCTAGCTTGGGAGACGTGATGGGCCTTACTTTTAAAGTGCCACCCCCAGTGCTGAAAAACCCTCTGGAGTGGTGCTTTAACAGTATGGCCCTGGTGTTGATGCTATATAAACAGTGCCTATATGTGGGGAGCAGGTATAGAGATACAAAGTAGTATTTATTACAGAGCTGGACAAGTCCCAAGAGCCGGGTCACGTTCGGTTGATGTCTTGTTTTTAAACAATTTAGGTTGGCTCCTGGAGTGATCGGACTGGTTCCTAAACACAACTCCATGCACCATATTCACTAATATACTGTATGTTGCAAATGTTCTTTTTTCCCTGAAGGAAATTAGTCCGGCTCCAAGGTGACATATGCGAAAGTCTTTGCCTTACTATGTCCCTTATTTTGCTTCCTCTGAACGTGAACTAGAGCATTTTATTCAATGACTGCAAAGTGAGATCTTGTTGAATTAAAGGGTTTTCCACTAATTAATATATTTTGTTTGGGGAAAAAATTGGTGGATTAAAAATACAAAACCTGTGCTTACCTCGCAGACCGGCGCCACTCATCTGTACTGGGTTTTGTGTCTCCACTCGCCTCCTGTCGTAAGCAGCCACCTGATGGCTGCTGACAATCTGTGGCTACTCTTTTCTCAAAAATTAGGCCAGGTCTACCTGGTGATTTGTGGCTGCATGATGAAAGATGTCTGATTACCACAATTGCAAGCAACGATGGTGAATAGGGCCACGCAGAAATACAGCAGAGTTGGATTTCTTCTGACTGTGGGGTCAAAGTCGCAGCGGCTCGAGGGTCTCGGTGCCACCCTTTAAACAATTTATAACTCTGTAGACCTTTCTTTCCTTTTTGAGACATAAATGTGTACCACCTTTTTCCCTCACCCAATTGTGGGTAGAGAAAGAATAAAGGCCGCTTTAAAAGCATCGACATCGCTAACGAGGTGTCGTTGGGGTCACGGAATTCGTGACGCACATCCGGCCTCTTTAGCTACGTCGTTGCGTGTGACACACACGAACGACCGTTAACGATCAAAATTACTTACCTTATCGTTGATCGTTGACACGTCGTCCTATTCCCAATTATCGTTGCTGTTGCAGGACGCAGGTTGTTCGTCGTTCCTGCGGCAGCACACATCGCTACGTGTGACACCACAGGAACGAGAAACATCACCGTACTTGCGGCCGCCGGCAATGAGGAAGGAAGGAAGTGGGCGGGATGTTCGGACCGCTCATTTCCGCCCCTCCGCTTCTATTAGGCGGCCGCATAGTGACTTCGCAGTGATGCCGCACAAACCGCCCCCTTAGAAATGAGGCGGTTCGCTGGCCACAGCGACGTCGCTAGGCAGGTAAGTATGTGTGACGGGTGTTAGCGATGTTGTGCGCCACAGGCAGCGATTTGCCCGCGACGCACAACCAACGGTGGCGCTAGCGATGTCGCTATGTGTAAAGTGCCCTTAAGAACTCCCACTATCACTCATTTGAAAGGAGTGCTAGAATTATTAGGTCATTTGAGTCATATTCTAGCCTGTAAAATGGACCAAACTAGTGAATGCTACAATTGTGTCCATGCAGACCGGGCCTTGGGCTACAATTGGTCCTACTCACACTGTTATGAACACAGACAGCACGCAGACCGAATAGCTGTCTTGTCAACGTAGCCTAAGGGGCCACATACATTAGGTGTTAACCGAGTGATGGTTTGGCCGATTGTTCAGCTATCTCTTCTGACTTCTCCATACACAGGAGCGCACCTGTATTACCTGCCAGGCTACTCTTATAACAGTTTTATCTGTGAGGGCTTATTCACGCATCACTTTTTCAGTTACAAGTATGTTTTTTTTCACGGATAGTACTCGGTCATTGGTACGTCTATGGGGTTGTTCATCTGTTTAAGTTTTGTGGTCTGACTGGTCCATGCAAAATCACGGAGATCTGTCCGATATGGATCCAAGTGTTGAATCAAACTCTGCAATGACAAAATCTGTGGGTCCGTGATAAACTCAGACTGCATTTAAGATGCCATGTGTGTGCTGTTCATTTTTCACTGACTTATAGGACTAGGTGGAAAGATGGATGTTTTATCAGCGTCATCAATGTGCATCAAAACCCCCCAAAAAACTGACATCTGAATGAGGCCGTGGGGGGGGGAATTGGCAGTCCAAAACTGGACATCATGCATGGGGAAGAGTTGGGAGGCCTCGATACACATTGGACTATCAGCTAAGCCCACTTATGTTACCCTAAAGGCTCCATTAGACTTTTTTCTTTTTTTGGCCTCCTGGGACTTTTGATAAGAGCTTTCCCATGATTCCATTAAGAATCCCCAGTATTACTTGCTCTTTGGTCTTTCATAACTCAATGCTAGGCCAAATGTAGCCATTGTCCTTATAAAGGATGGCTTCTGCAGTCAATTTCCAGGCAATTATGGACATTTGATTGAATCCTTATGGCACAGAGCTATATTTAGTCATGAATGGAGCTTCGCCTGTTTATTTTCCTTGAATTCCTCTCTGACCCAGAGTCATAGGGCTGAAGTTTCCATTGTGTGTACGGAGCATGAATAGGACATCTCATCACTGGAGAGCTGGTACATTGCTTACAGGTTTATCCAAAATTACATGTTGGGAGAGTGAGAAATGATAATGTACACAACCGGTCATAACTGTCTCATGTGCGTTGTCCTATTCAATTACATTGTGGGTGATGCTATATGGAAACATGACACTGACATCGGAGTAAAAGCAGAACTCCTGAGCTGTGCATATATATTTTACATGGGTTGTTCTGTCCAACATGGCAAGCAAAGATTCATCAAGATATTTTTGCTGATGGTGAATGAAAGGCTGAGATTACATTCAGATACAGCAAATGTATATATGGCTAGTCCGGCCGTAGCTGAGACATAAAATTGTGGTCTCCTGTAAGTTAAAGGGGTTGCAAACTATTGGAGAACCACTGCTTGATCATTTTAGGGCCCTACAGAAAAAACACTATACTCTCCTCACATAGTGAAGCCATTTCATCGCCAGAATGGCTCCTCTGCGGGAGGGGAGTATTTGGGGTTGTTTTATTACTAGGGATGATCGAGTACTTCGATTATTCGGCTTCGCGAATATTTTCCGAATATCTCGCCACTATTCGACTATTCGCGAATATTCGATGCGCAATGTAAGTCTATGGGAAACTCGAATAACAAACAATTCGGTACTATTCGGGCTTCCCATAGACATACATTGCGCATCGAATAGTCGAATTGCGGCGAGTTATTCGGAAAATATTCGTGAAGCCGAATATTTGAGGTATTCATTCATCCCTATTTATTACCTATGGGGCCCTGAAGTAATTAAGCATGGGTTTTCCAGTAGAGCATAACCCCCTTAAAGTGTTTATTTGGAGCATCTAGTTTAGCTAACCTATCCCTAGAATAGGTCATTGATATCAGATCTGTGGGCATCCAATCCCTCCCAATTTTGGGTGGAGGAAACATAGGTGACTAATAACAGGCACAGGCCCCTTAATAAATCTGGTGCAACTGTGGCTGTCCATGTCAGAATTGAATATCTGGTAAAAATTATAATAAATCTTTAGGACTGCGTTTGGCCATGCCCATTTGCAATCTTAAAAATGGGCAACATACGTAAATGGTTGCAAAGTTCTCTGCAGTCCTTTTGTAAACGTTTTAGGCAAGTGTGGGAAAACATTGCTGCAAAGTCTGAATGCGTTCAAACATTGAATTTTTCATAGGTTCTTTATATTAATTACCATGCAAAGCAAAAGAACAAAAGCGAAATCTGAAACCAATATTTGGTGTGGCCAGCCTTTGCCTTCAAAACCGCATCAAATCGTCAATTGTACATACATTTGCCCATAGTTTTGGAAGGAATTCGTCAGGGAGGTTGTTCCAAACTTCTTGGAGGACTAACTTCTGTAGGTGTAGGCTTGTGCAAATCATTTAGCCTCTTTGTGTTATCTCAGTCAGATTTGATGGTGTGGAGGTCATATCACTTCCCGGACGCCTTGTTCTTCCTTAAGGTACCGTCACACTAAGCGACGCTCCAGTGATCCCACCAGCAACCTGACCTGGCAGGGATCGCTGGAGCGTCGCTACACCGGTTGCTGATGAGCTGTCAAACAGGCAGATCTCCCCAGCAACCAGTGGCCAGCCAGCAGCGACGCGTGGAAGCGATGCTGCGCTTGGTAACTAAGGTAAATATCGGGTAACCAACCCGATATTTACCTTGGTTACCAGCGCACACCGCTTAGCGCTGGCTCCCTGCACTCCTAGCCAGAGTACACATGGGGTTAATTACCCGATGTGTAGTAGGGCTATGTGTGCAGGGAGCCGGCACTGGCAGCGTGAGAGCGGCGGACGCTGGTAACGAAGGTAAATATCGGGTAACCAAAGGAAGGGCTTCTTGGTTACCCGATATTTACATTAATTATCAGCGTCCGCAGAAGCCGGCTCCCTGCTCACTGCACATTCAGTTGTTGCTCTCTCGCTGTCACACACAGCGATGTGTGCTTCACAGCGGGAGAGCAACAACTAAAAAATAGTCCAGGACATTCAGCAACAACCAGCGACCTCACAACAGGGGCCAGGTTGTTGCTGGATGTCACACACAGCAACATCACTAGCAACATCGCTGTTGCGTCACAAAAGTCGTGCCTCAGCAGCGATGTTGCTAGCGAGACGTGGCCTTTACACTGAAGATAGTTCTTAATAACCTTGGCTGTATGTTTGAGGTCTATGGTTATAATATATATTCTGAAGGACAATCCGATGCCTTCCTGATGATATGTCATGATGGCTAAGTATCTGCCTACATTTTTCAGTATTGTGGACACCATTAATCGTTACCCAATTTCAAACTCTGTTTGCTGATATGCAGCCTCAAACCTGAGGCTCCTACACAATGCTTTATCACTGTTGGCTGTAGACACACATTATTGTACCACTCTTCAGCCCTTCAGCAAACAGTCTGCCTTCTGTTAAGGTGGCTTTACACACTGCAACATCGCAAACGACATCGCAGTAACGTCACCGGTTTTGTGACGTTATAGTGACCTCCCCAGCGACATTGCAGTGTGTGAAACACCTCAGCGACCTGGCCCCTGCTGTGAAGTTGTGATTGCTACAAATCGTTCAGGACCATTCTTTGGTCCTTTGTTTCCCGCTGTGCAGCAAAGTTTTAGTGTGTAAAGGGGACTTTACAGCGACTTCGTTAGCGACTTCCCTTTCAAAAAGCTGCTTTACAATGTCCCCAATGACTAGCTAGGTCGTTCTGCAGGTCCGGATCGCTGTTGCGTTGTTGGCCAGGTTTGCCTGTTTGACAGCTCACCAGCGACTCACCAGAGACTTTGTAGCGATCCCGGCCAGGTTGGGATCACTGGTGGGATCGCTAGAAAGTTTCAGTGTGTAAAGGGGCCTTTAGAGCCAAATATTTCACGTTCCAGATCACTTGCTTCCTTTTTTCTGCACCTTGGTTCCTATGTTTTTGTGCATAGTTGAGTTGTTTGACCTGGCTTTCATTTTGAAAGTATGGTTTTTGATGCCAATTCATCCTAGAAGAAGACCACTTCTGGCCAGTCATCTCCTAGTAGTAGATGGCTGTAGCTGGTTCCCAGTGTTCGCTGCCAGTTCTGAGCTGATGGCACTGCTGGACATCTGATTTCAAAGGAAAGTAATCATGATATATCTTTCAGCTTCTGTTATAAGGTGATTTGTCTCCTCAATGTTACCCATTACTTGAAGTCCTCATTGCTTATAAATACAGGCAAACACCTATCCATCATGTAATACAATCAATGTTTTGAGGCTAAATGGATTATGGTAAGGTTTTCTGGGTATAAGTTGGCCTAAAAAGCAGGTCTACCGCAAGTGTAGAGTCCTTCACAGCAAGAGAGAAGTCACTAAACTCTCTTGGTGCCAAGGTGTTAAGTACTCTCTACAGGAGGACTGACACCTTCTGTAACTTGTGTGTACTTCAGAGACACTCCTGAAGAGATCTTAATCATTCTTGGGTATCATTAGAAGCATTCGATTTCACATACCATAAAATCCTAAGAAGAGAGGTCATGAAAATCATGAATGCCACGTCTCTGTTCAGGTTTATCAGCATAGTTAAAAATAAAACTTGTCCAGGCTTTATTGCAGCCCCTTACATTTCAATCTGAGGTATTAGGTACTGGCGAGTATGGATAGCGGTTTTAGATTTATAATAGAGTGTCTGTGGACGTATTTTCATTCAGTTTGCTGTCAGTGTGCCCAGTGGACGACATCCTATCCAGTATTCACCTATGTGCAAATGTACACAAGCAATTTATGCACCCTGACCAAAGGGAAAAATCAGAACGCACTAGTCTGGTCCATACCATGATGAAGTATGAAATGGTAGACCGCTCCTGGACCCACCGGAGATGAGGACGAAGGTGTGTAAATTACATAGTAGGGACATGATTATGATGGCCAGTAGTAACCGGATGACGGATAGTAGTCGCCTAGTAGTAGATCATAGTCTTTCCTGTGTTTTTAGTTTGATATGGGACACACTGCATTTGGGTACACTCGCATGACAATATTTTTGGTGTGTGAAAAAAATCACTACACTTGGACCAATGGTATCAACTTTTTTTTCACACTGACAGCACTCGGGCCTAATATACGGTCTTGTGAACTGATCCAAACTATGATTTTTGTGCCAGAATAATCTATCCAGTCACTGGACAAGCATTGACATGGGGCGATAATCAGGAACGCGTGATGCTAGACCCATATAACTGCATTACGTGTAGCAAGTGAATCCGCTGATAAAATCCATCATTATTCCTCGGTCTATGCCAGTGATCGGGTATTTTTATCCTTCCTAATGCCATGTTTGCAGTATTTCTAGGCGTTATTTTTCCTGCCCGAAGCCATAGCCATCAGAATTCCAGGATGTTCTCGGTTCCGGAGTACACAGTTTTTTACTGTTCGTTGCATGGAGGACGCTGGGCAGGTGTTCAGCACATAAAGAGCTTCAGTCTCTATTCAGTGGAGAGGTAAAGCACCATATGATTATATCTAACATTACGTCCTGTGGACTTTTCCTTTCAGGGTTGAAAGGAAACCTAGTTGAATTGTTTTGTCTGCTTTGAGACTGAGCTATTTCCTGGGAGCTGTGTTTTGTGCAGTTTTTAGAAAGGTAATTTTTTTTGAAGCACTCCCTGGGCACAAGCTTTAATATGTGACCCTAAAGAAACATCCTGTGTATAAAAATACCGTACCCTATATATACATTTCTAAGGCTATGTGCCCATGGGACTCTGTATTTTTCTGCAGCTAAATCCACAGCATTCCCACGGAATCCGCACGGAAAAATCCGCAGCGTGGGCACAGCATTTCCCAAATGCCATACAAAATGGCTGGGGAGTAGCTGTGCTTCAGATTTCTGAAAAATCCGCGGCCCTTCCGTGAGAAATTCGCAGCATAATCCGCGCATTTTCCGCAGCGTGGGCACATAGCCTAAGGCTGTGGCCACCCATTCACTCCCAGGGCTGCTCATTAGACTCATGCATATGTACTGCTTTCCCTGCCCACCGGCATCTGTGATTGGTTGCAGTCAAATGTGCCCCCACCCTGAGTGACAGCATCTGACTGTTTCCAACCACAGGCACTATGCACGTATATCGTAAAGTAAAAATAAAGTTGTATATTTTTATTTTTGCGATATAAACCTGCAGACCGGGTCTGTGATTGGAAGCATCAGACAGGCTATCACTCAGGATGGCGGCCCGTCTGACTGCAACCAATCACATGCCGATGGGCAGGGAAAGCGGTACATATGCATGAGCCTATTGCGCGGCCGCGGGAGCAGTTACAGCCACGCCAGAGGCTCAGTAAGTATAGTACCGCTTGATTTATTATGTTTTTCATTATTCTTTAATTTTTTTTTGTATTACCCGAGTGCCGGACGCGGAACATTAGCCGGAGTTCCCTGATATCTCCGGGCCTGCGTCCGGCACTTGGATACTTTTGAAACCACGTGGATCTGGACTATTACAGTTCGAGTCTGCCCATCACTAACAAGGACCAACATATTCTGAAATTTGATATGGCTAAAAACCACTACTTTCACACACCCGGTTTGAGCACTGCGGCTCAATCTGGCTGTGAAACCTATGCAACAGATGCGGCGAAAACACCGCATCCTTTGCATAAGTGTTTACATGCGGCCCGTCCGTGTTTTTCCGGTTGCGGCACGCTACTGAGCATGCGCAGTGGAAGAAACCGCATGCGGCGCCTGGATGCATTTTTTTCCGCATCGCGCCGCATCCGGCATCCATAGACATGCATTGAAAAATGCGCCGCAGCGGCCGGATGCGGCGCAATGCGTTTTGTTTGCCGGACAAAAAAACGTTGCAAGATATGATGCCTCCGGCCGCCGCTTTAATTAATTTTGCCGCATCCTGGAAAAAAACGGATGCAACGCAAAGCCATCAGGCACAATCCGGTAACAATGTAAATCTATGGGAATAAAACGGATGCGGTACAGGATCCGTTTTACCCGTTTTTTTTCCGGATTGTGCCTGATAGAAAAAACCTGATGTGTGAAAGTAGCCTAAATTGAGTATACCCCAGGACTCCAGTGCAACAATGCTAACAACTGAGCCACTGTGCTCTTTTAAAAGGAACCTGTCAGCAGATTTGGGGCCTATAAGCTGCGGCCTCCACCAGTGGGCTCTTATATACAGCATTCTAACATGCTGTATATAACAGCCCATGCCGCTGTGTAGAACGAAAAAGTCACTTAAACGGTCGTGCTGTGGTGGGCCATATGGGTGTCTCCGTTGTCCGATGTCGGCACCTCCTCTTTTGGCCATCTTTGTTCTTCTTCTGAAGCCGGCTACATCATACACACTTGCCGGTCCCACGCAGGCGCACTACAATACTTTCATCTGCCCTGCTCAGGACAGGTTAAAGTGCGCCTGTGCAGGACCTCAATGCTGGCGAGTGTGTATGACGTAGGACGCTTCATGCACTCCAGCTTCAGAAGAAGGACGACAAAGATGGCCGAAAGAGGAGGCACCGACACCGGAGAATGGAGATGCCCATATGACCCAACTCCACTGAGGCGGCCGTTTCGGTAAGTATTATAAAATAATTTTTATGTTCTACACAGCGGCCTGGGATCTTATATACAGCATCCTAACAAGCTGTATATAAGAGCCCACTGGTGGTGGCTGCAGCTTATAGGACCCAATTCTGCTGACAGGTTCCCTTTCAGACTCTGGGAAAGTTTGTTTAGTCGTCCATAATTTACTATTAGGGAATAAGTATGTGCAGGGTAAAAACATTGCAGCCTTGATTTTCAGCTGTTACCTACGTAGTTTATCAGAAAATCATTATGTGTAACCTGCATTCATGAGCTGTGCTGGGATTAAAATAAGCGGTTTTAAAGTGTGCAATTTGTAGTTCTAGTCTGGTGTTATGTAATTGGAAAGGTACCACTGGGTCATGAGCTTCCCATTGATAGAACAACATGTAGCTGCAGCCTGCAAATCCCATTACTCGAGGCATTACCGCAGTGACCTGCCGGCGTCCCCCACAAAGGCCGGGATTTCTCTTGTTGAGGTTGGTTAAGGATCTACCGGATGCAGAGCAGTATCTATCTGTATCAGGAACTATAATGGGTTAGTGAATAATACTGTTATATTGTTCAAGGTGACGGAAACATGGAAACATCTGTGAAATGATATGTATCTAGGCAATCTCTTGGATAAGACTCTATTTACATCACACCTGTATATGTTAGAAGTCTTGCCTGCCGTATATCATTAGAATGCTCCGGCGTATGCCATTGTAGGAAAATATAAGCAGCTATATACATGTTTTGTAGGATAAGCCTGCATACTGTAACATGAGACATAAATGTACATCATATCAGGTGTGAATGTATGGAGGGACAAAGTCCACCCTACCCTGGTAGTAATTCAGCTGGCCCCGGCCTCCAACAGCAGCATTTGGAGCTATGATCATGTTGCCATGTCGGCTTAGGCTACTTTCACACATCCGGTTTGAGCAGTGCGGCTCAATCTGGCTGTGAAACCTATGCAACGGATGCGGCGAAAACACCGCATCCTTTGCATAAGTTTTTACATGCGGCCCGTCTGTTTTTTCCGGTTGCGGCACGCTACTGAGCATGCGCAGTGTAAGAAACCGCATGCGGCGGCCGGATGCGCTTTTTTCCGCATCGCGCCGCATCCGGCGTCCATAGGCATGCATTAAAAAATGCACCGCAGTGGCCGGATGCGGCGCGATGCGTTTTTTTTTTTGCCGGAGCAAAAAACATTGCAGGCAACGTTCCATCCGGCCGAGACATCGGCTAAATCTGCCGCATGCGGCAAAAACCGGACCGAACGCAAGCCCCTGCTGCACAATATGGCACTAATGTAAGTCTATGCAAAAAAACCCGCAACCGGCGGCAAAAAAAAACTGTTGTGGTTTTTCTGCAGAGCGCCGTATTGTGCCGCAGAGCAAAAACCGGATGTGTGAAAGTAGCCTTACTAACCTAGCATTTTAGGCATTGCCATAAAAAAAAGAAATTAAAACACCAGAAACGCTCTGTCTCAGTCACTTCTCCACAAATATAGATTTAAAGTATGTACCCCAATGAAAACTACAGCTCACCCTGCAAACAAATATGCATGGTGGTTGAGATAAAGGAAGCCCAAAAATGGGGAGTATTGCGGGTTTTTTTTTGTTTTTTGTTTTTTTTTGCTTACCGTTTCACACTGTGGGTCCCCCCCCCCTATTTTTTATTTTATTTTATTTTATTTTATATGGTAAATCATGATGAGCGTGCACTACTATGCTCGGGCGCTCGCTACTCTTAGTGGACACTCGTATGGGATCAACTCATATACTAAGAATAATGTAAGCCAATAGGGACTCGAGCATGCTCATTTTTACTGTGCTACTACCCGAAAATAAGACCTACCCCGAAAATAAGACCCAGTAGGCTTTTTGAGGCTTTTTTGAGTATGCTTCCCGCGGGCTCCGTGACCTGTGATGTCTAATGATGTCACGTCAACTTCCAGTTGACCTGACATCACCGCTCCATGCCCCAGTCGTCCTGACTGACCAGGGTGTGGTCGGTGTTTCATCGCTCATCACAGCCCAGCATCCCTCTGCTTCCTTCTATACTACAGAGTGCTGCTAGCGGGAGCGATGCTGGGCTGTGGCGCCAACAGCACAATCACTCAGAACATTGGGGCCGACCACGGTGATGTCAGGTCAACTGGAAGTTGACGTGACATCTCTGGAAATCAGAGGTCAGGAAGCCCATGGGTCACGTGCAGGAGATGAGCAGAGCACAATAGCGCCGCTCACAGGCACTATTGTCAACACAAGGTATTTGAGAGAAACATAATATCAATGTGCCTATGAAAACGAACTAGTGAACCACCTCTTTAAGTGTCCAAGAAGCTAGAAAAGTTAAAGAATACAGCAGGGTACTACAGTGGAATTGAACATTGGGTTCCCAAGCAAAGTGCAGCAGAGAGGTAGCAAGTGGTGCCACACAGTGTGATCAGCCTATGGATGGAGGACCCAGCTGACTGTTTAAAATGGACAGTCCCTGAGTGGAATTTCCACAGGCTTCTACACATCTTGCGTGTATTTCTGGCAGGCCAGGTGTTTTCTCCCGACATGAATCACAGCTCTGTGGGTGGAGGTGTGGACGCTGGCAGAGCTGAAGCACTTGTAAACTTCTGAGTGATGTAAACCCTGTTCCTGATTAAGTGAAACTCTGAACTTGAACTGGAGCCAAGATCAGGGCGGCTGTCACTGAAGACACGGGTGGGACGTACAGAACGCAGATCAATAATTACCAGTATGTATCTCCATGGCAATAGTTGTTGTTGAGGTTTATATACATTTGTAACCACTGTAGATTTGCTTTTACTATACTTCTACCTTGTACATCCTGCCTATAATGTACTAAATGTTCATGGTTCCCGTTTTCGGGACTATAACTATGCACATATATTTAAGGAGGCTGCACTTTTGAGACTTAAAGAACCCATGATTCCTTAGATTTCTATCAGTAAATATACTCTAAAGCGGGCTTTACACGCTGCGACATCGCTAATGTGGAGTCGTTGGGGTCACGGAATTTGTGACGCACATCCGGCCGCATTAGCGATGCCGTTGCGTGTGACACCGATAAGCGATTTTGCATCGTTGCAAAAACGTGCAAAATCGCTAATCGGCGACATGGGGGTCCATTCTTAAAAATCGTTACTGCAGCAGTAACAAAGTTGCTCCTCGTTCCTGCGGCAGCACACATCGCTGCGTGTGACGCCGCAGGAACGAGGAAGCTCCCCTTACCTGCCTCCCGGCTGCTATGCAGAAGGAAGGAGGTGGGCGGGATGTTACGTCCCGCTCATCTCCGCCCCTCCGCTGCTATTGGGCGGCGGTTCAGTGACGTTTCAGTGACGTCGCTGTGACGCCGCACGGACCACCCCCTTAGAAAGGAGGCGGTTCGCCGGTCACAGCAACGTCGCCGGGCAGGTAAGTATGTGTGACGGCTCTGGGCGATGTTGTGCGGCACGGGCAGCGATATGCCCGTGTCGCGCAACAGATGGGGGCAGGTACCCACACTAGCGATATCGGGACCGATATCGCAGTGTGTAAAGTAGCCTTAAGGCTAGTTTCAAATCCAGCGTTTTTGTCAGTGATGCAATGACTTAGGAGGTCTAGCATCAGCACCTTGGCTCCATTCAAGATGCAGATGTTTTCTTGGCGTTTTAGAACACTGATTTTGAGATCGTTGGGTTTCCCAGCGGTCAAGCACCCTACTGATTAGCTAATTATTGGCTATCTTAAAGGGGTTCTCTCACAAAGTACATTTTAATCAATAGATCTTGGAATAATATGTTCCTCAATTGGATGTGTTAAAAATAAGTAAAAATTGTCCCTGTGCTGAGATTTTATCAATGTGTATTTATATAATGGCTGATTCTGATTGTACAGGGTGTGATCATACCACAGCTCCTGGGCAGGGGAGGAACTCAATAAAGGTATTCTAGCACGGGATCACAAATGTTTCTTTCTTTGAGAACTGTTTTTCTAAAAACAGGCAGGAAAATGTTTTACCTCACAAAAAAGAATCTGCGATGATTCTGTGATATGCTATCTGTATTCTCTCTTTTGCGTCCTCCCCGGCCCAGGAGATGTGGTATGGTCAGACCATTGTCCTCTATGGTCATACACAGCCATTTTACAAGACCGCATGGGATCGCAGCTGATTCTTTCTGTGAGATAAAACCTTTCCCTGTTTGTTTTAAGAGAAAATAAAGTATTACCTCACAGAAAGCTGCAGCTATAAGCCCTTTTTACTTTGTTCCAAGAGATGTATGATCAGACCATGTCCCTGTACGGCCATACACAGCCATTACACAGTACATAGCATTGACACATATATAAGATTATCTCAGCAAAGGAACATTTTTTTTTTAGCACATCCAATTGTGGAATTTATTATAATTTATTTTACATGTACTTTGTGTTACAACCGCTTTAAGGATAGGGTATACTTGTGATTTTGGGCTAAAGGAGTTATGCGGGTATTTTTTTTTTTTTTAATGGGGCGAAGAACTTACAT
Organism: Anomaloglossus baeobatrachus; assembly: GCF_048569485.1. Classification (NCBI taxonomy): domain Eukaryota; kingdom Metazoa; phylum Chordata; class Amphibia; order Anura; family Aromobatidae; genus Anomaloglossus; species Anomaloglossus baeobatrachus. Next base: position 200,646,695 of record NC_134354.1, read on the forward strand.
GAAGGTAGTTGCTAACTACATCCCTATTCTTCCTGACAATGATCTCTACCGCCTCAGTGCATTCACAGTCTACTATTCTCTTCATTCTGGTGATGTCAGGTCAATAGAGGAGCCTCTTCTGCTCTGCTCTGTTGATGGGTGGCACTACCGATGTCATGCTGATTAACGGCTGGCTCCTTGTTGCCTAATTATGGAGAGTCGGCTGTTAATCAACAGGACGTCGGCAGTGTCGACAAAGCAAAGAACAGAGAAGGCGCTGTTTTATGAAATGAGATGTAATGAAGCTAGGGAGTTGGCGCCTGAACCGGCAGAGATCATCACCGCACAGAACAGGCAGGTAGCTAGCAACCACCTTCCTGTCATTTCTGAGCCCCATAGATAAAAGAAAATCGGCTTGGATAACCACTTTTTTACCAGCAATTCTACCTTCATTAAATATTTAAAAACATCAATTTTTATTGGATATATATTAAAAAATAGAACTTATCCCACACCGTGAGTGAATACACACAACCAACAAAAACAAAAAACGGACACAATGAGGCCACAATAGGAGCCTCTTGAAATGCGGAGTTGTTGTGGAAATCGGGGTACTGTCTATTTAGGGCAATATGATCTAAATGCACCCTATCTCAGTCTGTCCGCTACCTATCAATGGAGATATAACTTATGTTACACGCACCCTAAAGTTAAATTGGTGCCCCCATTCCACGTCGGCTAGCCCTTGATATCTGCCCCTAAACTCCCTCACTACTTTAGATGCAGGCAGTTTAGATAATAAATGATTAATCAGGGTGATCCCTTATGTTGAATATTTTCACGGCAGCTTTCCAACATAAATACAGTCCACAAAAAGTCCAAAAAGGAGAAATCGTTATTGTAAGAATTTGGGTACTGTACCTCTAGATTAGGGCAATATGATCCAAATGCACCCAATCTCAGTCTGTCCGCTACCTATCAATGGAGATATAACTTTACGTTACACGCACCCTAAAGTTAAACTGGTGCCCCCATTCCACGGCGGCTAGCCCTTGATAGCTGCCCCTAAACTCCCTCACTGATCCAAATACAGGCAGTTCAGAAAATAGAATGATTATTCAGAATATTCACTTATCTTAAGTATCTCTGCAGCGGCTTTTCCACATAGATACAGTCCGCTAATAGTCCAAAAAGAAAACTCGACGCGTTTCTCCCCACAAGCACCGTCTTTGAGGGACACTTGCTGTCACATATGCAGCTGGACATCAGAATGGCGATTGTGCCTTAAAACTCCTGATGAACCCCAATACATATTAGTGGGGAGAAACGCGTCGAGTTTTCTTTTTGGACTATTAGCGGACTGTATCTATGTGGAAAAGCCGCTGCAGAGATACTTAAGATAAGTGAATATTCTGAATAATCATTCTATTTTCTGAACTGCCTGTATCTGGATCAGTGAGGGAGTTTAGGGGTAGCTATCAAGGGCTAGCCGCCGTGGAATGGGGGCACCAGTTTAACTTTAGGGTGCGTGTAACATAAGTTATATCTCCATTGATAGGTAGCGGACAGACTGAGATAGGGTGCATTTAGATCATATTGCCCTAAATAGACAGTACCCCGATTTCCACAACAACTCCGCATTTCAAGAGGCTCCTATTGTGGCCTCATTGTGTCCGTTTTTTGTTTTTGTTGTGTGTATTCACTCACGGTGTGGGATAAGTTCTATTTTTTTAATATATATCCAATAAAAATTGATGTTTTTAAATATTTAATGAAGGTAGAATTGCTGGTAAAAAATTGATCTACTGCCTCTAAAAATAACCTCTTTCTAGTTTTAACCTCTTTTTTAGTTGCTAAAATTCCTTATACTTATTAGATTACAGATGGAGATGAGGATTGGGCAGTTCTGAGCTCAAGCTCCACAACCCTTTTGATCTCTGGGTAGATAAGGTGCATTTACAGCTGCCAAAACTGTCCATTAAGAAAAAAACTCCAATCCACTATATTGAAGCTGATCGCCAGCTTCATGGCCGATTTAGACAGAACAACCAATTCTAAGATCGCTCTGTACACATTAAAGGGAGCCTGTCACCTGAATTTAATCTTACAAGGTATTAAAGCTTGTCTTTAATCTGTAATTATGCTTGTATTAGCCCTAAACACTAAATATAACAAATTGAAAACCAGTTGCAGTTGTCCCTGCTCTTCCTGCCATCCCTTCTGCTCTCCCTGCACGTACACTGTTGTGAGTTGGTCTGCACATTGTCCGCTCCCAGACTAGTCCAGTAACTACAGGCAAGGAGAGCACAGTCATTTACATTTATAAATACATGTGTGGTCAATATAAAGGACTGTCACGTGACTTATTTCTTCCAAAGACAATACTAAGGACCAGGGGGCACTCACTGCGAATGGAAGAAAAGCGATTCCAGCAGCTAAATAGGAAAGGGTTCTTTACAGTTAGAGCAGTCAGACTGTGGAATGCCCTACCACAAGAGGTAGTAATGGCAGATACTAGAACGGCTTTTAAAAAAGGGCTGGATGATTTCCTCAGTACACAACACATTGTTGGTTATAAATGACTTAGGGACAAAATGTAGAATTGGTGCAAGAAGGTTGAACTAGATCAGGGGTGGGGAACCTTTTTACTGCCGGGGTCCATTTGGAATTTTCTACCAACCTTCGGGGGCCGCACCAAATTATCAACTTGAAAACGACCAGGCTATATTTGGTCAAACAATTAATTAACTCACCCCTAATGTGGTGGCTGGAGCGGCTGTGGTGATCGGTGATATTGATCATTTTGTTTCTCACAACTGCTTTTCCAGGTTTTCTTGGTCTGGAGAGGCTGGGGCATACACATCACAGGAGAAGCTGGGGCATCTACATCACAGGAGACACTGAGGCATATACTGTACATCACAAGAGACACTGAGGCATATACATCCCTGGAGAGGCTGCGTCATATACATACCAGAAGAGGCTGGGGTATATACATCACAGGAGAGGCTGCGTCTTATACATCCCAGAAGAGGCTAGGTGGCAGTACAAAGAGCACTAGGTGGCAGTACTAACAGCATTGACAGCAGTAGGAGGCTGTATGGATTACACAGCACTGAGGGGTTACACACAGTACTAGGGGGTACACAGCACTTGGGGCTACACAAAGTACTAGGGGGTACACAGCACTGGATGGGGGGGGCGATGGGTTGCATACTCACAGTACTAGGGGAGGAGGAGTCACACAGCACAGGTGCGGGAGGCATGTACAGCAGGGAGGAATCTGCAGCGAAAGTAAAAAAGATTCAGGAATCTGCAGCACATCTTCTTCTGTGACAGGAGCACAGCGCGCTGCTTACCCCGCCCACAAGGTAAACCCTGAGACCGTGAGCACAGTCCCGGGTTCAGACTAGAATGTACGGGCTGTAGTCAGGTCCCGAAAAGAGCCCATACATTCTAGTACGGGCTGCAATCAGGGTCTGGAAAAAGCCCGTACATTTTAGCATCTACCCAGAACGCACTGGAATTTAAAGGGCCGGCAAAAGCGAAAGTGCGCTCGAGCACTGGGGTTGCCTGGAATGTGCCCAAGGGCCGCAGAAAATGTCATCGCCGGCTGCATACGGCTCGCGGGCCCGAGGTTCCACACCCCTGAACTAGATGGACCTTGGTCTTTTTTTTTTCAACCTATGTAGCTATGTAACATTTCATTTATAACCTTACATTTACCATTAATGTATGGCTAATACAAGCATCATTATATAAAGAATGTATCTGCTAAAGTGCTCCTAATACCTCCTATAGGTAAATTGTGATGACAGGTCCCCCCGATATATGATGTTCATCGGCAGCACATCACCGGTTCACACTGGTGATGATGATGACATTTAATGCCGGCAGGATTTATCTGGACAGACGTTTTCTAGTTTCTCTGGTGATTGGCATCTTTACACAAGTGAAACTTCAGTAGACGCTAGTTCCCTATTTTTGACTAGTATAAATAGGCGATACACATTAGATGGCTGTCATATATAGATGTTCTCTATATGAGACACTTTGTAAGAAACTTCCCTCTACCAAATAAATCAATTGTTACAATTCCAATGGCCGAATCCTTTTCTTCTCCCACCCCTTCTCATCAGTCGGGACAGTCTGGTGTCTTCTAAGCACATTACTCAGGCAAAATTGGCGGATTCAGCAAACTTTATCTAATGTGTATGGGGGCCTTTACTCTGCTCTCCCCATAGAGAACAAATACATGCTCAGCCTAGGCGAATGTTCACATATATAGGGTAAGAAAAGTGAGATCGCTATTGCCTGCACAAGCTTTGTCAATCACTTTTTAGGTTGTGTGTGCACCCTATGTCATGTGGTCAAAGATTATTGCCGCTGCTACATTACAGCATAATGCAAGTGAATGGGGTTATATTGCAAACCTCAAGATACTGTGACCGTGACAATCGAGTCCCCAAAAAGCTGGATTTGCAGCTTCCTTGGTGTGGATACATAGCCTAGCAGGTTGCAATGCGACCTCATTTACTTGCACTGTATGTGTGAGCTGTATTGTGACAAAAATCGTCATGTAGCTCCAGTCTCGGTGATAGTAGAAATGAATGGGAATCTGTCAGTCGGATCAACCCTCCTAAGGCGTTTCCATGGCATGTAGGTCATAGAAAGTTGAATAAAATTATATCTTAATATCTGTGATTCAATGTCTTGTTCCCGAGCACTTTTTTTTTTTTTTTTTTTTTATTATTATGCCAATAAGCTGTTTAGATCTATGGGCCCGGTATATATCTCTCTGAGAATCTGCATCCAGGACTTTTATAATTTTTTTATTTTTTTTTTTTAAAAAAGGGGGGATTACTAATGTGAGACATGTAATGACTGACAGTCTGTTCTCCTGATCTACATAACTCATACTGGTAATGACCCCTTTCATTTTAAATAAGGTCTGGAGGGAAGATCCTTGTCTGACCCATAGATATCACATAAAGTGGGATTCAGAGAGAGCCCGGGGCAGAGTGTTAGATGCTCTGTATAAATGCAGTGTGTCACAAGTAGAGTTGAGCGGATAGTGAAAAATCCGGGTCCGGCGGCTACCCGGCGGCTTGAAAAAGAAGTCCGGATCTGATCCGGAGTTCGGCCCCATATATGTCAATGGGGAGTGGAATCTGACGAGGAGAGAGAGAGAGAGAGACCGCGCAAACCCGGATTTTTACAGTTCGGGTCCGCTCAACACTAGTCCCAAGCCTTGGGATCAGTAACTATGTGATGAGCTTTGAATCCAGCATCCAGAAAAGGAAGCGAATAATCTGAAGTACGGTAAATTACAGCTTTATCTACAGAATAAACTGTAAGGCTATGTCCGCCTGCTGTGGTCTTGATTTGACAAAAAAAAATGCACCCTCTGGCAGACTTGACAACTGTAAACACTGCGTTTTGGGGAAAAAAACAACCAAACCAAAACACAGTGAAACCGCATGCGTTTTCATCAGTGCATTTTTTTTTTTTTTTTTACAGGAGAAATAAAATATGATAGAATAAGACAATTGATAGCTAGAAAAAAATAGAATAGATAGAACATATAGAATAGATAGAAGGAACAGAACATATAAAATAGATAATAAGAAAAAACAGGTAGAATAGATAGAAATAACAGAATAGCTTGGTAGAGGGACAGCTAGCTTGGACGACTTTTTTTTTTGTGTTGTTTTTTTTTTTTTTGTTTGGTAAAACCTATCCACCACAGGAAAAGCAGCAGCTGCAACCTTTAGCAATCTGCTGTACCTTGGCTTGCTATGAGAAATAGAGGGGATCGCACCCTTTTTTAAATTAATAAGAAAAACGAGACGTGGGGTCCCCCCCCCCCCAATTTTCTAAAACCAGCAAAGGTGCAGCTGAAAACTGGGGGCTAATATTATTAGGGTGGGAAGGCCCATCGTTATTTGGCCCTTTCCAGCCTAACAATAGCAGCCCACAGCCGCCCCAGAAGTGGCGCATCCATAAGATGAGTTAATTCTGGTGCTGGACCCGACTCTTCCCGTTGCCCTGGTATGGTGGCAATCGTGGTAATAATGAGTTAATGGTATCCACTAAGTCCTAGATTAGTGATGCAGGAATCTGAGAACTCGCCCCCATCACTAATCTGTAAGTGAAAGTAAATAACACATACACCCCCAAAATCCTTATTTGAAATAAATGACAAAAAACACACTTTCACCACTTTATTAACCAACACACCCTGCAGGTCTGAAGTAATCCACATGAGGTACCACGGTGCTTCAGCTCTGCTACACCCTGTCTTGTAACAGCAAGCACCATAGAGCATGACTGCCCGCTGACAGCAGACGGAGCCGGATGACGTCCCTTTTGTCACGTGATAGGGGCGTGTTCAAAATACTATCACGTGACAAAAGGGATGTCATCCCTGGAAGCAGCCCATACAGTCTAGCATCTACCCTGAGCACAGTGTGACCGCAGGTGAAGTTTGCGCGCTCACGAGATTATGGGCGGGTACTTGCTGATAACAATCACAGCCCCGCCCATAATCACTTGCCTGCGCACACGTCACCAGTGGTCACACTGCTCAGTCCCGTGAGACTGGCACTGGGCATGCACGGGGATAGCTCGAGCAGTGGGCGGTGCATCAGCTATGGAAAGGAGCAATGGGGGGCGGCATACAGGACCAGGAGGCAGAATAATGGACGCTAGAAAGCCCGCCCCCGTGTCACATTTACAGTATCTGAATACAAAAAGGTACCACTTTATAAAGTCTTTATTTTGGTCTCACATGGGGCACAATAATAACAGGGACCTTTCTAGAATACAGCCCAGGAGCTGCAGAGGGGAATCTTTTAGGTTTTGGGCTAAATTTCTGCTCACAGGTTCCCTTTAAGTCCCGGGACTGTCAAATCTAATGGATGCGGTAATTCCGGTCAGCTGCTGGCTGATAAATTTTAGGCTGGGGGCTCCCAATAACGTGGGTCTCCCCAACCTAAAAATACCAGCCCCCAGCTGTGAGGCTTTTTCTTGGCTGCTATCAAAATTGAGGGGAACTTCACGTTTTTGTTTTTTTTAATTATTTATTTATTTTACTGTATGATAGACCCACCCACCGGCGGCTGTGACTGGTTGCAGTCAGACAGCTGTTATTCAGCGTGGGGGCACGTCTGACTGCAAACAATAATAGGTTCTGGTGTGCGTGGGAAGCAGTAAATATGGAGCAGCAGCGTGACAGCCGTGCTGTGCTATTGATCAGTGAGTATGAAGCGGAGAGAGACGGTGAGCAAGAGAGAATGGAGAAAAGTTGGTAACCTGTGTGTTTAACAAAAATGCATCCAAAACGCAACCAAAATGCACAGGTAAACATTTTGGTTGCGTTTTGACACACCTCATTCATTTCAAAGCGTGAAAAATGTAACCAAAACACACTGAAGTGACATGCTGCTTTTTGTTAGGCAACAATTTTGATAAACATTTGTCAAACAAAATGCTGCCTAAAAAAAAAATTGTGCGCATGGAAATTCTGATTTCTTATAGACTTTGCTGGGGAAGCACAACGCATGCATTTGGTCACTGACACAGTGCTGTTTAAAACGCAGCCAAAACGCATGAAAAAACGCAACGTGCGCACATAGCCTAAACCGGACAGAACTCTGAATCCGATTCAGCGGGATCCAGTTGAAAATCTGTTAAAGCTGCTCTGTGAAAAGAGACAAAGCCGCGAGTCCATATTTGTGGTCGTCGTACACACAACAAGAATGTTTCTCAGTGTGATTGACCAGAAAATGAATTTCCAGGGAAGCTTCTGGTTATGGCTTTAATTACCGTATATGCCACTTTCTCACTTGTCATGCAGACATCCTCTAACAAAGCGAAAGCCTCTGTGCGCCCCCATTGTGTGTGCCGGCGGTTTTCTCCCCACTGATGAGTGTATACATTGCTTCCCTGGGAATAAGTAGGAAATGAGGGGAAGAAAAGCTGGATGACGGTCATACAAAGGTCTCAGGTGGTGGATCGTGTGACTGGGTAATGCGTCTATTCTGTATGCAACCAATTGTGTTACCCATATGACTACCCATTAACACTATACCCCAGAGGCTGCTTGTTTTACGGTACAATCCTCCATCCTTGCTGTATTTAGGTCTGTTTATTGCGTCCTGTATTGTACATTTGCCCATACACTTCAGCACGTTGCTTATTTACCTTTTTTTGTGCCTTTTGAGACAACAGTTGTAACTGATTAAACATTAAACCTCTCAGAGCTTTACGGGTCAGGAATGTAGCCATATTAATTCCGTGGCCTCAGGCTTTAGACTCCATTTACAGAAGCTCTCGGTGCCCTGTGTGCCTGCAGCAAGCAGCCAGCAAGGAGGAAGCGCAGATCAGGCGCTCGCTGAGTGATGTTCAGCCTCATACATGTGTATACTTGTATTAAATAGTTCGGGGTAATATCTTCCAGATTAAATCGGAGAAAACTATTTTCATCATTATTGTGTTAAATGGTTCAGTTTTTTGTTCCTATATCAAATTTTATCTTCAAATTCTCAAGCGCTATGGTAAAAAAAACTATAAAAAAAAATATATATATATATAAAATACCACTGGATGCGTTCACCAAGTACCGTATTCTGAGGCTCCAGGGTTGTGTATGGAAAGTGACCGCTGGATAGCCAACGGAGATGTGCCTTGTAATGCATAACCTTGTACAATACATATCTGATTTCAGAAAATCTTAAATATTTGGGGGACTAAATGTATACACAATATGGTCAAATGAATGGTTTAATTTAAAAGTAAAATTCGTCCCACAAAAAAGAAAAATAAATAAAAAAGAAATAAAATAAAAAAAAATTATGGCTCTTGGAAGAAAGGGCCGGAAAAAGAATTAACAGAAAAAATAAATAAATAAAATATATATATATATATATATATATATATATATATATATATATATATATATATATATATATATATATATATATATATATATATATATATATATATATATATATATATATATATATATATATATATATAATTTATTTTATTTTTTCTTCTGTTAATTTTTTTTACTATTTATTTATTTATTTTTTTTTTTTTTTGTGGGACGAATTTTACTTTTAAATTAAGCCATTCATTTGACCATATTGTGTACTGGAAAACAGGGAAAAAATCCAAGAGCGGTAAAATTACAAAACAAAAGGTGCATTTCCATAATTCTTTGGGGGATTTTTTATTTACAATATTCCTTATTTTTGGTAATACTGATCTGGTAGTATGATTTTGCAGGTCAGTATGAGTGCATAGGTACCAAACGTATAGTTTCCTTTTAATTTTAAGTGGTAAAAAAAAAATTCAAAACTTTGTGTTAAAAAAAAAAAGTTTCACTTTTGGCGCCATTTGCAGAGAACTGTAATATTTGTATTTTTTGGGATCGGTGAGTGATGGCTTATTTTTTTTTTTACAGATTTTAACATTTTTGATTGCCTCTTATTGTATTCTATTGCAATGTTGCAACAACAAAAAAATAGAAATTCTGGCATTTTGAATTTTTTTTTTTGTCACGTAATTTACTGATATATTAATTTTAGTATATTTTGATAGATCAGACCTTTCTGAACACAGCAATACCAAATATATGTATTTTTTTTTCTTTTCAGTGGGGCTGATTTTAACTTGTGTGGTGTGATTTTTTTTTTTTTTTTTTTTCCACATTTTTAAAGCCTTTTTTTTTCTTTTTATTATATTTACTAGTCCTCTTGGGGAACTTGAAATTGAACTCCAATTGCTTGTGCTGTACAGAGAAGTGCATCAGCAGAAGTCACAATCTCCTATGAATGCCGGCTCACAGCTGGCAATCACAGAAAATCGTCTTTATAGGCACAGGGGCCATCAGCTGACCCCTGGCTGTCATGACAGCTTATCGAGACCGAGTGATCACTTTATGGGAGCGAGGAATGATTTGCTCCCTGCTAGCTTGACTGAGATTGGCAGCGGGATTTAACTGGTTAATATCAGATCAATATGTGCAGGGAAAGATGTAGACTCAGCATGTCAAAGGCGGTGAAGAGGTGATGGAATCTGTCTGCAGGTTTTATGTATGTAATCTGAGGACAGCATGCAGGGGGTTAAAACGTGAATTTAACAATGTGCCAATAAATTAATAAAATATATTAATCTGATCAGTAAACAGCAAAAAAAGTAAGCTCCAAAATTGAGGTTTTTCTAGGATGTCACAAGATTGCGATAAAATGCAATAAAAGACGATCAAAGCATCAAATTTACTCAAAAATGGTATTTGTAAAAATATCAGATCAATACGCTAAAATTAAGCCCTCACACAGCCCCATGTTCCCGAAAAATGAGAAGGTTATGGGTCTCGGAAAATGGTGACAAAAGAGCCATTTATTTATTTTTTTGACAAATTTCACTTTTTTTCCACCAATATAAGAAAAAACTAAAACCTATAATTGTTTTGGTGTCTCCAAACTCATACTAACCTGGGGACTCATATTCAGTGTTACCATAGCCGCGAAGATGGTAGATGAAAAACAATTGTGGGATTGCACTTTTTTTTTTCTTTGCAATTGCACCGCACTTCCCTTTTTTGAAGTACACTATATGGTAAAATGAATAGTTTAATTCAAAAGTACAACTCACTCATCCTGCAAAATACAAGCCCTCATATGGCAATATTGACAGAAAAATATGAAAAAAGCTATGGCTTTTGAAAGAAAAGGAGGGAAGAAATGGAAGATCGCCGGTTGGTGACAGGGTTAAATAACTGCTTTGGAGAGCAAAGAAAACCATCAGTACCTGGAGACAGGTCATGGTTCTGAATTTGTGCTATTTCTGAACAAAATCCTCATAAATTGTTACGTGCTTTCAAGAATAGATCACATCCCCATTTATAGTCCACAGTGCGGTTACTGCATCAGTTAATAAGGTAAAGGATGTATTTCAGCCTTAATATTCTTACAGCAGAAGATGCCTAGCGTTTATATGCAAGATCCCCCTCCATGTAGTAACTTCTCAGTACATGGAGTATTTTCACGTCTGCTGTAACCGCACTCTCGTCACCTCCATAAAAAGCCCGGGTTTGGCCACTGTCTGATCTAATGTGTCTTGCAAAGCTCAGCATTAGAGTAAACAAATTGACAATTCAATTTAGTAGCAAATCTCTATAATGGAGCTGAGCTTTGATCTCACAGTTTCTACCTTTTTATATTACTCTGGTTTACACCAAAACAAATTACATGATGCTATTTTTCCCTTTTATGCCTGCAAGTGTGTAGACTGTGTATACATGTAGACTGTGCGCCCAGGTATCGGATATATCCACAAGAGGAAGGCAAGGAACATGACACATGTAATGATTATGTATAAATCAGTTGGTTCACAAGTGGTGCTTGTTCAGGCTGTCTTTATATTTTCCTACTTTCCTTTAGGACTGGGCTGCACTGTGACCTTTTTATAAGGCCGGTGCCACACGGGGGACTACTGCGATTCTCATATGACACTCGGCTCATGCTGGTAGCACAGCGGGAGCAGAGTGTCATGCGAGTTTCACTGCGACTAAGGTCTGCTCTTGCGATCGGACCACAGCTGCGGAGGGGCAGGCCAGCGCTGAGCAGGAGAGGGCTGGCTCTGAGGAGGGGAGGAAGGGATTTATCTCCCTCTCTCCTCCGTTTCCGGCTATTGCCATTCTCGCCCTGCACTCGCGGTACACCGGTGTACTGCGAGTGCAGTGCGATTTCTCTCTCGCCCCATAGGCTTGAATGGGTGCGAGAGAAACCAGGGTCGCATTGCACCCGCAGCATGCTGCGATTGTTTTCTCGGTCCGATTAGGGCTGAGAAAATATTCGCTCATGGGTGCTGACACACAGGCTAATAATGGTCTGAGTGGAATGCAATATTTTATCGCACTCCACTCACTTCGATTTTCATGCCGAGTGTCTTAGGCCTAACACTACAGATTAATCAATCATTCATCTAGAGCTGCAGTCCAGTACAATACATTGAGTTACGTGCAGTTAGGTGGACTGCAGCTGACACGACGTTAAAATTCCTCTGTAGCGCTACCCTACAAAAAGTTGCAGTGTAGGCCAGGTCTTAACTGAGCGACCCTTTTTGGCTAAATTATACGCACTTTTTAGTCTTAGGCGGGCTTTGCACACTACGACATCGCAGGTGCGATGTCGGTGGGGTCAAATCGAAAGTGACGCACATCCGGCGTCACTTGCGATGTCGTAGTGTGTAAATCCTAGATGATACGATGAACGAGCGCAAAATCGTCGTCATCGTATCATCGCTGCAGCCTCCGACATTTCCATAATGCCGGGGGAGCGACAGGTACGATGTAGTTCCTCGCTCCTGCGGCAGCACACATCGCTGTGTGTGAAGCCGCAGGAGCGAGGAACTTCACCTTACCTGCCTCCCGGCTGCAATGAGGACGGAGGTGGGCGGGATGTTTACATCCTGCTCATTTCCGCCCCTCCACTTCAATTGGCCGCCTGCCGTGTGACGTCACTGTGACGCCGCACGACCCGCCCCCTAAGGAAGGAGGCGGGTCGCCGGCCAGAGGGACGTCGCACGGCAGGTATGTGCGTGTAAAGCTGCCGTAGCGATAATAATCGCTACGGCAGCTTTCACTATATATCGAACGTGCGACGGGGGCGGGACTATCGCTGCAGCATCGGTAACACATTGTTACCGATGTTGCAACGTGCAAAGCCCGCCTTACTGTAAGAGTATACAGGGGTATTCCCATCTCCAAGATTCTATCCCAATATGTAGTACGTGTAATAATAATATTAGCAAATATGTCCAATTACAAATGTAGTATAGTTCTGATTAGCTATATATCTTCATATGCAGGGCATTGCAGCTTAGCTATCCATGGTGACGAGCAGGAGCACCTGTCACTATATGGCCATGTGCGCACGTCTGCGTGACAAGTGTTCTGCTGCGTTTTGTCACTGCATGTGTGTTTCAAAACTCTGCCGAAAAGCTGCATTTTGAAATTATTTTGAATGCAGAATTCATGCGTTCTGGGTGTTTGCTCTGTCATAGACAGAGTGGAAAAGCATCCAAAACGCACAAAAGAAGGGACATGTTGCTTTTTAGAACGCAGCGATTCGGCCACAAATTTCAGCAAGCAAATCGCTGCGCTCTAAAACGCAACGTGCGCATGGAATTTCCACAAGTTACATAGACTTTGATGGGGACACAGAACGCATGCGTTTACGCTGCAGTGCTAGACGCAGCGTAAATGCATGCAATACGCACACGTGCGCACATGGCCTCTGAATGGTCGTAACCATGGATACCTAGGTTGCAATGCCCTGCACATGAGGTAAGAGAAGAGACATGGTTATATCAGGAGAACTATACTACATTTATAATTAGAAGTATTTTCTAATATTATTATTACACCAACTACATACTGGGATAGGATCTTTGAAATGGGAATACCCCTTTAATCCTCTATACAGCTCCAGACATGCGTTATTTTATTTAGTGCTAATTTTTATGGCCTTTTACCAAGGTGGTGGTGGTGCTTACAGGGTCCCATATCTCTCAAACCATAAGGGAGATTAAAAAAAACTCGGGGAGCAGAAGTACTAAAAATAAGCACAAAAAGTCACCATTTTTGACCCAGTGATGGATGCGGTGAAAATTTCAACCAAGAGTGGGAATGTTGAAGAACTTCAAACAATCTAAGTGAGCCAAGATCAATGGCAGATGTAAAGAAGACATGGAGCACCTTCACAAGAATGACTCAGTGAAGAACCGGACATCTAAAACGTTGCTGCGATAAAGCTTCTGTCAAAAAGCAAAGAACCTGGATGTGACAATATTCCAATAGAAGGAATTGTCTTCTGACACAGTAGTTGATATCATTACACGCCTGTGTTAACAGATAAACTGGTAAATGGCCCAAGGACTGGACAAGATTACTGCTTCTTCCTATTCCAAAGAAGAGAGATGCTCCCGACTGTGGAAACTATCGGACTGTTGCGCTCATACCTCATGCCATCAAAATACTACTGAAGATCCTACCAAGATGACTACAGCTTTACTTTGACAAAGAACTGCCGGAGGAACAAGCAGGATTCAGAAAAGACTGGAACAAGATGTAATTGCGAACATTAGATGGATTATGGAAAAGGCCAAAGAATACAACACGGAGATCTATTTTTGCTTCATTGTCTACAGCAAAGCCTTTGACTGTGTTGATCATTATAAATTTTGGAATACCATGAAGAATATGGTTATGCCAAACCATCTGATCAGCCTCATCAGAAACCTTTACATCGACCAAGAAGCAATAGTCCTAACGGAAAATAGTGACACAACATGGTTCAAAGTAGAGCGAGGCTTCAGATAAAGCTGCATCCGGTCACCTTTTCTCTTCAATTTATATGCAGAAGGTTTTTTTCAGTAAGGCTGGATGAATCATCAGTAGTCTTAAAGGGAACCTGTCAGTTCCAATATGCACTAAAATCCACAAGCAGTTCTGAGCATATTGCTAATCCCTGCCTAACCATCCCTGTATCTGGTAGCATAGATAAAGAGATCTTTAGAAAAACGATCTCTAAAGATATTTATCGTATGCAAATGAGCCCAGGGACTAGTCCCAAGGGTGTTTGCTTCCCTTGCTAGGCGGGTCCACTAGCATGTTACTTTGCCCCTGTGGGCGTGCTAACATGCGAATGAATGCGCAGCGTCAGAGGATGATCTGACTCGCCTCTCCGCTGCCATCACCACCCGACGCTGGATTTTAGCTCAGTGCGCATGACCCTGGAGTTTCGGTCAAGCACACAACTTCAGTATGAAGCCGGGACGCGTACACCCAGCTTCATAGTGAACATGACCGAAACTCTGGGGTCATGCGCACTGATCCGAAAGCCAGCATCGGGCGGTGATGGCAGTGGAGAGGTGAATGAGATAATCCTCTGACGCTGCGTATTCAATAGCATGTTAGCACGCCCACAGAGACATGCTAACATGCTAATGGGGCCAACCAGCAAGGGAATTAACGCCCTTGGGACTAGTCCCCGAGCTCATTAGCATATGATAAAAGATCTTGAGAAATACTTTTTTCAAAGATCTCTTAATCTATGCTACTGTATAAAGGGACGGTTGGGTAGGGATTAGCAATATGCACCCAGAACTACTGATGGTTCTGGGTGCATATTGGACCTGACAGGTTCACTTTAAATACGCAGACGATACATCATTGATAGCGACAAACCTATATGGAATGACAGACTTATTACAGAGTGTCAAGATGGAAAGCTCAAACATGGGACTCCAGCTCAATACAAAGAAGACAAAAATATTGACTATTGTCAGGTATGACCGGGACACGTTTGAGATGGACAGCAACTAACTGGAAGTTGTAAAGGACTTCAACCTACTTGGATCAATGATCACTCAAGATGCAGCGACTACAGTGGAAGTCAATAGGAGAATAGCTAGGGGCAAATCAACGATGAAGTCACTGGACAAAGTGTTCAAATCAAAGGAACATTTCACTGGAAACGAAGACACAACTCTTACATAGCCTGGTCTTTTCTGTAGTCACATATAGATGTGACCCCTGGACGATAAAGAAACAAGACAAGAATAATAATAAAAACCTTCAAAATGTGGGGCTGGAGAATGAGGTTATCAATACCATGGATGTTAAAAATAACAAATCAATTTTGGAACAAATCATTCCAGACATGTTACCTGAAGCAAGGATCACCAAGCTACGACTTTATGCACATATGAAGTGTACAAAGTAGGCAATCACTGGAAAAGGACACCGTGGTCTGAAGAATAGGAACAAGGTGAAGAGGTAGAGCAGCAACCCAATCGATGGCTTGATGCTATCAAAATGACAGCAGAGAGAACCCTTGTGAACCTATCTAGGCTTCCACAAGATTGATCTTCCTACGAGGTGCCTTTTTGGTGCGTTGTCCTGCATTTTTTAGTCCAGTTTTATTGCCATGCATTTTTAATAAGTTAATGGGTGGAAGGGCTGAAAACGCAGAGAAAAACACACCAATATTTGACATGCTAACCAAATCTGCAAGGAATTGGATAAAAAGTGTACTTATTGCTGTGCTTTTTATGTAGTGTGGCCTCATAATTGATTAACATGGGACAGATATGCTACAGATATTCTGTCTTGGTTTGTGGACGGCAAATATGCAGTAAATTTACAGCAGCAAAAAAAATCTACCTCTGAAATTGACCTTCAGTGTGGACTTTTAACCGCATCACGTCAATTTTATGCCGTGGATATTTGTCACAGATTCAATACTTTGCAGCACATAAGATAGATTCCAGCACAAATCTGCAACAAATGAACATTATAATACATGCGGTTTTGTCTCAGAGCAAAAATTGCCCCCCCATGTCTTCCACGTCTGCTCTTTTGATGTTGTAAACATCTTGCAGTTTGGTGATGCAAATGTGTTGAGCGATTGTGCTGGTGCCAGACTAATGGAATTTTACTGCGTAATGACATTGATCTTGGCGAGTGACACTCTTCGTGTAATAATAATTTTTTAATAATGCCGGAATGTATTTTGCATCAGTGACCTTATTAAGCAGAATGGGTTTTGATAATTCCATGTGAGCATGACCGTTTCATATCACTGCAAGCATAAAGGAAACCCTGCTTGTGAGGAATATGGAAAAGAGTAAAGCACGAGTAAGGGGTACTTCTCACATAGCGAGATCCCTAGCTAGATCGCTGCTGAGTCACAGGTTTTGTGACGTACTAGTGACCTCATCAGCGATCCCGCTGTGTGTGACACTAAACAGCGACCTGGCCTCTGCTGTGAAATCACTGATCGTTACACACTGTTCTGGTTCATTTTTTAGTTGTCGGGCTCCAGAAGGGCAGCACGCATCGGTGTGTTTGATACCTTACCCAATGACCTCATTCGCGATTCACGTAGGCGTGCATCTTTGTTATTTTCCGCGCCCTCTCTGTTCCAATTGGTGATCGCTACTGCGTTCGGATTGGCCGCTTCCATTCTCTGTTCTGGCTTGTAGATCGCAGTACATTTCAGAGGGCTAAATTCACCTGTCCCGGACCGTGTGTAGCAGCAAATCGTAATACAGTCCATTCTGCATCGGGAGGGAAGGATGGAAGCGCTATTATGTTGCCTTCTCTAAAGGCATGGCCGCCCAGTCCCAACGCAGTTACGACCACCAATCGGAGCAGAGGGGGCGTGGAAAAGGCAATGTAGATGCACGCCTATGTTACTAATCAAGATTTGAATCGTGCTGTGTGACAGGGTCCCAGCGACCGCCGTATCGTTGCTGCGTCGTTGGGAAGATCTGACTGTTTCACAGCTCACTAGCGACCCTGTAGTCACGTACCAGCGATCTTGACCAGGATGTATCGTGGTCGGAATCGCTGGTACATAGTTTACATCGGGTGCCATTCCCTGATGAAGCTGTGAATGCGAAATGTGCATTGGAGGCAAATGAGGTCACATCCAAAGGCTTGATGGGTAAATATCGGCCTATTCCATAAGATTAAACATGCTGTGGGCTAGGAAACTGGGCTTAATATGGACTGCTGATCCACAAGCCCTCATGTGAGGCGCTCTATTGTACTTTCAGTTTCAGTTATAGTGGAGCACTTGTATGTGTGAGATCTTTTGTATAAGAGTTTTCCCTGTGAATGATGACAGTCAAGCAAGGAGTAACCTCTTAGGCTACTTTCACACATCCGGCTTGAGCTCTGCGGCCCAATCCGGCTGTGCAAGCTATGCAACGGATGCGGTGAAAACACCGCATCCTTTGCATAAGTTTTTCCTGTGCGGCCAGTCCGGTTTTTGCCGCTTGCGGCATGCTACTGAGCATGCGCAGTGGCAAAAACCGCATGCGGCGGCCGGATGCGGTTATTGCCGCATCGCGCCGCATCCGGCCGCCATAGGCATGCATTGAAAAATGCGCCGCATCGCGCCGCATCCGGCCGCCATAGGCATGCATTGAAAAATGCGCCGCATCGGCCGAATGCGGCGCGATGCGGTTTTTTTTGCCGCACGAAAAAACGTGCCAGGCAACGTTCCATCCGGCCGCCGCATCGGCTAAATCTGCCGCATGCGGCAAAAACCGGACGGAACGCAAGGCCATGCGGCACAATGCGGCACTAATTAAAGTCTATGCAGGAAAATAGCAACCGGCAGCAAAAAAAACCGGTTGCGATTTTCCTGCAAAGTGCCGGATTGTGCCGCATTGCAGAAACCGGAGGTGTGAAAGTAGCCTTACTTTCCATTCATATTTAAATGGCAGTAAGCAGTATGGATTAAAACTACTAATTTACAGAGGATACTATTGCTGTCTGCCAAACACACAGGTGCACATTCACCTACAGACTAGTCTGAGGAAAGCAAAACAAAATGGTGGACTAACCCTTGTGTGTGTGTAGGAGACAGCTTGCTGATTGTTAACACATGTTTGTGCATATATATATATATATATATATATATATATATATATATATATATATATATATATATATATATATATATATCCACAGAACAGACTGAATAAACTAGAGTAAAATGGTGGATTAACCCTTGCATGTGCAAGAGAGATTTAGAAAACTCAGACACACTGGTCAATATTTATTTTCTGCACATCCAATGTTTAAATAGCCCTAGACTTAAAATGTATATAGTTGAAAGCCCGGCTTATGTTGAAAATGGCATGAGATTTATGATTTTCCCATAATTTGCACATTTTTTCTGCAGCATGGTGTGTGACCCTGTTATTCCCGGGTCATGCTTTTTTGCTTGAGACCGTACTTGTGCTTTTAATGTTTGTAAAATATTCCTTCTATTCTAATAATAATAAAAACTTTTTTGATAAATTTTGCAAAAAAAATATGTGATTGCACTTGAGACTTGTTTTTTTCTTCTTGGTCTATATAAACGTTTTTTTGAGTGTGCAAGACAAGTTTAAAATAATGAAAATCTGGAAGTGGTTGTTCTTTTCACTAGCGACCCTGTAGTCATGTACCAGCGATCTTGACCAGGATGTATCGTGGTCGGAATCGCTGGTACATCGTTTAGTGAGACGGTACCCTAAGCGCTAAGGTAAATCCAAGTGCTTCAATTTCAATAGTATTAGTGTGCGTGCCCACGATCAGTGTTTGCTGCGTTTTTGATGTAGCAAGCTTCAGCTGCATCCAAAAAGCTGCGTTGTACAGTACAAGCACAGTGGATGGATTTCTAGAAATCCCGTGCCCACTGTGCTTGTTTTTTTCCACAGCAAACGCTGACCTGCGGTGCATCTCTCCAGATCGCAGCATGTCAATTGTTTACTGTGGAATCACATGCGTCCTCCATAGGGAGAACACAGCGAGGAGACCACAACGCACTCAACCCTGATCATGGATATGAGCAGCTGCGGTCTACAGAACGCAGTGAATCCTGATCGTGGGCACACAACCTTAGGGAATCAGTTCTTCTAGATAGTCAGAATCCATGAGATACGCGGAATATATAATGGTGCAGTATGTTAATTCCTGTATTACAAATCCACACAATATGGATACAAAATACGGACGTGTGCCCAACGCCTTTAAAGGGTTATTCCATAGAATGAAAGATAAATTACTCATTGCAGGAGGTCCAGCCATTAGTTTCCCCAGCGTTCCTGAGAACCATGCTCTGCAGAGCCATGTCTTGAATAACACAGAGCTGCTCATGATAGACATAAAATCGATCCATTATTTGTGACTACTGGGGAAAAACCGAGTGAGGGGCGTGGCTATTTGCAGCAGTCTTGTAGGCAATGAATTGAGCAGCGGTTGACCATGTTCATCTCCACTCAATTCAAGATGCGACTCACCAGAGCCAATTTCCTTTTGCCTCATTTTCTAGATTACTGGGGTTCACAGCATTGTGACCACCAGTGATCAGTTTTATCCCACATTCTATAAATAGGGGATAGCTTAGTGTTTTGATAATAACCCTTTGTGCCTCATTCTGATATTTGTGTATCATGGTCTGCTTACGGACAGCAAATCACTGACTGTGGGTCCCCTGACTTAATCCTGACAGCCTCATATATGCCTATGCGACTATCAAGTTCGGGTCAGGAGAGCCGCAGTTAGTTTGTGGATTGCGGTACATACTCAACCATAATACATGCACATATGAGTTTAGCCTCAATGTAAAGGGGATCTCTACTAGTAGGACAACGTCTTCTTAATTTCTGTTTAACTACAGTAATAACACTTACACAGACCTCTGTTGCCGTTCCAGCAGTTTCTCCGTGGACTCTGTGTTGTGTCACAAAATCCCTGTGGCCAGTCGGTGCCAATTTAACTCTCCCCTTCTTAGGACAAATCAGAAATCCGAGGGAAGTGAGCGAGCAGCCGCAGCTCTATTTCATGATGTCCCCTACATCTGAAGAAGGGGACAGTGAAGCTAGCACTGATAGGTCGCAGGGATTGAGTGACATAATAATGTCACGCTAGCCCTGGGAGAGGCAGTGCCAACATCGTGATAACAGCGCTGTTACCAGAGGTGGCGAGTACATGTTATTATTTAACTCTGGAGTAAACCACAGAAACGGTTGTTGAAGTAGTGCACAACTCCTGTAAGATGTCTATGCATCATGTTCCATGTTTTTCACTTTAAGGATTGTTTAATAGGGGGATATTGCAACAGGATTTTTATAAAACATGCATAAAGAAGCTCCTAAAATTTTACTATGTGAATGTGACATTATAAAGCATTGCTGAGGGGCAGAAGTAAACCATAGCCCTAAGCTGTGTATCATTTATCACCTCCTCAGTGAGCCCATGTGATGTAGTGTTTTGTGAGAATAGTCTTGAGCACAGAAGTGTCCTACAAAATGGCTGCACTCCCCACCTTTTCCACAGAACAATGTTTTAACCATTACACTCTTGGCTAAGACATTCTTTGCTAAGAAATCATTTCACAGCAAGAGACCTGACCGTGTATTTGTCTGCTCTTACTGATTCACTGCTGATCTATGCCGTGTCTGTATGTTACCTCACCCATGTGTGAGTAAGGTGACCCGTCTGGGTGTGGTATGGGAGTTGGGCATTGTGCATTTCTGCCGTGATGCCACCCGTATTACCAGCACCCTGTTTCTGTTTCTCAGATATTTTCTATATGTAATCTTTATTCTGGCTGTCTGTAGCAGTGACCCCGTTGCCATTGGAGATCAACCAATATGGCTGCATCTAAAATTGTCACTTTCCCAAAAATGTCACCAGAGAAACATGGTTGCGTTTTGGATGACAATCTGTTCTCTTTATTGGCCGTACATTAAGTTTCTTTGATTTTTATTTAGTTTTTTTTGCCTCAGATTTAATAGAGCATTTGATTCAGTGTTGTGCTGTAAAATGCAGATCCGACATTACTTCCTTGGCAGAATACCTCAGTATTATGGAGCTGTGCACCGTCCGGCACCATAGAAGCTCACTTACGTGACTGCATTTGTGTCCTGAAATGGGTATTTCCTGTAAGAAATATTAGTTTTTTCAAATTTTGAGGTCTGGGAACGTACAGACAGTGTCCACTGTTTTACTACATACTCCCTGATCACAAACCGTGGGAAACGCACATGCCTGCAGCCATATTTGTTTTTTTATTTCTTTCTAAATGGTCCTAGAATTTCCACATTATTACACATGTTGTATCCGGTCACTGCACTCGTGTTCACTCGTTACGTACTTGCTGCTTTGTTCTGCAGCTCAAACCTGCTGTCTTGGCAGTAAGATTCTTCCAGAAAGCAGGTTTTGCTATGTCTTTTTGATAGTTATTTGTGGGACCTTTTACAGGTTTTGATGGTACTCAAAAAATCAGCTTTTAGGCTATGTGCGCACTTACCGGATTTTTCGCGGATTTTGCCGCGGATTTGCTGCATGTTTCACTGCAGAAAATGTTCATAACATCTCTGCAGTGAATCACCAGCAAATCCTATGGAGAAAAAAAATCCTGTGCGCACTGGGCGGAATTTGACAGCTGCTTGTTTTGCTGCGGGAATCCCGCAGCAAAAACAAGTGCATGTCACTTCTTTTCCGCACGTCGCTGCGGGATTTCACTCCATTGACTCAATGTTAATCATGAAATCCCGCAGGGAATAACGCAGGCAGCAAATTCTGTGCGGTTCACTGCGTTTTCCTGCGTTATTCCCTGCGGTATTTTGCGGTTTACCTCCGGTAATGTGCATCACTTGCTTGCGGTTTTGCAGGGAAGTGATGTCATTACAGGAAGAGGAAGCAAACCAGAGAGTAAACACACACACAGATCACACACAGACATCACAGACACATAGATCACATAGACACAGACACATAGAACACACATAGAAAGAAAACGGAAATATAGACAAAAAAGAACGTGGGCTCCGCTGCATATTTACCTTGCAGCCGAGGTAAGCACACAGCGGCGGCCCGGTATTCTCAGGCTGGGGAGGGCGAGGGGCAGGGGTAATGTCCCCCACCTCACTCCCCCTCCCGCAGCCGAGAATATCAGCCGCAGCTGCCCCGGCACTGTCGCATGCAATATGCGGCAATGCCGGCGTGTCCTCGGCTCTTCTTGCCACCGTGTAGCAGTGGTGGCAAGGTAATACAAGGGGTTAACCCCAGGCTTGATCATGGCAGCGTCTATGTGACAGCTGACATGATCAACCCGTAAGTAAAGTGAAAAAAAACACACCGAAAAATCCTTTATTTTAAATAAAACAAACAAGCCTCGTTCACCATTTTATTAACCCCCCCCAAACAAAGCTCCGGCGTAATCCAGGTCC
This sequence comes from Anomaloglossus baeobatrachus, assembly GCF_048569485.1. Classification (NCBI taxonomy): domain Eukaryota; kingdom Metazoa; phylum Chordata; class Amphibia; order Anura; family Aromobatidae; genus Anomaloglossus; species Anomaloglossus baeobatrachus. The sequence continues at coordinate 200,669,483 of NC_134354.1, forward strand.
GACGTCCTGCACTGCTTCCATCCAGCCGTGACTAACACACAGCGCTGAATGAAAGCAGCAGAGGTAATTACCGGTCATTTCCCACGGCCGGTAATGTGAACTCACTGCCGACCGTGGGAAATGCAGCGATCTGTCATCCATCTCTCTATCTATCCCTCTGTCTATCTATCTATCCCTCTATCCATTCTTCTGTCTATCTACTCTCAGAATTAAATGACTTTTTTTTTCTTCAATGTGCTTTATTGCATTGAATGCAATAAAGCACATCCCAACCCGCACGCGGCAAAACCGCGGCAATACCGCGAATAATACCGCGGTAAAACCGCGGCAAACCGCATGCGGTTTTCGGGTGCGGTTTCCCGCGGTTTTTTACCGCGGGTGCGGTAATCTTTGAGGGCATGCGGAATTTTCTCAAGAAAATTCCACTTCCCAGTGCGCACAGAGCCTAAATTTGAGTCATGAAAAAACGCAGCCAAAACACGTGTGAACATGGCCTTGAATACATTTTTCAAGCTGAGTTTTTGAGCAAATTTTTGGACTATACTGTAATATTAAGCAGTCATATAGAAAATTGTAGTATTTTTACCATTGAAGTTTTACATTCGTATAATGTAATTTTTTTTACTTTCTTTAGGGCGACACAATGAATCTAGAAAAACTCAGCAAACCAGAATTGCTTACACTACTAAGCATCTTAGAGGGGGAGCTGGAGGCCAGAGAGCTTGTAATCGAGGCAATAAAGGTAAGGTCTGAATTACCGCTCATTAGTCTTCCCAAGGGGAAGTCAAATTAAAAGCTAAAAAGTAACAAATATTGGATCTGTGGCTTAAAATGTCTATGTAACTTTTATATGTTTCGCTTTTTAGTTTTCTTCTCCGCAGTATTTTGTGCAGTCTCAGAATAAGACCGAGGCCACACTGGGTTATGTGCGATCCTCGCATGACAGTAGGAGCTGAGTATCATGTGAGGGTCATGCGAATGTGGTCTGATCGTGCGATCAGACCACAGCTGCAGACTGGGGGGGCTGGCGCTGAAGAGTGGAGGGCCGGAGCTGAGGAGGGGAGGGATTTATCTCCCCATCTCCTCCATAGCCGGCTGATGCGAGAATCGCACTGCTCTCGTGTTACACCAGTGTAACACAAGAGCAGTGCGATGTTTCTCTCGCCCCATAGACTTGTATGGGTGTGAGGGGAACAGGATCTTTTAGGGCTGAGAAAAGAATCGCTCATGGGAACTGCCACATAGAGTAATAGTGGTCTGCGTGGAATGCAATTTTCCTTTTTTTTTTATCGCATTCCACTCGCACTGTTTTTTTTCTCGCTGTGTGTCCTAGGTTTAAGCCTCTCTGATCAGTCCCAGTAAAGGTGTACTCCCATGTAATAATTTTATGGCTTATCTCCAGGTGACCCAACCTCAGGATGACTACACTGTTTAATGGATGGCTGTGTGTTGTAATCCCCCACACAGAGAATCACTGTGAGCAAAAACCAGACAGATTGCTTGTACGGTTTATCTTGGATCAGTAGGGTTCTGATGGTCAAACTCCCGACAATCACTAATCGTACTAAAATGTTTCATCTCCTCACTTTTTGTAGTGGGCAACCGCTTTTTAGTTATACTCTTCATTTATTTATTGGGCTGTAGTATAATATATAAGTGGATAGCAGATGTGCTACAATTTACTCTGCATAGTCTACTAGAAGTATGTTAGGAGAAGGAGCTGCTTAGCAGATTGATATAGTGTTTCACCAAAAATAAGACCTGATGATGATTTTACAGGATTTTTGGAGGGTGCTTTGAAATATAAGCCCTACTCCAAAAATAAGTTCTCGTTACAGTCAGGGTTGGCATTGGGAGAAGTCAAACTGAGCAGTTTTTCAGGCCCCTACTCTCTTAGGAACCCCAACATTTGTATTCTGAGGTTAAGATTGTTTAAGGACCTTTTGACTTTACAGTCATGTGACCAAAGGTCTCTCATTTGCAGGAGTCTAAGGCTATGTGTCCACGGTAGAATGTACCTGCGGACTTTTCTGCCTAAAAATCCGCGACTTTCGCGGCAAATCCGCGCCCGCGGATTTACCGCGGATTTACCGCAGATTTTTTTTTTTTTTTTTTTAACATTCTATACCCAAATCCGCACCAAAATCCGCAACAAACAATTGACATGCTGCAGATTTTTCCGCATCAAAATCCGCGGCAAATCCGCAGCGGAAAAATCCGCAGCATAGACACAGCATTTCCAAAATGCCATTGAAATGGCTTGGAAGTGCCGCTGCTGCAGATTTTCGGTAAATCTGCGGCAAAATCCGCGGTAAATCCGCAGTGTGGGCACATAGCCTAAAAGAACCAAACAGAAAACAGGCTGGTATGCAAACTGGCCAATTTCACATGGCCCCCATTCTCCTAGGGGCCCTATGGTTTATATCCTGCTAAGACTGCTTAAGAACCTTTAGGACCACATAACGTGATGTCACAATCTATTAACAATTACTACCTCTGTATACATATTTGTATAGGGAAGACTGTCAATCAAGACTGCCCACTGGACTCAGAGCTCTTTGAGTGTCTAGAATAGCTGGGAGGCCTCGTCTGATCTGTATTATTTTTCGCCTTCAAAAACAACCAAAAAACAAAACCGGACATCTTCTGTTTCTATGGCATACCCCCATGCTTTTTGAAGTGTTTCCCAGTATTTTGCAGAGCCCATGTATCTCAGTCAGTGGTGGAGGGTAAATCACGTCACTGAATTCCTCACTTCAGTTTGCACAGAATTATTGCCATTCCTCGTCTGTGACACACGACTGAGCTGGCCTCGATCTGTCATTTCACTAGCCTTTTAAAGCTCAGTGTCGTGTGCTGCCTCTTCTCTGAAGGGTTAATTCTGCCCCGTAGCTCTCGGATACAGCCTGATTGCTGGAATTCCTGTGCTATTATCGTATTTTTGAACAATTTGCAGCACAATTCTATCTTTGCATGGAGTGGTGTGGATATGCAGTCAAGCACCACGGCCATTCAGTGTACGTATAGTTCCTCTCTGGATTTAATACACCTGCAGCTTTAAGATAAGGAATGGCATCAATTACTTTATCTCTGCGCACATCCCAGTGAGACTGCCCTACCCACATGCTCTGTGCACGCTATTCAAGGATTTGATTTCCCAAAATGGGCCATTTGCAGAAGTGCAGCCAAGCTCTGAGCTCTTTAGCAGGACTCTGAAAGGCTTGTGTGCCAAGATTAAACCTCTGAGCTGATTTAAATGCCTTAATAAGGGCTCAGAGCAGTAAATATTTAAATCCACTTGTAAGAAACAGAGTTTGTTTTCGTCCCGTCCAGTGATCGGCCACAGTGGCTCTCAATTCGCTGTTGCCTGAACTATGCAGCTGCTGCTCCTTGGATATGGTACTGTGTACTGCATACATTGTAGGTTGATATAATATTTAAAACTCCACTCCAGCTATTTATTTTTTTTTTATTTTTTTATTGCACCCCTAGATGGGTACTTTTTAAATCCTAGCGCATGACTTGTATAATTACCCTCCGGCGGCTTCATCTTCTATCACCGCCGCCCCAGTCAGTCTCTGTGATTTGTGACTTGCCAACAGCGCCAGTGTTTCATGGAGTCCTTGGATTCGCTCATCACTACCAATGACCTGAGTAGGAACACATGCTGGAAAAAGTGCAATGTGTAGGTGCACATTCACACTGTGGCCATTCAACAGACAAAACTTGGGTAAGAACAAAATGCGCAAATATCCTGCAGTAAGTAAATAATTAAGTAGTAATAGTGCATGTAAATAACAGAGTACTTGGTTGACAATATTTTTGCTCACAAGAGCATAAAAGCCTTCACACCATGCCAAGGTGTACCCAAACAGAAAGGACCTTATCTCTTCTAGTTCATCTCGCTGTGTGTCTGCCTGATGGAAAGCTATATAGACCAGATACACAGCCTAAAAAGGGGAGCCCACCCCTGTATGTGCAAAGTACAAAAAAATAAAGCAAAACCAAAGAAATGACCCCTGAGCATGTGCAATGTGTAGGTGCACATTCACACGGTCATTTAACAGAGACAACCTAGGATAAGATTAAGATTTGGTGTCCATCTTGATTGGGCGCACCTTGCTGCGGTGGGATGGCTTTTATGCTTTATTTGTTGAGATCTTGTCTGAAAATCAGCAATTTTTTTCACGCAAGAATAAGCAAGCTTGGAGTTTTAAAAATCCGTAATGAGCTTCAATCATCTTACTGGGTCCCCCCCCCCCCCCCATGAAAGGATGGGTTTCCAAAATCCCCATCTACTTTTACTGTATATTGCTGTGGGATTAGCGGTTCAGAAGAATTTGTTTACCTAGGGATTTTAAAGGAAATCAAAAAGTCTTATAGATCACATTTTCATCAAGTAAAAAATGAACGTAAAGTTGCAACTGAATTGGCACCATCAAACTGCACTAAAATGTAATGTTGGGAAAAACCATTATTTATTTCTTTTTTTTTTTTTTTGTTTTCAACTTGCACTTTAAACTTTCTACTGAATAGTTAGAGGACGCGCCCACAATGAGTTTTACTTGTATTTTACAATACCTGTGAAGTGGATGGATTAATAGAATTCTCTTGCCCAACTGTGCTTCTCTTTTATGCTGCGTAAACTGACCCGCGGAGCGTTTTTCCAGTCCGCAGCATGTCAATTTCTCTTGCGGATGTGCAGTCTTCTGTGCGGATTTTCCGCATAGACTTGCATTAAGTGCAGAAATTCCACAGGTGAAAAAAACGCATTTTTGGCTCGTTGGCGCAACACAAAATGCATCAAAAATCACTGTAATTAGCACCTAATAATGTCAATACCAGGAAGTTCCAAAAACAAAACCGGTTTACTTAAAGCATGACACACCAAATAGAGACAAAAAACCCACAGCTCTAAAAACGTAAATATACCGGGGTGCGGAGATGGTGCAGACATTTTGCAGCGTCAAATAGATACTGATGTTGAGACGAAGCCCAAGTCTTGGCAGAAACAGGCAGTCCACTTTTACCTGCAAATGACTCTGGCTGTTGTTTAGTGTTTTGGGGGGCGCTTGTGTGCAGTCAGAAGGGGGATGATGACTGACTGGGTATGTGGGCCCGAATACAAGAGATCAATCAAAGTTATTTCCTCCTCATGTAGTGATTTTTATTACAAATGCCACAGAACAGGCCAGGAAGGAGGGGGGAAGGTTAGGCTGAGGCAGCCGCAGAATAGGAAGCGTTTAGTGTGCTAGGCAATGATTTCATCAGCATCTGGAGCTGTGGCCAGCAGCAGAAGCGACAGGCCGCCAGGAAAAGCCACAAAGACCAGTTCAGCAAAACTGAGATGTCTTTGTCTTTTACTTCTATGATCTGTAGTTACTTATCGTCTTAGCTTTTTGTAACTATTTATCAAAATAAAAACTCATGAGGTTCCATTGATCAATTCAGTATGTACCCAATAGTGATACCAGAAACCATGTGTGTTGGCATCACTTTCTTGTGTTGTAAAGACTGCGCTGTGCACTCATGATGTATAAAATCCAAGTTCACACTGAGCTGTTTTGAGGCTTTAAAAAAAATCAGATTTTGAAACTAAAATCACTTCTGGAAATGCTCTTTTTTTGTGAGAGAGTCCACTCCAAAAATCTCCTAAAAATAAAAACCTCCATGTGAACATGCCCTAAAGATCTCCATACATGTTAGAGAGCTGTCAAGTGCCGGCCAAACTGTTATCCATCTCGGACGACTTTCCTATATAAGCTCCTGTCCAGTGCTCCTGTGTTCTTTGAAACAGCCGCTGCTAGACATCTCTGGCGGTGACTTATTTATTAATGAATAAAAGAATCCGCAGTCCGAAATATGTGGGAATCTTTTCTCCGTCGATATAAATCTGTCTGGAGCCCTACTGTCGAATTAACTCATAAGGATCTGCAGGTTCGGCTAACGTTAGTCTAAAGCACTGCTGGACAAAGTGCAACTTGTGTTCCAGTCCGGCCTGCGGATCGAAACAACTGGAGGGCTGAAAACCGTGCCACACCATGTTTTAGCCCGCCACTCGTCCGTTTTCTGCTTCAGGATGCAGATAGCGGTGAATACATTGTTTGTGAAAGAAGGAGCTGGTGGCTTTGTCATCCAATCAGTGGGCTAGACAGCAGCCAAGATGACAAAACATCATGGCGTATGCTGTTCGGAGAGTGTAAGTGCTTTCTTTTTCTCCATAACTCTTACTTTGCTGGCTCTGTCACTTTTCAGCTCTGTATACTCTGCCAGAAGTTTAAGGAGGTTGTGCCTTTTAAGGAAATATTGTCCTCCGGGTCAGTTTGGAATTTATTTTTTAAAAACTTGCTCAACACTCACCATCCACCAGCATTGACCATGGCACTGATGTCTTATGGAAACTGTGTGAATGCAGGGATTCTGCCAATATAGACGGAATGCTCCAATTAAGCAGCGTTAAGCTCACTGATTGGTTATCGCACTGTTGATGGGACGTCCGCACTGAGCCAATGACAGACATGGAGAGCAGCGGCACACATACTCTCCAATCAATCCGAAGATGGTGAGGATAGCTGCCTCGTTTTTGTTTTTTTTGTTATACAGTGAGAATTGCTCGCTTAACGAGTAACCCACTTATCGAGAATTTCGCTTAACAAGCAAAGCTTTCTGTAAATTTGTAACTCTGTTTACGAGAACGCTTTGCTGTACGAGCAAAATCCTCACCGCACACACTTCTGGTTCCGTACATCTACCGCGCTCTGACCCGCTTTTACAGTCCACAGAATCATACACAATCAAGCACAAAACACACACAAACACACACGCACACACATACAGTATTATGCTCACCTTACCTTCCATTCCATCACCGGCCTCATGGTTCTTGTAGAACTACAAGACCCAGGAGGCCAGCGATGGGACGGAAGGTAAGGTGAGCATAATATGTGTACCTTCCGTTTCATCGCCGGCCTCCTGGGTCCTGTAGTTCGCCGCTCCAGGATGTGTATTCGCGACCAACGCGACGAGGCAGGAACTTCGGCTGTCACCGCTACTCAAAGGCAGCGCGCTTGCCAATCAGAAGCTAGCGGGTCTTGCCTTTGACGGCAGCGGAACTTCCGCCCTTGTCACAATGGTAACCTGATATACAGCCCGTACCGGCAAACAGCAAGTCCCAGGAGACCGGCGATGGAACGCAAGGTAAGGTGAGCATAATATGTGTGTGTGTGTGTGTGTGTGTGTGTGTGTGTGTGTGTGTGTGTGTGTGTGTGTGCGTGCTTGTGCTTGTTTGTGTGAGTTTGTGCGTGTGTGGAATGGCTCAATAGGGGACTAGGATGGGACATTTTAACAAGTTGTGGAACGAATTGTCTGCATTGCAATGATTTCCTATGGGAAATCTTACTTTGATGAACGAGTAACTTGGTTAACAAGCACACTCCCAGAACGGATTGGTCTCGTTAACCAAGGTTCCACTGTATAGCGGACCGCCCTAAGGTACGAAGATTTCTTGGAAGGGGACCACCCCAATATTATTTGGTAATAATTACATTCAAATGTAATTCCTTTGCCTGATGGCAGATCACACATGATCATGCTATTCTCTAAATAAGGACAGCTTGGCTCCTTCCTTCTTTATGCCAGCATGTCACAAAGTACATATCCCCAATACTCTCTTAAAAGGGTTGTGATATGCACATTACAGTATTAAAGCTGTGGAGATTAAGAATTTTCATCCACTGGCTGCGGAGAAAACCCACAATGTAAATAGTCCAGACACAAGACATACCAATGCAGACGAGGTGAAGGCTGCTATCAAAGCAACCTGGGCTTCCTTAACACCTGAGCAGTGCCACAGGCTGATCACCTCCATGCTACGCCGCATTGATGCAGTAATTCATGCAAAAGGAGCCCCAGACAAGTATTGAGGCATTTACTGTACACGCTTTTCAGTAGGCGCCAACATTTCTGACTTTAACATAATTTTTTCAGTTGGTCTTATCTAATATTCTAATTTTCTGAGATGACTTTTGGGTTTTCATTGGCTGTAAGCCATAATCATCAACATTGCCAGAAATAAAACCCTTGAAATAGATCACTCTGTGTGTAATGACTCTATATTTCACAACTTCCACTACATATTTTACAGTTTGCAATGCGTAGGATGAAATTCGTAATGCTGATTTTGAGACAGATGGAAAGTTAGTGGCTTTTCTGTAAACCTAGCCTACATATCATGCACCCCTTCCACACTTAACATTTCTACATGTATAGTCATAACTAAACCACTTTTAGCACAATGTGATAGTGTATGGAAGGTGTAGCTGGAGCTTTATCAAGCGCTGATAATATACATCCCTAATGTCAGGGCTATCTTGCTGAACTCTCCCAGGCCCCTTCTCCCGGCTTCCCTTCCTGTTTACTATGCCTGGTATCATAAAGGCCTCCCTTATACCGGCTGCAATGACATTTCCAGGCACAGAACGTCTTTCATACAGCACTGGCGTTTAGCCCACTTCAGCCACAGTAAGTCGGGCTCATATTCTCTCTGCTTAGCGGCTGCAGATAGCGGTTTGCTCCCAGGCGTGTTATATCATAGGCCCTTCGTCCTCTTGGAAATCCCCATTAACCATTTCTCCAATAAGGGACATAGAAATCTTAAATGGCGGCCGTTATTTTCTTCTGCTCTGACAGACATCACACTGTATCCAGCTAAAGTCCACGATGAATAGAAGCGGTGAGCCACATTGGAAGGAGCTGAATGAGTGTCTATGCCAAGCCATGTGCTCCGCACACTGGGCCGGTGTTAGGTTACTGTGACATCAGAAGCAATTAGCCACACGTTGACTACTTTACTAGACTAAATACAAGCATGAGGTGGTCTTGTAAAAACTCTATGCTCCAAGTAGCAGAAAAGTCAACAGCGTTCTCCGAATTCTGGATGCATGGAAACATAGGCTCCTATTCAGTAATATTCCGTTTTCTTACAGTGCAACTTATTGCGCACCATGATCGTTCATTCCACACTGCAAATATTATTGATACCTGTCAATTATTTTAGAATTTGAGACTAACAAGGATTTATAACACCGTATAGCATAAAATTAACAAATACTGTGAAATCCGTAGTGGTTTTTTTTTACTTTGCTGCAGCAATGATGACCTCTGCAGCCAATCACTTTGTTCAGCCGTTATGATAAGATAAGACCACTGAGTCTTCTCCTGCAGATTTGGCTTTCTTCACACGCTCTCTATGAACTTTATATGTTTGGGTCCTCTCATTGCTTTCTAGAGGTGCCTAGACATCTTTTTAGTAGCTGGTAGCCAAACAGCTATTCTTCCTCACACCCAAATAAATGACTCTGCTTGGGTTTTCATTTGGTAGAGAGAAATGGGATGGTGTAAAATGCCAAATTTGATAGTTCAGTTGACTTTTCTCCAATGAGTATAGGCACTTAATTGCAGTTTTCAGTGCCATGTATACTCTGTCCTTCCATTACAAAATATAGCAGCAGGTAAAGTAAGGGAGAATGCAGAGAGGGGCGATTTACATTGTTCCTGGCTGATGTTGGCTCAGGATCTATGTACTATTGAATCTGTCACCTGCAACATAGCCAGCTATGTGAAGACGTTGCACAGACTAGGCATCCGCAAACTGGTAGGAAATGAAGACCAATTGGGAAGTACTACAGAGGTATTTATGTGCCTCTAATGTTTATACATAGCAGATTTGTGAAGCATTTGAAGGGCTATTAGCTATAGCTGCATGAGCCTTCATCCAGATCAGATGCTGGCTGATACATGTATTTGGAATTTCTCCCAGTCATATAGAGAGCCCAGCCTGGTAAATTTCCCAGTTCTTAGGAAAGTACTTTCCCGCTTCTCATCTCCCCAGTCATTTCCTGTCATTCTTTGATAATACAGAAGTATGTGCTGCTCCTACTTCCAGGACTTTTGTTTGTTTCCTTCCATGCTCTTATTTATGGAACAAAAGAAACTTCTATGCACAAACTGTGAAAGGGATGCTTGGATAAAATGTACGGGATTACGGTAGGCTTTTTTCTGTAATACACAGTGGAAATTAGTTTGAAACCTTGTACCACTAGAATAGGTCATCAATATTAGATTGGTGGAGATTCTACACCCGGCATCCTGGATCAGATATGATCAGCCTCATTGGCTGGATGTAAACGGAGAACAGAGCTGTGAAGTGGCCGTTGTGGAGAACTTCAGCTCAGCTCTTAATCATTCGAATAGTCACATAGTCATGCTTGAAAGGTTTGGCACCCTTGAAATTGTTCCAGAATATGATTTATTTCCTCCAGAAAATTATTGCGTAACACATGTTTGTTTTTAATACACTTTCATTTGCTTTGTGCATATTAGAACAACACAAAATAAAATCTGAGAAAAAAAAAGGAAAATTGGACCTAATTTGTCACACAACCAAAAAAAAAATGGTCCGGAGAAAATTTTTTGGCAAATACCTTTTTTGTTTCAAGCATCTGATGCTCATTCAAACTCACCTGTGGCAAGTAACAGGTATGGGCAATATAAAAATGACACCTGAAATTAAATTAGGGAAGAAGTTGACTCTATCTGCCATTGTGTCCGTTTGTGCCACACTAAACATGGAAAAAGTGTCCAAGGATTTGAGAACCAGAATTGTTAAAAAATATCAACAGTCTCAAGGTTACAAGTCTATCTTCAGAGATCTTGATGTTCCTTTGCCCACGGTGTGTGTGCAACATAATCAAGGTTTTTACAACTCATGGTACTCTGCTGTCTTTGGACGTGGACAGCAGAGAAAACGTTTTGAAAGTTTGCAACACAGGATAGTCCGGATGGTGGATGAGCACCCCCAATCAAGTTTCAATGAAATTCAAGCTGTCCTGCAGGCTCAGTGTGCATCAGTGTCAGCGCAAACTATCGAGCTAGTAACAACAGACAGCGACGTTTCAGGGTTACCGCTCACTTTCTCAAATGGTACCTCGTAATCGTTGCTCAGATGTGAACGATTGGAATTAGCATCCACATTGCAGCTTTTCACATGGCAGCCTTCCACATGGTGAACCCGCTGAGCTCTGCTGCATCTGCTCGGTTCGAAACTGTCACGGCATGAGACTTCAGGAAACAGCTTCATACCAGCACCTCAGGATCGCGGTAATCACATGTTTATGCACATTATTATGGATTGATCACCGTACTAGATAAGAGGGTTGGATATGTGCTTTCTCAATGTATAACTTTTGACCACAATTCCACGTAACATTGCCAATGAACAGGTTTTAAAGTGACCATCTGCAAGCTATTAGCCACTTTGATCTGTGGGATAGTTTTTTCTGAATGGTGAAGCTTTATTAGCGATTGAAGGGTATTTCTATAGAATAATTCCCCAGGACAGTGTGCGATGAAAGTTACGATCAGATTAGCTTGCGTATTATCCATGTATTTGGAAATCTTTTAGACCTCTTTCACACGTCTAAGCATTTATGTGACGGGTCTGTTGGGCAGGTCAGTATGTATGTCTGTGTGTGGGAGCTCCATGTGCTGTTTGTGTGCTATCCATGTGACATCCAGATAGCATACAGACAGCATTAACTTGTATACATATGTGTCTCCGGAGCTGCTGTTACTTCCGGGTCCGCAGTTATTGCAGTGAATATGCTTGAGCATAATGAGCAGGACCTGGAAGCAACAGCAAAGGCAGGAACAGCAGCGTCAGAGACAGGTAAGTATATATTTTGCTTTTCTTAAGGGATAGGTGTTTTCTACGGTACATGTCACACTGATGTTACACGGATCACATCAATGTGCGGTCCGTGTGACACCTGCAGAAAAACGTACATGTCTCTTTGTGACGCCAGTGGACACACATGTGCTCCATACAGACACATTGTCCGTGTCAACACATGCACGTGTGTGCATGCCTATTGATTTTAATGGGTCTACATGTCTCCGTCTCTCCGGTACGTGTGAAAATGGACGTCACACATACCGGAGACACAGATGTGTGAAGGAGGCCTTAAACAGTGAACTTTCCTGTGTAATCCTCATTGAAAGCATTATAAAAATATATTTTCAAAAAGGATTCTTGTGTCGTGTTTTTTTTTTATTACTTTGCAGGCCTCTGAGTACCACTGCAAACACTCTCAACTATTCAGTTACGGACCTTGCTTTGTGCAAAAAAAGCAGTCATGCTGGAAAAGAAAACGGTCTTACAGCTTTCTGGGAACAGTTTCTTTAAGCATACAGTTGTCCAGTTCTCTATAATATTTTGACATGCTAAATCATTAAGATTTCTCTAAATTAAAGCTAATGGGCCTAGACCAGCTCTTGAAGACAAAACCCTTAATATTAAACCTTCCTCTACCTAACTTTCCAGTTGGCACAATGCAATCCGACCTTTTCTGTTCTCCTGGCATTCTTCACACCCAGGCTTTGTACATTAAGGGGGCTTTACAGGGAGCGACATCGCTGGAGATGGCACCCGCACCCGTCGTTTCTGCGTCATGGGCAAATCGCTGCCCGTGGCGCACAATCGTGTCACACGTACAGCCCTCCCTAACGACGTCGCTGTGGGCGGGGAACAACCTCCACTGAAAGGGGGAGGTTCATTCGGCGTCACAGAATGGGCCGCTAATAGAAGCTGAGAGGTGGAGAGCAGCCGCATCTCCGTCATTCCCACCTCGGTGCTCATTGAGGACACAGGTACGCTGTAGTTCGTCGTTCCTGGGGTGTCACACATAGCGATGTGTGCTGCCTTGGGAATGACGATCAACCTGCGTCCTCAACAACCAAAGATTTTTTGAAAATGAACGACGTGTCAACGATGGACGATTTGGTGAGTATTTTCCATCGTTAACTGCCGCTCGTTGGTGTCACATGCAACGACATCGCTAATGATGCCGGATGTGCGTCACGGAATCCGTGACCCCGGTGATATATATCGTTGGATACGTCGTTGCGTGTAACAGGGCCTTTACACTACGAGATTGGGAAGCATAATTTGTATCTCCACAGGACATTTACATTGCTTTACACCACTTCACTCAACATTTAGCATTGTGCTTGGTGAGTGAGGCGTGCTTTGCACACTACGACATAGCAGGTGCGATGTCGGTGTGGTCAAATTGAAAGTGACGCACATCTGGCATCGCATGCGACATCGTAGTGTGTAAAGCCTAGATGATACGATTAACAAGCGCAAAATCGGCGTAATCGTATCATCGGTGCAGCGTCGGCGTAATCCATAATTACGCTGACGCGACGGTCCGATGTTGTTCCTCGCTCCTGCGGCAGCACACATCGCTGTGTATGAAGCCGCAGTAGCGAGGAACATCTCCTACCGGCGTCACCGCGGCTTCCGTAGGATATGCGGAAGGAAGGAGGTGGGCGGGATGTTTACATCCTGCTCATCTCCGCCGCTATTGGCCGCCTGCCGTGTGACGTCGCTATGATGCCGCACGACCCGCCCCCTTAGGAAGGAGGCGGGTCGCCGGCCAGAGCGATGGTCGCAGGGCAGGTGAGTGCATGTGAAGCTGGCGTAGCGATAATTTTCGCTACGCCAGCTATCACACGATATCGTACCTGCGACGGGGGCGGGGACTATCGCGTGTGACATCGCAGCATCGGCTTGCTATGTCGCAACGTGCAAAGCCCGCCTAAGGCTTGTATGCAACTGTTCAACCATGGGAACCCATGCCATAAAATTCCTATTACAAGTTTCTTATCTTGTAGTATTGAATATAAAAATATAGAATTTTATTTATAGCTTCCTTAAATACACTTTTTTTTTTTTTTCTTCCATTACATTAAACCGAACTCTGCACAGTTGAATATTAGCCTATAGATGTACTAAACTGAACATAGCCATGAGCTTATTAAGTAGGACTGAAAATAATAGTATTTTGTTATGCTGTATATAAGAGCCCACTGGTGGTGGCCGCAGCTCATAAGGCAAAAACCTGGTGACCGGTTCCCTTTAAGGACATGTTACAGCCAACAACATTCTTATGTTGTGAGCAGATTTTTCGCCAACTCTTCATAGTTATGTGCTCTTGAGTTTCCCTAAAAATTAGTCGCCACTAATGTGAATGCTGCCCCATGCAGCCTTTTCCTTGCCCTGCAACTAAAGGAGAAGCCCTGAAGAAGCTTACAAATCTGAGGTCAATAAAGACTCCTTCCTTTCTTTGCTTCACTCAACCTTGGAAATTTATCAATTAGACACTTGAATGTTTTTGAATTTGTATCCATTGCCTTTATAAAGTTCTTCATTAGGCCCATCTTCATATGTAATGGTGCAAGTAAAATATATCTTTGTACCGTGTTAGCCAGTAGAGATAAAAAAATTGTTTAAAAGAACAGAGTCCTCAGTGGTTGATACCTTTTAATGGCTAACTGAAAAGATGGTAATAATTGCAAGCTTTCGAGAGCTTTTCGAGTCTCGAAAGCTTGCAATTATTACCATCTTTTCAGTTAGCCATTAAAAGGTATCAACCACTGAGGACTCTGTTCTTTTAAACAATTTTTTTATGTAATGGTGGTAACAAAATCTTATGTGGGTTAACAAGTGTTAGATGCAGGACAATTTTATTACCTGGCTGAGGTGAAGGTCGGAGGGGCCAGTCTCTTATTGTAGTGATATTCTGTTGTATGATTATCCCACTCAGAAAGCAGCAGTACTTTTTCTATCCACCCTGGAGACAAAGCCACCTTTAAGTCACCACCGAAGGTTGACAAATGTTGTTCATAGTTCAGGCACCTCAGCCGCTGTTCCATGTTGTCATAGGTTTCTTTCATGTGGGTTGCATATTCAACTGGAATTGAAGATAGCACATTGCCATTATGCAGCAACACTTCTTTTAGGCTTGTTTTGAATGAAGTGATGAAGAGCCTCTTTCTCTGGAAGAGGACTTATTTTCAGAGCTTCCATTAAACTACTGTTGTTGTTGTTCCATGCCACAAGATCACCCTCCATGAAGAAATATTGGACAAGATATTTATTACATTTGCGGAACAAATAAATTTGAACATCACCAGCTAGGAGATTCCATTGCTGTAGCCGGGAACCTAAGAGATCAGCCTTAAAGAAGTTGTCCAGTTACCAAAACTGATTTTTTTTTTCTGATAAATCTTGCTAATATGTGCCCCTCAACACATCTATTATGTTTTTTCAGCAAAATTACCTTTTATTGTGCACTACCAGCACATGCTCATTGCTGGCTCCAGCTCTGATGGGGTTAATCTCTCCTCTGACTTCCTGTGTTCAGTTCCTACAAGTCCCAGAATTCTTTGTGGCTCTAGGGCGGTGTCTAGCTTATCTAACACACCCATTGTGTCTAATACACCCACTCTGCTCCCACCCAAACCCTCCTCCCTGCCTCTTCCCAGTGGATGTGCACTGGGAGCAATCACACAGAGACAGCAGCAGCTCTACACAGCCAGGGGAAGAAAGTGTGTGTGCGCGTATATACAGTGTGTGTGTGTGTGTGTATACAGTGTGTGCGTATATACAGTGTGTGTGTGTGTGTGTGTGTGTGTGTGTATGTCATACTCACCTGTCTGCAGGGTCCCGGTGCCATGCCTGCTTCCAGCCCCTGTCTCGGTCCCGCCGCTTCGGCTGTGTGCAGTCTCCCCGGGGCACGTACGAAGCTTGCAGGACCTGGCGGTGGATCACCTGATGCAGTCACCTGACGCATCAGCTGATCGATTCTCGCGGTGCTGGCGGCCGGCTATCAGCTGATCCTGCCGTCAGGGGACTTCATCAGCTGATTACCGGCAGCTCCTGCAGTGATGGGCCAGGATCAGACTCCGCTGCAGGAGCTGCCGGTAATCAGCACATAAGTGAGTATGTATTTATTTATTTATTTATTTTTTTCTACTGATGCATCAGCTGATTGTATAATCGGCTTTTATACAATCAGCTGATGTATGATGTGATTCACATCCTTTAACCTGACACATCATCTGATCGTTTTGCCTTCCAGCAAACCGATCAGATGATATTGGATCCGGATTGGACGGCGCGGGACCCTAACCCAGGATTACTGCGGAGGGGGGTTTATTTCAATAAAGATGGAGTCACTAATTGTGTTGTGTTTTATTTCTAATAAAAATATTTTTCTGTGTGTTGTGTTTTTTTTTTTTTTTATCATTACTAGAAATTCATGGTGGCCATGTCTAATATTGGCGTGACACCATGAATTTCGGGCTTAGGGCTAGCTGATAATATACAGCTAGCCCTAACTCCATTATTACCCAGCTAGCCACCCGGCATCAGGGCAGCTGGAAGAGTTGGATACAGCGCCAGAAGATGGCGCTTCTATGAAAGCGCCATTTTCTGGGGTGGCTGCGGACTGCAATTCGCAGTGGGGGTGCCTAGAAAGCTTGGGCACCCTTCACTGTGGATTCCAATCCCCAGCTGCCTAGTTGTACCCGGCTGGACACCAAAATAAGGCGAAGCTCACGTCATTTTTTTTTTAAAATTATTTCATGAAATTCATAAAATAATTAAAAAAAAAAAAGGGCTTCTCTATATTTTTGGTTCCCAGCCGGGTACAAATAGGCAGCTGGGGGTTGGGGGCAGCCCGTACCTGCCTGCTGTACCCGGCTAGCATACAAAAATATGGCGAAGCCCATGTCATTTTTTTTTTCTTTTTGGGTAAAAAACTGCATACAGTCCTGGATGGAGGATGCTGAGCCTTGTAGTTCTGCAGCTGCTGTCTGCTCTCCTGCATACACTAGTGAATGGAGGATGCTGAGCCTTGTAGTTCTGCAGCTGCTGTCTGCTCTCCTGCATACAATGAACATTTTGAATAAGGAAATGACATCAGACCTTTTTTTTTTTTTTTTTTTCATCAACAATCTTTAATGGCATTGTGCACTGATTAAAAACGCAGTGAGCAAAAACGCAGCAAAAAACGCACCAAATCGCAGGAAAAACGTGACATGCAGCACCGCAGATGACAGAGCAGAGCAAGTTGGTGACATGCTCTGCTCTGACACATAGTGTGCTGCATGTCACTGTATCCACTCTGGGACTTGTTGTGCAGGTGACCGGATGATAGATGTCACTACCTTGCTCCACTCTGTGACTTCTGCTGCATTGTTCCAACTGTATACACTCTCACCTGAACAAGTCTCAGAGTGGGGCAGATATTGACATGTATCATCCGGTCACCTGCACAACAAGTCCCAGAGTGGAGACAGTTAGTGACATATAGCACACTATGTGTCAGAGCAGAGCATGTCACTGTCTCCACTCTGGGACTTGTTGTGCAGGTGACCGGATGCTACATGTCACCAATGGTCTCCACTCTGTGACTTGTGGTGCAGGTGACAGAGTGCAGACAGTTGGTCCCATGCAGCAGGACAGATGGCAGAGCACAGCGGTGACATGCCTGTCAGTGTCTTGCTGCTGGGAGGAGCAGATGATCACACTGCCCGACACCGGCCGCTCTCCTGACATCGCAGCAGAGCGGGCGGGTGGAAAGTGTGAGCACATACTTACGTGCAGGGGGGGATTCAGCTGAAGAACCACCCACCCCCACCCCCCCGTACTGCACACTGGCGCCCCGTGCCTCACCATCTGCAGGACGCCGGCTCCACACTGACGTCCTCCGGATCCTCCCCTCGATACTGGGCTGTGATGTGCGATAGTCACCGCCCACAGCCCAGTCAATCAGTGTGAGTGGCGCCGGCATCCTCTGACGTACCCGTCTTGTTTGAGAGCCCGGAAATGCCGGGACGTCAGAGGATGCTGGCGGCCACAGCTCCAGGGTTTCATGTGACCGGCACTGAGCGTGCAGGATAGCGCCGCTCAGTGCCAGAACTGGAAACAGAAGCCAATGGAGAAAACGCCTAGAAAGGTAAGTAGAACTCCTACAGAAAATAAAAAAAATGGGTGAACCACCCCTTTAAGTCCACGTCACACACACACAGATAAATCTTTGGCAGATCTGTGGTTGCAGTGAAATCATGGACATATTGTTCCATTTGTACACAGTCACAAACCTGGCACTGATTGTCCACAATTTCACTGCAACCACAGATCTGCCACAGATTTATCTCTGTGTGTGACAGGGCCTTTACTCTTCGAGATACAAATGTCTAGCAAGATTGTTCATTTCACATTGTGTTAAGTGTGGTTCGGTGGAGGCTACTGACAGAAGATGCTTCATGACACCAAGTACTTCTTACTCACTTGACTTTACTAAAAATTCTTCTGGTACTTTTAGAACCTGCAGTTCATTCTTCTGTATGTGGTACTGGGTGGATTACAGGAGGAAGGTTTGGATACTGTAAAGTCCACTTCATTTTCCTTCAAACTCCTTTTCTAATGGGGGCACCATAAATGACAATTAGTAGGGCGATCGCTTGGCTCTCTCCAGATCATTGGGACTGCAAAAGGCATAGATTGCCTCTTCCCATGCAGCCATTGGGCAAGGCGTGATACACATCTATTGTAGCAAATGTGTCGAACCTAACTCATGTCCTGATCTCCTATTCTGCAGCCAAAAGATTGGTTGTTTTCTTTCCTTATAATGGTAGTTAAGTTTCGCCTTTGTGACTCAAAAGTGAGTTCTCTGCATATATTATAGCAAAAACTATCCACTTTGTTAATGCAACAGTAAGGCTACTTTCACACTTGCGTTGAACGGCATCCGTTGCATTGCGTCGTGTGACGGATGCAACGGATGTGTTGCATTTAGTGGCACAATGGATGTAACGGATTGTACAAAACAACGGAATCTTTATTTTATTTTTTTTCTTTCGTTTTACCGGCGGCAGACTATTATGAACGATCAGCTGATCGCTCACAGCAGCCGGTCGCCGGGTGATCACCTGATCACTCACAGCAGCCGGTCGCCGGGTGATCAGCTGATCGTTCGGTTGCCGAGAATGTGTGAGGGCGGCGGAGTGCAGGGTCTGTGGAGTCGAACGGGACCATGGCACTGAGGACGTCGGTGCAGCGAGGAATGCAAGGCTGTGTGTGTGTGTGTGTGTGTGTGTGTGTGTGTGTGTGTGTGTGTACACGTGGAGTGAAGTGTGTGAGGGTGCGAAGCCGAGCGGGAAAGTGTCGGGCGCCCTGCACCCGTAGCCAGGGTAAATATCGGGTAACTAGGGAAAGCGCATTGTTTAGTAACCTGATGTTTACCCTGGTTACGAGTGCAGGGAGCCAGAGAGAGCATGCGCAGCGAAATCCTACGGAGTGCCCTGCTCAAAAAACGTTACATGCAGCGTTCCCTCCGCCAGACGCAGCGTCAAACTAACGACGCTGCGTCGTGCAGTGGATGCAACGCAAGACCATCCGTTGCTATCTGTAGCTAATAGAAGTCTATGAGGAATATAACGGTTTCCTGCAACGGTTACCGTAATTCCTCAAGGCTGCGGATAGCAACGAAAGCTGTCCAACGCAAGTGTGAAAGTAGCCTAAGGAATACCTGAAAAAAACAAATCAATATGGTAAGAAATCCTTAAAACTGTATGCCTTACACAGAGAGCATTTTTAAAAGTTGGTGATGGATCTTTAATTAGGATTACGTTATCAGAACAGAGTTGGCGTTTTTTGATGGTCTCCCTAAGATGATAGTAAATTGAAGGCTCAATAGACTAAATAGATGATGTAATAGACTAGCTACTAACTAGAAAACTAGAGCGCTTCAGCAAACGTAGGCATCAAATTCATTTTCAGCACCACAAAATTAGTTGCATACAACTGTTTGGTTTTGGTTTTTTTTTGTCTCTGAACTAATTTGACTGTAGAACAGTTTTATTATTCCAAGATCTATTGATTAACATGAACTTTGTTCATAGTAAAACCATTTCAAGACTCCAAAAAGCACAACCAACAAAGCACTTTCCATATGCCACTTATAATGACATATCAAAGGGGTGCGGATGAGTATATTGTAGCCACTGGAACACTTTTTAATAAAAGATAGCCCTATGACGGAGTCTAGAGACATTTGCTTATTTATTAAGACATCAAACTCCATCTGGAACTCGTTTGTGGTCCCGTGACCTCGGTCTGCGCCAGTTCTCATGATACGAAAACACTGCTATTGTGGGAGGAAAACACAACATTTGCCCACAGAGTAAAGAACATCTGAAGTAGTGCCCGTAATTACCTGGGTAAAGCCATATACTGTAGGCAACCGCCGACGTCTTGTGCAGGCAAATACAGGTCGTGGCAATTAGAAACCAGCCCCTGATAGTAGTAAAAGGTATCTAATATGCGGTTATGTCTTCTATTCACAGTGCTCCCTAGGACATGAGTACAAAATAAATTACCGTACTTCACAAGGATAACATTGTCATTATTTTCGTGTGTGGACACATAATGGCATATTTGTCACAATGGCCATCTTCAGGTTTTGCTGACATGTATATGTATGTATTAGATCTCTTTTGTATAGTCGTCACTTTATACATTTTTGTTTTCTTCCCCACAGGCGTTTTATATTTCTACTTTATGTAAAATCGTCTGGAAAGAATCTGTTCCTTCACCCTTCCTATATGACCCCAGTTGACATATAGTACATTTTACTAACATTGTTTATGTAATGGTGCCGTTGTCAAATATTGACTGACAGGTTGTAAAAGTGTACTGTAATTTTAAGCCCCACTACAGCATTTTTATAGTTTTTTTGTTTTTTTATTACCCCGGATTAGTGCCTTCAATTTAAGTTTCCTGAGCCTCGTGTTCTATTCCCCTTCCACAGCATTCATCCTTTTTCAGCAGTGCTTCAGTCGTCTGCGCTGAAAAGTGACTAGCCTGTAGCTCCAGTGTTTCATGGAGCTCGCTGGAGGTCACTCTTCAATGCATCTCTATGGAAGCCTCGTTCTGGATGTTGAGATACGTTGATGAGCGCATGTGACGTAGCTTCTGACTTCCGGACAGTCACTTGCTATGGACGGAGGATGGCGCCATGGGACTGGAGCAGCGTCAAGGTATGAAAACGCCAGAAAGTGAGCAGGGGGGGTCTTGCATTTAAAGCACCCCTACTGCGCTGAAAAAAAACCCAAAACGCTTTAGTGCCGCTTTAAGGATTGTTCTCATTAAGGAAACAAACAAAAAAAAACACTGTCCATAGAAGCTTAGACATGGTTTGCTGATCACTGGTGGCCTGACTGCTGGGAGCTATTGATAGGGGACAATTTGTTTTTTTGTTTTTTTTCGGGATGGAGGGGGGATAATCCTTTAAGTTTCAAGGGAATCTGTAAGCAGGTTTTTGCTATGTAATCGGAGAGCAGTTTAATGTAAGGATAGAGACCCTGATTCCCAGGAATATGTTGCTTGCTCAGCAGCTTGCTGTAGTTTCAATTCAATCAGTGTTTTATGAGCAGGAGATTCAGTACAGGCCAATCAGACTAAGGGCTTGTGACGACATGGACTCTCATGGGTTAAAGTTTCTTAACATTCAGCCAGACAGGATGATAGATTGTTTATAGACGGGGGATAATTCCCTCATTGTTTTTACAAGACTCTTGTGGACTCACGTAGTTGTGTTGGCCACTGAAAGCCAGACGTATTGTTTCTCTAGACTTTCCCAGTAATCATTGTATTGTAGTTGTGTATTGCTAATGTGATTATCCGTGAGTAAGCCTAACCACACTGTGGCTATTGATTGGGGGAGGATTGATAGTGGGAGATTTGTGCAGGCCCAACTCATGGACCTCACCTTAGTGCTTGTCCACAATATGGCTGCTCAACTTGGGGGAGGTAATCAGGGGGAGGTGTATAGATGCAAGCCTTTGATGCTGACCTCACCATTAAAAAGGACAATGCTGTCAAGAGATCGGTAGCCTATCATGTCTGGCTAATATTAAGAAGGGGGAGGAATGTGACGACACGGACTCTCATGGGTTAAAGTTTCTTAAAATTCAGCCAGACAGCATGATAGATTGTTTATAGACTGGGGAGAAGTCCCTCATTGTTTTTACAAGACTCTTGTTGACTCAATGTAATTGTGTTGGCCACTGAAAGCCAGACGTATTGTTCTCCAGACTTTTCCAGTAATCATTGTATTGTAGTTGTGTATTGCTAATTTGATTACCTTAGTAGCCATTGTCTAGTCGGTGACTCCCAGACTACATGTATATCCTCAGTCTTTCTGTAGACCTCATTTGGATGAACATTGTCCATGCAGCTTGAGATTCATCCAATGGGAGAGGCGCTCTTGTCCAACTAATCGATGAGGACGCAGTGTATCTAAGTGGAAGGCTGTGGCTATAAAAGGGACTTCTTTAAGCCACCAGGTTGTTGATGGATGCCGATGGATCCAGTCTAAGCTCTTTGGAGCTGACTAGAGGATCAGGATATCTTATGGCTTCAATCTAGGGACTCCGGTTCCGGTTGGAGACCATATCCACAGCCTAGGGATTTCGACCCCGGCTGCCAGGATTGTATCATCATACCAGGAATACCTAAGGAGGACACTCAGGTTGGGACAGTTCAGTCACCTGTTACAGACTTTGCAGACCTCAGCCAGCTTCCTAAATCTGGCGTTATTCTCTTCTCGGTGGGTGCCCGCCAAAAGCCGGGTGCTGCTGGATTGGAGTATGCGGCCCTGGAACCTCTGAGGCAAGGACATTCTAAATCCCTGGTGAGCCAGCGGAAGGGTGAGACTCTGTTGCCGGTTACATTTGTGTGTTTTGCTGGTTATGTGTTATGTGCCGTTAATTGTTTGGGGATCCAATAAAGTCTAATTATTGTGGTTCCCTCACCCTGTGTTGTCTGAGTAGTGTTACGCCCACGGTTAAGGAGGCCGGCGTTCAGTTGGGATGAGCCCTGAGCCACGCTGTCTTTCTAAAGGCGGCGGGTTTTAGTGGACGAGAGCACCCACTGAGCCCCGTGTCTCCACAGGGCTCATTCAGATGACCGTTCCGTTTGTCCTGGTCAGTTCCTGTATTTTTGCTGACCTACGGAAAGGACCATCTTTTCAATGTCTTTTGTGTAGGATCGGATGGTAAACAGTAGCACTTCCGTATGCATCCGATCCTACAAAAAACCACATTGGATGCCATATGTCCGTTCCGTTATTATGGAACATGTCCTATTCTGTTCCGTAATAACGGATCGTGACTCAATACAAGTCAATGGGCCCGCAAAATCCCTGGAAGCCGCACGGAAGCACTTCCGTGTGACCTCCGTCGGGTGCCCCTGCAGTCTGTGTCTCGCTCTCTGCCGGCCCCGCGGCTGCCCGCACTGAAGTGTGTTAGTGTCTGCCCGCATTGCAGTATCAGCAGCTTTTCACACTGCAGTGTGAGCAGCCGCGGAGATGACAAGTGCTGCTGTCAGGAGGTTAGATGAGATCATTACCTGCTTTGACTATCTCCTGCACTCCTGACGTCAGCGCTGTCACTGCGTTCTCTGCCTGCCATGTTCTCACATCACGTATCGCAGGCGACCCGAGACTGTCACTAGCAGTGACTTCACGGGCTCCCGCGATACTGCTGACAACGCGGCGGGCAATGGAAGTCAGTGACAGCGCTGACGACAGGAGTGCAGGAGATCATCACAGCAGGTGATGATCTAATCTAACCACCTGACAGCAGCGCTCGTCATCCCCTGCAGTGACCTGGGCTGACCTCATGATGTTAGCTCAAGTTGCTGCACTACTCTCCCAGCCAATGGGGAACATTCTGTTCTTTATTGACTGGGACAGTGACTATGGTATGGATAGTTGTGGGACCCCCTTATTGGATTACGCCGTACCAGGATTTGATTGTTCTTTTCAATAAATTGGTGAATGAGGGAATGTTTTGAGGAGTGTTTTTTCAAATAAAACTTTTTTTTGTTGTCTACTTTTTTTTTTTTTTTTTTTTATTATTACTGACTGGGTTGGTGATGTCAGGTATCTGATAGACGCGTGACATCACTAACCCCAGGGCTTGATGCCAGGTGACATTACACATCTGGCATCAACCCCATATATTACCCCATTTGCCACCGCACCAGGGCAACGTGATGACTTGGGGCAAAGCATCAGGATTGGCACATCTAATGGATGCGCCACTTCTGGGGCAGCTGTGGCCTGCTATTTTTAGGCTGAGGAGTGTCCAATAACAGTAGACCTCCCTAATCTGAGAATACCAGACCCCAGCTGTCCGCTTTACCTTGGCTGGTGATCCAATTTGGGGGGGACCCTGTGTTTTTTGTTTTAAATTGTTTATTTAATTTTAAAATAACAGCGCCGGGTGCCCTCTGTTTTAGATTACCAGCCAAGGTGAAGATGCCAGCTGTGGTTTGCAGGCTGCAGCTGTTTGCTTTACCCTAGCTGGCTATAAAAGATAGGGAGGACACTACTTCGTTTTTTTTAAATTATTTTTTGGCTAAATACAAGGCTAAACACCCTTTAGTGCCACATGAAAGTCACTAAAGGGTGCCAGCTTACAATATGCAGGGGGGTAGGACATTATATAGGTCTTTCTCATCTATCTATCTGTCTATCTCTCTAGCTATCTCTCTATTCATTCATTCATCCCTCTATCTTTCTGTCTCTATATCTAGCAATCCATCTCTCTATCTACTCATCTATTTATCTTGCTGCTTCCATTTTTTGCGGTCCACAAAAAAAATGGAAGGCACACGTATGACACACGGATGACACACGGACCGTATATGGAGCGGAACAGATGTCACGCGGATGCCACACGGATGCATCTTTAAAAAAAACGGACCGTTTTTGCAGACCGCAAAAACGGAACGGTCATGTGAATGTAGCCTAATCCGTGTAACGACGTCCCACCACTGATTAGTAACTTGCTTGCTGTGTACACAGGAAACTGACAATCAGGGGTGTGTGTGGGTTATACACAGCTCAGCATTCTGACCACTGCTACATCTATAGTGGACAACAGAGGGATTATATCAAAACTGCACAAAGCAGTCCAGTAAATGACACATCGCTGGAATCGGTCACATTGCCCCTACATCATGCAGCTCTTGGCTTCAGTAGAAACATTCCTTATAAACCTTTAACCCAAGTAAGGATAATTTAGAGAATCAACGCACTGAACCAAGCTGGAGCCCATACATCTTGCTCGATTTGAGTGTTAATTATTTTTGACTTTCCAAGTAAAATTGCAATTATCATGGAAATTCTTTAGTTTCTGCTTTGTTCACTTAAAGGGTTAACATGCCTTTTGTAATATGGTCAATAAGTGAGCAGACCAACTTTTGCTTCCTTCATCCCATTGGAGTGGATAAGCAGGAAGTTGAACGTCTCAAACATACCTTCTTATCGGCCACTTTAAGGGCTCATGCGCACGTTGCGTAATTACATGAATTTACGCTGCGTATTGCACTGCAGCGTAAATGCATGCGTCCTGCGTCCATAGCACAATCTATGTAGATTGTGCATGATACGTGCGCACGTTGCTTTTATGAACGCAGCGATTTGGATTCTAAATTTTTTACCCAAATCCGTGCGTTCATAAAAGCAGCATGTCAATTATTCCGTGCGCTATGGATGCAGCTCCCACTCTGTCCATGGGGGGGCAGCAACCATAGCGCATGAAATCGGCTTTTTTTGTACAGAAAAACTGCATCCATTATGCAGTGTTTCTGCAACGATTTGACGCGCACATATGCTGTTAAATCGCTGCAGAATATTCAGCAGTTACGTGCGCATGAGCCCTAAGAATCATGCGGCCTACCTGTCCAAATCTTGACGTTTATCGAAATTTGTAGGTTAATATGCAAGTTGTCCCTGCACTGCTCTGCTGCACCTCAGCAGGGACGCCATCTCATTCAGTGCCGTGGTCGGACTGCACCCTGCCCTGTTGTCGTCAATGTGTGTCTCCCCTGCCTCCTGCTCCTCGGGTCTGTGCATGTGGGTCTATGCATGCCACACAGGTTCCCCAGGAGCGTGCTTAGGGCGCGTTGTCACCCTCGTTCTCATGAAGGGCCAGCGTACCCATTTCTGAAAGTGCCTATGGCTCAAATACTTAAGGCACTTCTGGTACTCAGGTACTTAAGACATCCTCCCACTAGGGGAGATGCCTGAGCAACATGGTCAGTTAATGTTAGTTTAGCTAGCTAGTTGTTGTTTATAAGTCTGTAGCTTGTGGCATTTATTTCATGTTGGAGGAGTTATATTGCAGTGTCAGTAGATGACGCTGTTCAATCTGTTGATGCTTAATATGTAATGTATGACATCTGTTCCTTGTTTTGAACTGCTCTCTGGTATAACTGCCATCTTAGGATAAGTCTCGTGTTTTTCCGTTGATTTGTACTGTACTTGTATAGCTCAAGTAAACTCTATTTTCTCCCACAAAAAGTCTGATTGCGGAAGTCGAACAAATATGAAACAGTTGTCAGGTCCCATTTACCCACTGCCCGCTACCTGTGTCCCATACATGTTAGTATCTGGCTTACCATCCGTATCTGCCCTCTTCTGCCTGCACCTGTCAGTGCTAAAGACTCTGCCTGTCCATACCAGAGCCTGTTCCTACCCTGTGGGTCACCTGCCACAGTCCTGGATACAGCCCTGGGAGTGGCTCCTGGAATCTACTCTGTAGTCGCTTAGTCAAGCCCCTTCCAAATTAGGGTCTCCCCCGTGGTCCAGTGGGTCCATTCCCACCCACCTCCTCACCGGCAGGCATTACACAAGTTCTCCCTCCTTTAGTTGGTAGAAAACCTGCTAGTGCCACCTATAGATCGTGGCCTTACAAGTCAATGTCAAGCTATAAAAAAGCCTTGACGTGTGATTTGGGGGTGTCATACAAAGCCATTTGTAGTTGACCGTTCTTCTCATCAGTACAGAGCAGATTACTACCGTAGCTGTCTGGTATTACAGACTTCCTATAGCAGCTGGATTTCCGCAAGGAATATCGGTATCCCCGAGACTAGTATGACCAAGTGCACATGAATCTCACTGCTGTAGGTGAATTTGTGCATGTTTTCAGTTTAGCACTTCTCAAGTGACGTTAAACAGAACTTAGCAGATTACGAGTAGTTTCATCCTACTACTGAACTCTGCGCCACAATAAGGGTGAAGAATCTGTAGAATGCAGAGTATCTCGTCTTATTGATAATTATAAGGTAAGAGCCCCAGCAATGCTGGGGGAATGGCAATGCTCTCTTAACCCCTTGGTGTGCATCTTGGAATAGCATGGGGACTTCTTAATGCCATATTAACCAGTGTTACTTAGATATGGGTATCTGATCCATCTTAATGAATGTCCACTGCGTGCGGTATGGCCAAGAGGTGACGCCTGCTCTTAAAGTTCTGGTCTTGTAGATGTGGGGAATGTTGGACAATTCCTGTTTTTGATGGTGCTTTGGTTACCATTGCTTGTTCCTAGCCTACGCCTCCAGTTATCACACATAGGTACATGTGGCAAAACGTTGTGCTGAGTTTTCCTCCTTCAGTTTTGCCATAATGTGGACGGTAATGACCTGAGTTAATACAATGGCTCCAACTACAGGACTCATTCTCAGCATGGGAGGAGACCCAGTTGACAGCACAATAGGGACTTGGATTAATGCCATATCTAGAAGACAATACTGGACCATACGAGACAGATAATGTTACAGCGGCTGCATTTTTCGCATACTTAAGAAAACAAAAGCTTCAGGTAAAAGGCTTTTTCAGTTATTGTCTTGTTAGCAATGTATAAGAGACTATTTGACCCCGTAATCAAGTGTCTAGTATCTTTAAGATTGGTAAAAGTGACCTGAGCAGGCAAACCAATGAATCATAAGTCGCAGATGTGATGCCTTGCAGTAAAGCTGGCTTTATTGGGTATACACAACATACGTTTTCTGGCACACCCTATAATATAGCACAATAAGGTTCCAAAGGTTCTCACTCAGCATTTGATCAGGGCGGTGACCGGCCGCAATAAAGAAGAGATTGTATAGCACAGAAGATAAGGGTGTGGTGAAGTGTCACTTTTCAGGGACTGATCTATGTGCAGCACCGAAAACTGAGCTGCAATCTTCTGCAGAGTAATAGTAAATGCCACAAGAAAACCACTGAGCACTCAACACTTTGTTTACGGACTCTGTGATTACTAAAGCCTTTTTTTCTTGGTGATTACAGCTCGAGATCTTCATTTACCAGACTGATTAGGTTCCTAATGATTGGGTAATAATACAGTCATGGTAAACACTTTACACAATCCAGATCTCTTCTCATCTTACAGGTATTGTGCACTTGGACTACTCTTCTATTATGTGTGACAGGTCACCCGATGATGGGAAGCTAGATGACAACAATATGGCTGCCATTACACCTCCTGGATTGGATTTTATAGCCATGATCCTACACGCACGTTCATGTCAAAGTCCAGTGCTATACACCGTGTGCAGAATTATTAGGCAAGTTGTATTTTAGAGGATTTTTTTTTATTATTGATCAACAACTATGTTCTCAATCAACCCAAAAGACTTATAAATATCAAAGCTTAATATTTTTGGAAGTTGGAGTGGTTTTTTTTTTTTTTTTGATTTGGCTTTCTTAGGAGAATATCTGGTAACTATTACTGTACAGAATTATTAGCCAATTTAATAAAAGCCAAATATATTCCCATCTCACTTGTTTATTTTCACCAGGTAAACCAATATAACTGCACAAAATTTTGAAATAAACATTTCTGACATGCAAAAACAAAACCCAAAAAATTAGTGTCCAATATAGCCACCTTTCTTTATGATGACACTCAACAGCCTACCATCCATAGATTCTGTCAGTTGCTTGATCTGTTAACGATCAACATTGCGTGCAGCAGCCACCACAGCCTCCCAGACACTGTTCCGAGAGGTGTACTGTTTTCCCTCCCTGTAGATCTCACATTTTATGAGGGACCACAGGTTCTCTATGGGGTCAGATCAGGTGAACAAGGGGGCCATGTGATTATTTTTCATCTTTTAGACCGTTACTGGCCAGCCACGCTGTGGAGTAGTTGGATGCATGTGATAGAGCATTGTCCTGCATGAAAATTATGTTTTTCTTGAACGATACCAACTTCTTCCTGTACCACTGCTCGAAGAAGTTGTCTTCCAGAAACTGGCAGTAGGTCTGGGAGTTGAGCTTCACTCTATCCTCAACCCAAAAAGGTCTCACAAGTTCATCTCTGATGATGCCAGTACCCCACCTCCACCTTGCTCGCGTCTGAGTCGGAGTGGAGCTCTCTGCCCTTTACTGATCAGCCTCTGGCCCATCCATCTGGGCCATCAAGAGTCACTCTCTTTTCATCAGTCCATAAAACCTTTGAAAAATCAGTCTTAAGATATTTCTTGGCCCTGTCTTGATGTTTTATCCTATGTTTTTTGTTCAAAGGTGGTCGTTTTTCAGCCTTCCTTACCTTGGCCATGTCCCTGAGTATGGCACATCTTGTGCTTTTTGATACTCCAGTAACGTTGCAGCTCTGAAATATGGCCAAACTGGTGGCAAATGGCATCTTGGCAGCTTCACACTCGATTTTCCTCAATTCATGGGCAGTTATTTTGCGCCTTTTTTGCCCAACATGCTTCTTGCGACCCTGTTGGCTATTTGCCATGAAACTTTTGATTGTTCGGTGATCATGCTTCAAAGGTTTGGCAATTTCAAGACTGCTGCATCCCTCTGCAAGACATCTCACAATTTTGGACTTTTCAGAGCCTGTCAAATTTCTCTTCTGATCAATTTTGGCAAAGGAAAGGAAGTTGCCTAATAATTAGCACACCTTATATAGGGTGTTGTCATTACACCACACCCCTCCTCATTACAGAGATGCACATCACCTGATTTACTTAATTGGTAGTTGGCTCTCAAGCCTATACAGCTTGGAGTAGTACAACATGTATAAAAATTATCATGTGATCAAAATACTCATTTGCCTAATTCTGCACACAGTGTAGTGCTGCATATCTCATATAATGTATTTATATGTTTCATGACATCGTGTGTATATTCTTTATCACAGAACTGAGTACACCCCTCATATATTTGTAAATATTTTATATCTTTTCATGGGACAACACTGAAAATCTCACATGAATACTATGTAAAGTAGTCAGTGTATAGC
This sequence comes from Anomaloglossus baeobatrachus, assembly GCF_048569485.1. Classification (NCBI taxonomy): domain Eukaryota; kingdom Metazoa; phylum Chordata; class Amphibia; order Anura; family Aromobatidae; genus Anomaloglossus; species Anomaloglossus baeobatrachus. The sequence continues at coordinate 200,699,498 of NC_134354.1, forward strand.
GTGTATAACACTGTAAATTTGGTGTGCCCTCTAAATAACTCATCACACACATGTTAATATATTAACCGCTAGCACTAAAAGTGAGTACACCCGAAGTGAAAATGGGCAAATTCTGCCCAATTAGCCATTTTCCCTTCCCAGTGTCATGTGACTCATGTGTTTAAAAGGTCTCAAGTGTGAATGGTAAGTAGGTGTGTTTAAATTTGGTGTTCTCTCTCACACAACTCTCATACTGGTCACCGGAAGCTGCTAATGGCCCTTCGTGGCAAATAATTGAGGATCTGGAAAAAAAATTGTTGCTCTTCATAAAGATGGCCTAGTCTATAAGAAGATTGCCAACACTCTGAAACTGAGCTGCATCACAGTGGCCAAGACCATACTGCTGTTTACCAAGACAGGTTCAACTCAGAATGGGCCTCGCCATGATTGCCAAAGAAGTAGGCACGTACTCAGCGTCCTATCCAGAGGTTGTGTTTTCAAAATAGACGTATCAGAGCTACAAGCATTGCTGCAGAGGATAATTGGATTCGGGGTCAGCCTGCCAGTGCTCAGACCATAAGCCGCTCACTGCATAAAATTAGTCTGCATGGCTGTCATTTAAGGAGGAAGCCTCTTCTAATTATGATGCATAACAAAACCCGCCAACAGTTTGTTGAAGACAAGCAGACTAAGGACGTGGATTACTAGAACCATGTCCTGTGGTCTGAGATGACGAAGATAAACTTATTTGGTTCAGATTGTGTCAAGCTTATATGGTGGCAACAAGGTGAGGAGTACAAATAAAAGTGTGTCCTCACTACAGTCAGGTATGGTGGTCGTGGTGTCATGGTTTGTGGCTGAGTGCTTCCGGCTGTGGGAGCTGCAGTTCAGTGAGGGAACCATGAATGCCAGCATGTACTGTCACCTACTGAAGCAGAGCATGATCCTCGCCCTTTAGAAACTACGGCTACAGGCCGTATTCCAACCTGACGACCGCAAACACACCTCCAGCTCTGTGATGTCATCATAAATGATGGAAGAGAATTCCAGTAGCTCCTGTGAACTCGATACCCAAGACAGTTAAGGCAGAGCTTGAAAATAATGGTGGCCACACAAAATATTGACACTTTGGGTACTATTTGGCCATTTTCACTTAGGGGTGTACTTTTTTTTTTTGTTGCCAGCGGTTTTGACATTAATGGCTGTGTGATGAGTTACTTAAAGGGCACACCAAATTTACACTGTTATATAAGCTGTACACTATTTATATTGTATCAGTATCATATCTTCAGTGCTGTCCTATGAAAAGATATAATAAAATATTTACAAAAAATGTGAGTGGTGTACTCACGTTTGTGATATAGTGTGTATGCAATGTCTTACAACTGTCAAAAATCCAATATAGCCAGACACCTTCTCTGTATAACACATTGCTGTGTTTTAGCTGAGTGTGTGCTTCACCTTACCAGGTTCTTTGCTATTTTGTCTTACCTACACCAACATACGTAATTGCTGAGATGTATCGCTGGAGAAGAGGTTCACTCTAAGAAATGCCTTTTAAATCCCATCTATAAATGAGGAGTCTGACGCGCAGCGTTATATCGACTCTAATTTCTCAGCCTCAGACTTACAGAACACTCTTGGCTTTACTGCCGTGTGATCCCACACAAATTACATACAGAAAGCATCCCCATTACGTTTCCCTTCGTAGCTGTGACAACAAGTTTTCGTGTCTGTTTGGTTTTAAGTTGCTGTCTGGTAACATGAGATTATGGGAAAAATTACCGGCTTCACCGCGGTCCCACCCAGTCTGGTGTATTCCTCGGACTACCGTACAGTCTTCATTTCTGTCTGAATACACTACAATATTGGCTGGCAATTCCACATGTTGAAGAGCTATTACAAGCTCCAGAGATTTTTAGTGTTGTTTTGTTTGAAGTCAGGCTCCATTTTTCTTCCATTTTTAAAATCTTTCACATTTTTAATTTGTTGTGTAACATTTCTGTCTATTTATTAGTTTTGAGTTATGAAAAATTCTTCTCTGCTCACATCTAAAGCCAAGTCCATTTATAGTGCCGATTTCCTTTTAACATTTTGAGCACTTGGATGTTCCCAGCCAACGCTATGTCAAACCGAGAGTAATGTGAGGATAATCGGTCACTGTACCAAAAGACAATTAATAAGATTTGGAAAACAACTCTATATTTGAAGATACCTGATATTACTCCGTATTCTGTGTAGTCTAAAGCCAGCCATACACATTAAGTGGCTTCTCCCGATTGTTTGGCCAACCTCAATCTCACCCGCCGGTCCTCTTACACAGTTCTCCCTGTACTGTCACACATTTCTGCTTATTAAGCTTATCCCTTAGGAAACAAAGTGTTTGAATGTCCAGAATTGGACATGCCAGATCGACCTCTCTCCCTGATGATCAGTTGGCAGGCACCCCCAAACAGATAAGTGTCGGCTGACCCCATCAATATCTGAAGGTTCAGCCGACATTAGTCCAATTAGTTTAGCCTTGAGGATTAACACACAGTCAGATCTCCTACACAAGCAATCGCTGATTAGAAATTTCTAAAAAGTCAGCCGGTGATAACTTAAAGGTGTTGTCCACAACCGACACCCCGTTTTGTCAATCTATACTCTGCTCCGGTGCCATTCCAGCAGTGTCGGCACTGCCTCTTATGAGGATCGCGTGACATTGGCCACAGGTGTCACATAAAAAATCAGCACTGGCTTTGCCAGGAAAAAATGATTTTTTTTTTTTCCCTCACTGCAGCCTTCGGCTTTGTCATGGGGGGTTCTATTTCAGTCATTGCTCAGTACATACTGAGCGACAGCTATAACTTATAACGCTAATGCTGAGCCAGCTGTCAGACAGTGCCAGGGCGCGATTACAGCTGCCGCTCAGTATACACTGAGCAGTGTCTGAAACCATAAGCTAAAGGCTGCCTGGAAGAATAAAGTTAATTTCCTCCCGGCAGCAGGACTCAAAGTGTGTGAGCTGCGCAGGTTCAGAACGCTGTTTACCTGAAGATTAACCCCATATCTTCACGTCAATGGTGTTTTTTTTCACATGACAGGTTCCTGTTTAACTGCTCCAGAGTTCAGAAACTATAAAGAAGTTAAAAGTAACTTGCTTTCAAACAAAAACATCCACTCATTACAGTTAGAAGTTTAGGAAAAGGACGATAACTGCATAGCCTTCACAAAACGAGGGCAAGCTGCTTCAGGGAAAAGACCGCTTGACTTGTCTTCAGGAATTCTTCATAGGCACCACTGGCATCAAATCCATACAGTGGCTAAAGAAACTATATTGGGACAAATAATGGTTTAGTCCACATGCAGTTTATGAATATAGTCGTATCTACATCCCTTCTGTACACAGGGTGAGGTGCTGCCAACAGCAGTATTTAGGTTTGCATAAAAAAGAAAATGTGATCAGTCGATGAAAAGGTAACTGTTAGTTGGTTTCCCTGTGTGACGACATGGACTCTCATGGGTTAAAATTTCTTAAAATTCAGCCAGACAGCATGATAGATTGTCTATAGACAGGGGAGAAGTCCCTCATTGTTTTTACAAGACTTTTGTTGACTCAATGTAATTGTGTTGGCCACTGAAAGCCAGACGTATTGTTCTCCAGACTTTTCCAGTAACCATTGTATTGTAGTTGTGTATTGCTAATGTGATTACTTTAGTAGCCATTGTCGAGTCTGTGACTTGCAGACTTCATGTAGATATCCTCAGTCTTGCTATGCACATCATTTGGATGAACATTGTCCATGCAGCTTGAGATTCATCCAATGGGAGAGGCGATCTTGTCCAACCAATCGATGAGGACGCAGTGTATCTAAGTGGAAGGCTGTGGCTATAAAAAGGGACTTCTTTAAGCCACCAGGTTGTTGATGGATGCTGATGGATCCAGTCTAAGCTCTCAGGAGCTGACTAGAGGATCAGGATATCTTATGGCTTCAATCTAGGGGCTCCGGTTCCGGTTGGAGACCATATCCACAGCCTAGGGATTTCAACTCCGCCTGCCAGGATTGTATCATCATACCAGGACTACCTAAGGAGGACACTCAGGTTGGGACAGTTCAGTCACCTGTTACAGACTTTGCAGATCTCACACAGCTTCCTAAATCTGGCGCTATTCCTTTCTCGATGGGTGCCCGCCGAAAGCGGGGTGCTGCTGAATTGGAGTAAGTAGCCCTGGAAGCTCTGAGGCATGGACATTCTAAATCCCTGGTGAGCCAGCGGAAGGGTGAGACTCTGTTGCCGGTTACATTTGTGTGTTTTGCTGGTTATGTGTTATGTGCCGTTAATTGTTTTGGGATCCAATAAAGTCTAATTATTGTGGTTCCCTCACCCTGTGTTGTCTTAGTAGTGTTACGCCCACGGTTAAGGAGGCCGGCGTTCAGTTGGGATGAGCCCTGAGCCACTCTGTCTTTCTAAAGGCGGCGGGTTTTAGTGGACGAGAGCACCCACTGAGCCCCATGTCTCCACACCCTGATTTGCTGCCATATTTACATAGACCGATGTTCAGGGACGAGTAAGTTTGGCCAATTTATTAGTCTTATTTGGTGTAACGCAGTTGCCCAAAGTGTTTGAAAGAAAAATAAAATTGCCTCTCGTGTTAAAACCGACGTCATTATCAGTCTGTAGACATGTGGCAGTGATAACTGACAGCCATGTTTTTCTAATCCTTGACATCTGCACAATGGCACTGTGGTTGACAGCTCTGGATTGAAATCACAGCAAGGGCAACATCTGGAAAGAGTTTGTATGTTCTCCCCGTGTTTGCATGGTTTTCTCTGGGTTCTCCGGTTTCCTCCCACATAGGTGTGGTTGGGACGTGGATGTTCGGGTTAAGCCGGACTTTAGTTAAAAGTTTGATTTGGGCCCTAAACTTGACACTGAACCCAATATTAGTCAATGGGGACCCAAACTTTGCCATAAAACGATCATAGTACGGGCTAGGGGGCTGCAAAAAGAAGCAAAATGGGGGTAGGAACAGGACAATTGCCCTGCAAACAAATTGTGGGTAGGGAATAAATTAAAGAAATAACGTGCCCCCCCCCCCCCTATTTTTGATAACCAGCGCAGATAAAGCAGGCAACTGTGGGCTGCATCCCTTAGCTGGTTATCAAAAATGAGACCCCCACACCATTTTTTTTATTTTTTTTAATTATTTACATAATTAAAAAAAAAAAGGCATGGGCTCCACCCTCATCTTGATAACCAGCCACGGTAAAGGGGGCATGTAATATCAGGTTTGGTGGGTCCATATGGCCCCTCTCAGCCTGAAAATAGTTTGCAAACACCCTTGAAGTGGCGCATCCATTAAATGTGCCAATTCTGGATCTTTGCCAGGCATTTTCCGATTGACCTCGTGCAGTGGCAACTGGGGTAATACTTTTGTGTTTTGTCACCTCTGGATCGACAGCTGGCATCAAGCCCAGGGGTTAGTAATGGAAAAAGCGTCTATTAGACACCCTCATTACTAGCATGTGTACAGGTGCGTGTACAGGAAAAAAACATACACACTGGAAAAAAGTTTGTTTGAATAAAGATTTCCCCACACTTCCTCGTTCACCAATTTATTAAAAAGAAATCCTCAAAGTTCCAACAAAATCTAATGGTGTAATGTCCCACGCGACGCCCATTGATTTCTATGGTGCTTTGCCCTGAGAACATTCTCTGAACGAAGTGCCAATGGTCACTGCCGCTCAGCAGCAGACCCGGAATCTGTTGCTCTTCATTTTTAAATAAATGAGAGCAAGCCAAGGTAAAGCAGGCAATCAAAAAAGACCTGAGAAATTCACCAAATTCAGACAAATATGAATAAGCATAACTGCTCTATAATACATAAAGAAATGAAAACACAATTAGCCATATCAAAAATTAAAAAAAATTGAAAAATGGGACATTGCATGTGCTCAAGCAGTCTTTTTTGATTGTTAGGCAGTTTTTTCTGTCTGAGAACCCAGTCCCGCCCTTTAGCCATGTTTATTCAATTTCCTATATAGCCAGGTCCCTGGCTATCCATACACAAGCAGGTTTCAACCGGACATAGTGGAAACATTTGGTTAGGGACCCGATAAATAAGAGATTACCATGAAGTGGTTATCGGGCAGTAATGAATTGATCAGTACATTAGCTAAATATCTCTTTTTTTCAAATAATCTTTAGTAGTCATGCAATGTCCCATTTTTTCAATTTTTTCAATTTTTCATATGGCTAATTGTTTTTCATTTCTTTATGTATTATTATAAAGCAGTTATGCTTATTCATATTTCTCTAAATTTGGTGTGCAGCTTTCACTTTATATAGAAGGTAAAGCAGGCAGCTGAGGGTTGCAGCTCACATCTGTCTGCTTTATCTTTGCTGGTTATGAAAAATAGGGGGGATCCCACATTATTTTTGTTTACAGCAGTGTACAGGGATCTTCCTCATGATGAAAAGCTTGTTGTTTAGCTGCGCTGCAGCCTTTCAACAAATATTCTCATTCGAACAGCACTCGGACACAGACTTCTGTGAAAAGTCTTTGTTCGACCCCCGGATGGTAGGTGTCCGGTACGAACCCCAGACTTTACAGTTCGGGTTCCCTCATCACTTCTCCCACACTCCAAGACATAGCAAATTTAAATTGTGAGCCCGAATGGGGATGACTATGACAATGACGTAAAGTGCTGAGAAAATTAATGGCGCTATAGAGCAATAATAATAATTTGCTTCAGCACTTCACGCCATAACTGATCCTTGCTTTATTTTTTTTTTAATATGGCACGATTAGAATTTGACAGACCAGTACTATGCGACTTATTTATGGCATATGTAATGTGTTTTTTTTTTTTTTAATTTTAACTATGGAGTCGTTATGGAGGTGTATTATTCTCCTATAGATGCAATACTTGGGTATTATATGATAGCACATTATTTATGGCTCTGAAATATGGCACTGAAGGAACTCAGTCCTACCGTACAGGTTATGGCTAGTAATACACTTCAATATTTTATTATATTGTTTTATATTTTTGGGTATTTCATATATTTTGTCTCTCATTGATTTTTCCAGGCACAGCATAAAGACCGATTCATAGAGGAACGCTATGGGAAATACAACATAAGCGACCCATTGCTTGCACTACAGAGGGACTATGAGATCCTTAAGGAAGATAATCATGGACAGAAGCCACCGCCTGTTTGTTCCAATCCATTGTACGTCTTGAGTGAAGTTATGAAGCAATGCAAGACGATGCAGGAGCGGATGCTGGCTCAGTTGGCTGCGGCTGAGAGCAGACACAGAAAGGTGAAGGTTTGATATATGATGGCATTATCTCTTTTTCCACTTGGGTATCCCGGAAGTTCAATTAGGGCTTTCTGATTTGTTGATTCAGCCAGAAGAGTTTCCATTAAGGAATTGGGTGTGCTCTGATGTGTGCAAATATAGCAGCGGCTTTATGTATATTTGAGGGTTGAGGTCCACAATAAAACCTCTGTAGCCTTCAGATCACAGCCTGGTGTGTGTGTTTTGAGCCTTGTCAGCCAGATGGAATGTCAAGCACTCTGTGATGTCACCTACTCAGGTTTGTTTTTTCCCGAGGCATATGATAGTCATGACCTCTGTACAAAAGAGCGTTTTTTCTAAAAGGCAATCTTCAGATCGTTTAATCTCCAGCAAACTGCCAGGTTTTCTCCTTTTGTAATTTACCAAAAGAGCAAAATTAAACCAGTTTGTTTTCAGTGCATTGTGACAGCTCTACCTCGGGAATTTATGGCCATAAATCTACACTAAAAGCAGAGTAAATACTTTACTTGTCTTATAAACATATAGGTCAATATAATTATAGGAGAATAGCAAGAGAAAAACACCCCTCCCATTAATGGTTCCATTTTGGTATTAGTATAGGGCTTACTTGCACTCCACAGGCCTTAAAGGGAACCTGTCAGCAGAAATTTCCCCTAAAACCTAACAGATTCCCCCTCTGCAGCTCCTGGCCTGCATTCTAGAAAGGTCCCTGTTATTATTGTGCCCCCTTTCTGACCAAAAAAAAAAGAGTTTATAAAGTGGTACCTTTTTGGCTTCGGATTCTATAAATGTGACACGGGGGCGGGCTGCCTGATGGCCGTTATTCTGCCCCCTGGTCCTGTATGCCGCCCCCATCGCTGATTTCCATACTTGTGGACGCCGCCCACTGCTCCAGCCATCCCCGCGCATGCCCAGTGCCCATCTCTCGTGGATGAGCACTGTGCCCAGTGTTACCGCTGGTGACGTGCGCGCAGGGTTTAGATTATGGGCGGTGCTGTGATGTTTATTACCAAGCAACCGCCCATAATCGCGGGACCACGCTTTCATCCTCGGCCTGCTTCGTTCTGCGCAAGCGCGCTGCTGCTGACCTCACGTCACCTCTTTCCCATCTTGCCCTGAGGCAGGAAATAGATGGGAAGGAGGTGACGTGGGGTCAGCAGCACCGCGCTTACGCAGAATGAAGGACGCCGAGGGGGAAAGCGCGGTCCCACGATTATGGGCGGTTGCTTGGTAATAAACATCACAGCACCGCCCATAATCTAAACCCTGCGCGCACGTCACCAGCGGTGACACTGGGCACAGTGCTCATCCACGAGAGATGGGCACTGGGCATGCGCGGGGATGGCTGGAGCAGTGGGCGGCGTCCACAAGTATGGAAATCAGCGATGGGGGCGGCATACAGGACCAGGGAGCAGAATAACGGCCATCAGGCAGCCCGCCCCCGTGTCACATTTATAGAATCCGAAGCCAAAAAGGTACCACTTTATAAACTCTTTTTTTTGGTCAGAAAGGGGGCACAATAATAACAGGGACCTTTCTAGAATGCAGCCCAGGAGCTGCAGAGGGGGAATCTGTTAGGTTTTAGGGGAAATTTCTGCTGACAGGTTCCCTTTAAAGTGACCCACAAAGTTTGTTTTGTGATGATACCTATAAGTGGGAAAAAGACTGCGTAATTGGGTGATACCCTATTGAGGGAGAGTAGGCAAGTGTTTGGATGCCCTCACCGAATGGAGTTGTGACAGACAACTTATATGTAGACATAGAAAAACACGTCTGCTGCTGCCCCATGGCTGATGGAAAAGTTAATTCAGTAGATTTTAGACTTGAAAGATAAATGGTGTAAAAATGGGCTGCTTTGCTTAATAAATTGATCTTCAACAACATGAATATATATGCAGTGAGGACAAGAATTATTTCATACACTGCCAATTTTGCAGTCTGTAATTTTTATCATAGGTACACTTCAACTATGACAGACAGAATAAAAAAAAAACCCAGAAGATCTCATTGTGTGATTTTTAAATAATTTGCATGAAATATGTATTTGATCACTGACCAAACAGCAAGAATTCTGGCTCACAGACCTGTTATTTTTTTTTTTCTTTCAAGCCCTTCTACTCTGAGCTCATTATTTGTGTTAATTGCACCTGTTTGAACTAGTTACCTGTATAAAAGATGCCTGTCAACACAATCAATCACACTCCAACCTCTACACCATGGCCAAGACCAAAGAGTTGTCTAATTCTGGTTTCACATCAGCGTTTTTCTGCTGTACTGCCAGATCCGGCACAAGTACAGTACAGTTCAAAACAGTTCACAGACAGTGCGGTATGCTCCGGTCACATGACCGCATGTGCCCGGAGCTTACCAATGAACTGTATTGAACTGTACTACACTTATGCCGGATCTGGCAGTGCAGCAGGAAAATGCTGATGTGAAACCAGCGTCAAGGCACCAGGGACAAGATTGTAGACCTGCATAAGGCTGGGATGGGCTAGAGAACATTAGGCAAGCAGCTTGGTGAGAAGGCAACAACTGTTGACACAATTATTAGAAAATGCAAGAAACTCAAGATAACTGTTAATCTTACTCGGTCTGGGGCTCTATGCAGGATCTCGACTCCTGGAGTAAGGATGATTCTGAAAAAGGTCAGGAATCGGCCCATTACCATACAGGAAGACCTGGTCAATGACCTGAAGAGAGCTATGACCACAGTCTCAAACATTACAGTTAGTAACACACTACGTTGTCATGGATTAAAATCCTGCAGGACACACAAAGTCCCACGGCTCATTCTAGCACATGTTCAGGGCCATTTGAAGTTCACCAATGACCATCTGGATGATTCAGAGGAGGCAGGTATTCAGATGAGACAAAAATAGAACTTTTTGGTATCAACTTCACTCACCGTGTTTGGAGGAAAAAGAGGAGTACAACCTCAAGAACACTGACCCAACCGTGAAGCATGAGGTGGAAACATCATACTTTAGAGGTGCTTTTCTGCAAAGTGGGCAGGATAACTGCAACATACTGAAGGGAAGATGGATGGGGTCATGTATCGTGAGATTATGGCCAACAACGTCCTTCCCTCAGTAAGAACATTGAAGATGGGTTGTGGCTGGGTCTTACAGCATGACAATAACCCAAAACACACAGCTAGGGCAAGTAAGGACAGGATCCATATGAAGCATTTCAAGGTCATGAAGTGGCCTAGCCAGTCTTCAGACCTGAACCCAATAGAAAATCTTTGGAGGGAGCTGAAACTCAATGTTGCCCAGTGACCGCCCTGAAAGATCTGGAGAAGATCTGTATGGAGGAGTGGGACAAAACCCCTGCTGCAGTGTGTGCAAACCTGGTCAAGAACCACCGGAAACGTCTGACATCTGTAATTGCAAGCAAAGATTTCTGTATCAAACATTAGGTTCTGTTTTTCTATTGTATCAAATACTTATTTCATGCAGTAAAATGCAAATTAACTATTTAAAAATCCTACAATGTGATTTTTCCTGAGGGTTTTTTTTTATTTTTATTCTGTCTGACATAGTTGAAGTGTACCTACGATAAAAAATTACACACCTCTCCATTGTTTGTCGGTGGGAAAACTTGCAAAATCGGCAGTGTATGAAATACTTATTTTTCCCCACAGTAATATTTTTAAATATTGTATATTTCTAAAAATGCACCTACTATATTGCACATATTTAAATATTTTCAATACACTTTCTTTACAATGGCTCCCCCTTGTGGTCCGCTAACAAACTGCTTAATTGAGAAAGATTTCAAATTCGTAATTTCCCCAATTTAGGCTATGTACACACGCTGCGTTTTTTTGACGCTGCTTTTTTGTGCGTTTTTGGCCTCTAAAAACGCACAAAAATGCACCTGCGGCAAAAAACGCATGCGTTTTTACCGCAATTTGGTGCGTTTTTGGCTGCGTTTTTGATCTCTGCGTTTTTCTGCGTTTTTCCAATGCATTGCATGGGGGGAAAATGCAGAAAAACGCAGGAAAGAATTGACATGTCCATTTTTATTTTTTTTTTTTTAAGCTCAAAAACGCAGCTTAAAAAGTTTTGTGTGCGGACAGCAAAAATGAAACTCATAGACTTTGCTGGGGAAGCAAAGTCATGCAGTTTTGAGGCCAAAAACGTAGCCGAAAAACGCGCAAAAACGCCTTGAAAAATGCACTGTGTGAACTTACCCTTATAGAGCATATTTATGTGAAACTGCAGTTTTTGGCAGCCATTTGTATTGTGCCACAGAAATGGTATCTGTAACTTTCCCACTGGAAAAGAAAGCTGGCTCCATTGGCACATTCCATCTGGAGACCGCAACCAATCTGTGCTAAAATACACCTAAAATCAGTTGTCACAAAACACATAAGTCTGATTTTTAATATTCGGGTTATAAATATGCTCAGATAGGTCTATGTTCCAGATTCCAAGGAGTGAAGAAGAGAGAGGGAATCGTAATTGCTGTCGATTTTCATGGTTGTGGATGATAAGAGTTCGTGATCTGTGAATGATGAGTGTAAGAGGTGCCTGTGCAGCTCTCCAGACTGCAGCACTAGCGCACGCTCTACACAATATAGCACAGTCCACCCAAGCAGAGTAACGTCACTCGCTAAGGCTTACTCCATAAGCCAGGATCCGATCTCCAGTGTGTTTCAAAGGAAGCGATCATGGAGTTTATTTACTATATATGCAGGTTTCATGGCAAGAGTTGTGGGACAATTGATTTTAGGTAAATTGTCTCTTCAGGGAGCAAGTAGACAAACTCTAGTGCCACCTATTGGAAGTAGCAATCCAAAAAGTCAACTCTTTAACGAGCCTTGTCATATGACTTAGGATTTATGCTAGATCAGAACCTCAATTTGCAGACACTGTGTTTCAGGATGATTGCCCCTCGTCAAAGCAAAGTATGAGATCTGATCTGGCTGTATGAAAAGCTAAGATGATGTCTAAGTGGAAATCTTTTTTTCTTTACTGAGACTGACACACCAATGCGGCATACCAGTAGTGAGGAGACTTATAGCTGCAATGCGCCTTTGGGAAATATGCAAATTGTCTCTTCAGGGAGGGAGTAGACATACTCTAGTTTACCTATTTATAAATTATTTTCTTTGGGTATAGCACATTGTAACAGTTGGCTTACTGTAGCTTTTTATGTACCTAGGGGTGGGAGTGCTAGTATATTTTTAAATAATTTTTTTGTTCTGGAGACATGAGGGTTAGGAGTGCTTTCATTTACTGGCCTGTCTGTCTTTATAAAAACCGCACGAACCAGGGCTCATCTCACTGAACGCCCATACTCCTTCCCATTGGTAGAACACTACTCAGACAACACCGGGTGAGGGAACCACACTCTCTAGTAGAACTTTGTTGGGTTACCAACAGACACCAACATAGTACATTCCCAGCAAGGACACAAGTGCAACTGACAATCTCACCCTTTCACTGACTCGCCAGGGATTAGAACCTATGCAAATCTGGGCATACGGGGCCAATTACCCAAGCCAGCAGTCTGCTTTTGCTGGACACCCACTGAGAGGAGATAGCAGCAATCTTAGGAAGCAAACAGAGTACAGCGAGGTATGTGGCCAGGTGACTGGATTGGTCTAACCTGGTTTCTCCAAACAAATTTGTGGACTCGGTATTGAGTGGCGGAGCAGTTCTGTAATCCACCAGCTGGAGCCATAGTCGCTAAGCTGAAGTCCTTTAGAATCCCCACCAGTGACAGGAACAGGCTCCTTTTTATATCCTTCAGATCCCATTTCAGGGCATTGTGTCCCCCCCCGCTCAAGTGGCCAGATTGATTCTGAGTCGTCATATTTTACTCTATCAGTTCATGAGGCACTACTGTTTTATGTTCTTTGTGGGCAGGCCTCCGTTACATTTGTCTAAAATCGTCAAAACCAACAGATATCTATTTGTGCAACTGACCAAAGGTCTAATGTACTCAGTCAAGCTTCCCTGTGTATGGAGTAAACGGAAAAGACTTTCCATTATCTTCTACGTTGTTTTGATAGGTCTGCTGAGTCCTAGTATCTTGCTGTGATTATACAGCTGCCCTGGACTGATGTGCATGGATCCTGTTAAACTCCTTGGTTATCCTATGCTTTCATACCAACTGTACCCTCGCACTGTGCTGCCTATGTATCTCCTCAGCTGCTGTAAGATTTAAACTGGAAAGTAGAAGTAAAGAGTCACTTTATACATTTTCTGACTTGGACCTGTCTCTCGTCTTCTACAGGTTATTCTAGACTTGGAAGAAGAGCGGAGGAGACATGCTCAGGACGCAGCTGATGGAGATGATGTGACATACATGCTGGAGAAAGAGAGGGAGCGGCTAGCTCAGCAGGTGACTACTCTTGTAAATGCCACCACTTATAGTTTTGAACCACGCTTAAATTTCATACGATTGAAAAAAAGAGAGATCCATCAGGTCCTCAATATAGGCTTTTACCATGTTGATCCAGAGGAGGGTAAAAACTTCTAAGAGGTGGATACCAATTGCCCTACTTCAGGTGAAAGGTTGCTCCCTGGCTCTAAATGTGACAACAGTGTGGTAAACTATATACAATGTATATTGTATGGACTTAATTGTACACTTCTTACAGAATACATCATTTTGTGGTGTTCGTTCATTTTATGGTGCAGATTTTTTTTTTCTTTTTATATTAAAGTAACCATTGGACTCATAGTAATCACAACCCTTCATCTCATGTCACTCCAAGGTTTTGGAGCCCATTTTCTTTGGCATGAAATCGGACATTTGAACGTCACAAAGTAAATTACCCTTGAGCCATATGTGCCATTTTTGGTGCACTGTATACATATAGGCACCTTTTCATATTATTCTTTGTATTATTTATACTATTTTTGCCCTGTTTTAGATGATAGTCCGCAGGGGCTCGCTCTTGTACTTTTTTGAGCACGATTGTACAACTCTGTTAAAAACAAAAAACCCAAAAGGTACATATTTAATTTGTAATTGGGTAATTAACACAAAAAGCACATTGTTGAGCTAATAAAGACCCGTATTGGCCAGTCTAATTAAATATATAATAAGAGACTAAAGAGTACAAATTACTAAAAATTTTAATCAATTTTTTATTCAAAACCTCAATACATAAATGTACAAATCATGATGGACAACACATGAAGACACATCAGTATTATGGAGACCAAGGAAAACGCCAAGTAAGTATAAGAGAAGGTATACTAAAGTTTCATAGTTTCATAGTTTTTAAGGTTGAAGGGAGACTCTTAAGTCCATCTAGTTCAACCCGTAGCCTAACATGTTGATCCAGAGGAAGGCAAAAAAAAACCCATGTGTCAAAAAATTCCTTCCTGACTCCACATACGGCAATCAGACTAGTTCCCTGGATCAACACCCTGTCATAAAATCTAATATACATAACTGATAATATTACATTTTTCAAGAAAGGCATCCAGGCTCTGCTTAAATGTTAGTAGGGAATCACTCATTACAACATCATGCGGCAGAGAGTTCCATAGTCTCACTGCTCGTACAGTAAAGAATCCTCGTCTGTGATTATGATTAAACCTTTTTTCCTCAAGACGTAGCAGATGCCCCCGTGTTCCAGTCACAGGCCTAGGTGTAAAGAGATCTTTGGAAAGGTCTCTGTACTGTCCTCTCATATGTTTATGCATTGTGATTAGATCCCTCTTAAGCCTTTGTTTTTCCAAACTAAATAACCCCCAAGTTTAATAACCTGTCTTGGTGTTGCAGCCCACCCATTCCTCTAATAATCTTGGTCGCTCTTCTATCTACCTGTAAGATTATGCTATTTATAACCTTCTATACTTTTGCTATCAAGAAAAGCATCCATTCCTCTCTTAAATTCATTCAGTGAGTTGGCCATCACCACTTCCTCAGGAAGAGAGTTCCAGAGCCTCACTGCTCTTACCTTGAAGAACCCTCTTCTATGCTGATGTAGGAATTTTCTTTCCTCCAATCGTAGAGAATGCCCCCTTGTTCTTGTCATAGTCCTTAGTACAAACAGATCATGGGAGAGATCTCTATATGGCCCTCTGATATACTTGTACATATTTATTAGGTCTCCCCTAAGTCTTCTCTTTTCTAGAGTAAATAGACCTAATTTTGATAACCTTTCCGTGTATTGTAAGGCACCCACTCCATTTATTATTTTAGTAGCCCGCCTCTGAACCCTTTCAAGTTCAGTAATGTCTTTCTTGAGCAGCGGCGCCCAAAATTGCACACAATACTCCAAGTGTGGCCTGACGAGTGATTTGTACAGAGGAAGAATGATGTTTTCATCTGGTGCCCCCAGTCCTCTTCTAATGCATTCCATCACCCTATTTGCTTTGGTGGCTGCTGCCTGACACTGGGCACTCCAATTTAGCTTCTTATTGACTAATATGCCTGTAGGTACCGTCACACATAACGAGATCGCTAGCGAGATCGCAGCTGAGTCACGGTTTCTGTGACGCAATAGCGATCTCGTTAGCGATCTCGTTATGTGTGACACCTACCAGCGATCAGGCCCCTGCTGTGAGATCGCTAGTCGTTGCAGAATGGTCCAGGCCATTTTCTTCAAAGGCGATGTCCTGCTGGGCAGGACACATCGCTGTGTTTGACACTGTGTGACAGGGTCACAGTGACTGCTGAGATCGTTATACAGGTCGCTACTGTGACCTGTATTGTTCCTGCATCGCTGGTAAGATCTGACTGTGTGACATCTCACCAGCGACCTCCCAGCGACTTACCTGCGATCCCTATCAGGTTGCATCGTTTTTGGGATCGCTGGTAAGTCATTGTGTGTGACTGGGCCTTAAGTCTTTTTCCATGTCTGATTTCCCCAGCAGTTTCCCATTTAGTAAGTAATCGTAGCATCTGTTTCTCCTTCCCATGTGCATAACTTTACACTTATCTGTGTTAAACCTCATTTGCCATTTTTCAGCCTAATTCTCCAATTTACTCAAATCCATCTGTAGTTGCAAACCCTCCTCCTTTGTGTTAACTACCTTACATAGTTTTGTATCATCTGCAAATACTGATATTTTACTCTGTAAACCATCCACCAGATCATTAATAAACATATTAAATAGTAAGGGGCCCAATACAGACCCCTGTGGCACCCCACTAGTAACCCTGACCCAATCTGAGTATGCACCATTAATAGCCACTCTTTGTTTTCTATCACTAAGCCAGCTACCTACCCATCTTACACACATTTTCCCTGAGCCCAAGCTTTCTCATTTTACTTATCAGTCTTTTATGTGGGACGGTGTCAAATGCTTTACCGAAGTCGAGATAAATGACATCCAATGATTCTCCTCAGTCCATGTGAGAGCTTACATCCTCATAGAAGCTGATCAGGTTAGTTTGACAGGAGCGATCCTTCATAAATCCATGTTGATATGGAGTTAAACAATTATTAACATTGAGACATTCCATAATCGTATCCCTTAAAAACCCTTCAAACATTTTACCCACAACAGATGTTAAGCTTACCGGCCTATAGTTTCCAGGTTCCCTTTTAGACCTTTTTTTGAATATTGGTACCACATTTGCTAGCCGCCAATCCAGTGGAACACACCCAGCTTCTATAGAGTCTTTAAATATAAGGAATAGAGGCCTGTCTATCACATTACTTAACTCCCTTAATACCCGAGGGTGAATGCCATCAGGGCCTGGTGATTTGTCAATTTTAATGTTACTAAGTCGGTTCTGCACTTCTTCCTGGGTTAGGCAGGTCATAATTAAGCGTTAACATGATCACTCTGCATTTCCCGTGGCATATGCTTTTCCTGTGTGAACACAGTTGAGAAAAAAGCACTTAAAACATTTGCTTTTCCCACATCACTTTCTATGATTTTACCCTCATTATTCTTTAAAGGGGCAACACCATCAATTTTAATCTTTTTTCTGTTTATATAATTAAAGAATAGTTTGGGATTTGTTTTGCTTTCCTTTGCAATGAGTCTCTCAGTTTCTACTTTTGCCAAATGTATTTGTTTTTTACACATTTTATTTTTTTCTCTATATCTTTTTAATGCTTCTTCGCTGCCTTCTTGTTTTAGCTTTTTAAATGCCTTTTTCTAATTATTCATTGCCCCTTTTACATCCTTATTTAGCCACATTGGTTTTCTCCTGTTCCTAGCCCTTTTATTTCCGTATGGTATGGCTCGTTCGCAGTGGGTGTTTAATACCGATTTAAAAATTTCCCACTTATTTTCTGTGCTCCTATTTTTGAGGACATTGTCCCAATCAATTCGGCGAAGGTCTTCTCTAAGCTGATCAAACTTTGCTTTCCTGAAATTCAGCGTTTTTGTAACCCCCCTCCAAGGCACCTTACTGAAGGACAAGTGGAATTGTATTATATTGTGGTCACTGTTCCCCAGGTGCCCATCCACTCGTACTTCTGTTATTCTATCTGGCCTGTTGCTTAAAATTAAGTCAAGAAGGGCTGCCCCTCTAGTTGGGCCCGGCACAAGTTGGGACAGATAATTATCCTTAGTTACTGACAGAAGCCGGTTTCCTTTCTGAGATACGCAGGTTTCAGTTTCCCAGTTTATATCGGGGTAGTTGAAGTCCCCCATAATAATCACCTCATTTGTGATTTGGCTCCTTTTGTCTATTTGTTTCAATAATACATTTTCAGTGGTTTCTGTTATATTTGGTGGCTTATAACAAACCCCTATGAGGATTTTATTAGTTTTCCCTCCTTGTATCTCCACCCATAGAGACTCCACCTCTTCATTTCCCTCTTGGATATCTTCTCTTAGTCTGGGCTTTAAACTGGACTTTATATATAGACAGACTCCACCCCCTTTCCTTTTTTTACGATCCCTCCTAAACAATTCATATCCTTGCAGGTTAGCCGCCCAGTCATAACTGTCATCTAACCATGTCTCAGTTATTCCTACTATGTCGTATTTTTCCTCATACATTACCAGCTCCAGTTCTTCCATCTTATTGGTCAGGCTTCTTGCATTGGTCAGCATGCAGGAAAGAAGTTTTGCTCCCCTTTTCTTAGCTTCCTTCTTAGTACCCTGTCTTGGGTCCTCTTTACGGCATCTAGTTTAGTTTATCATAAATGTTTAAAAAAAGATAAAGTGTGAATAGGTACCTATCAAAAACACTGCGAATACCAGTTAGTATTGTATACCATTACAGCATGTAGATTCTACATTTACGGACAAATCCTAGGTACACTGAAAATGTGTTATCATAAGCTATCAAAAAAGGTCAAGTGAATTGTTCTTCTACCTCAGAGGGGTAACTTACCCCCTGAGGTAGTAACACTATATGTGAAATGTATTTTGGGGATAGTTCTGGTGATATTCAATATTAACTAGTTTTCGCAGTGTTCCTGATAGGTACCTGTTCACACTAGACTAAATTTCAGTGTACCTTCTCTCATATATAGCGTTTTCCTTGTTCGCCACAACTTTTGTCTGTCTTTTCATGTGTTTTGCTATCATATTTTTTACATTTATGTACTGATGTTTTTAATAAAAAAAAAATCTTTGAATTTTAGCTGTTGATACTCTGATCTTATCTTTTATATATTGTACAGCACTGTTGCTTTTATCATAAGCTTCCAGAGTGAATTTCATTGTATTGCAACAGAAATTATCACCAAGCAGATTATGACAATTTTTTTTGTCTTTCTTTTTTATTACTTTCAACAAATAATATTTCCAGTTGGAGTTTGAAAAATCACAAGTGAAGAAGCTTGAGAAGAAACAGAAGGAACTATCAGCTCAGCTAGAAGAAGAAAAATCTCGTCACAAAAAAATGTCCTCTGTTCTTTTAAAAGAATGCACAAAAGCAAATAACAGAGCAGCAGAGGAAGGACAGAGGGTGGAAGATGTCAACCTAAAGCTGGAGAAGGCAAGGAGCAAGGTGTGTCAGCTTGAAGATGAGATGGCCATCGAGAAGAAACGTAGCTTACAGATGGAGGCTCAGGTAGAGAAGCAGCTTTCTGAGTTTGATATTGAACGGGAACAGCTAAGAGCCAAGCTCAATCGGGAAGAAAATCGCACCAAAGCTCTGAAGGAGGAGCTAGAGTCCTTGAAGAAACTTGTAAAGGACATATCTGCTGTTTCTGATGTCACGGAAACCTCTGAAAAATTGAACCAGGAAATTCTATCTAGTGTTCTTGCCTCTACAGAGAAGGCAGAGGTTTATTCTGTATCTTGCCAGACAGAAAGTGTACACCAAGAAAAAAATAGCACAGATGCGTTACCAAAAGCTCACATTTCTTTGTCAACACCTAGTAAAATTCCTCAGCCTTGTTCAAAAATAAATGGACATTGTGGCGCAGCAACCCAGAGTACTGAACATGCCCTAAAGTTAAATGTGGGGGAAAGCCTTAAAGAGAAAGTGACAAGTCATGACAGTTTATCAGAGAACGGAGGTTCACCTGTCCGTGTGGAATCTCCGTTACACATGATCACCCCTGTTCCTTCTAGTGGGGCCTCCTCTTCTCCCAGCAGTACCGCAGCCTCTTCTTTAACATCTTCTCCATGCTCATCTCCAGTGCTCTCAAGACGCCTGATTGGGGCAACTGGAAGTCCTGGTTACCAGTCTCCTTACCAGGCTGGTATCAATCAGCGTTTTCATGCTGCCCGCCACAAATTTCAGTCTCAAGCTGAACATGATCAACATGTCTCCGGATTGCAGAGCCCTCCTTCCAGGGACTTGTCCCCAACATTGGCAGATAACTCTGCTGCCAAGCAGCTGGCTCGCAATACAGTCACTCAGGTGTTGTCGCGTTTTACCAGCCAGCAAACCCCTGGTAAAACTGCACCTCCGAATAGCTCACCCTTTGGTACAGACTATAGAACCCTTGCCAATGCCTCCAACCAAAAGAACGATGGGAGCCATTCTCCAAATCCCTTGAAAGTGTCCAGTCCTCTCAGTCCTGTCTCTCCAGGAATAAAATCCCCTACCATATCAAGAGTGGAAAGAGGAAACCCCCCACCCATTCCTCCAAAGAAGCCGGGTCTAGCCCAGTCCCCTGCATCTCCTATCCCACCAACCAAAGCACCAACCCAACCCTCATCACAGGCAGCTTCAGTGGATGTATCCAGTAACCACTGCTCCAACAATGGCATTATAACAAATGGGAAGGAAATTGAAGTAACGTTACCGTCTGGTAGCTAGTTATTAGTTATATGGACCTGCTGTCAATTTTGGCAGTTCATATTGGAATAATGTATACAGTCTAGACGATCAAACTTATTTATTTTGCTATTGGAAAATATGGTATATTATATGTAGTCTTTTTTTTCATACTTTAAGCCCACATACAAATTTTAGTCTTAATTTTGCTTAAAAAAATCTTGTTCTCTTTTGTTTTAATTAAGAGAGTGGGACACAATGGTGACAAATTGTATTTCAATAAGGTTAACCACAAATCCATGGGTTTAACATTTTGGATTATTTCAAATGATGGGAAAATTGGTGCTTTTGAAGATTCAGATTCGATCTAACCAAATAAGAAATACCGTATGACCTGGTAGCAATCGAGTTTTATTCTCTGGAGGCTTTTACATTTTACATTTTTTTTTTTTTTTTTTAAACTATCGTTGAATTAGAGCACTTCTCTAAGTTGGAGCCTCTAGGGTAAGAAGACTTTCTAAGGGAAATATCATGCTTTACTAATGCTTATACTGAGGCCCATATCAATTGGAAGCTGGACAGAAAACTCTCCGTAGTACTCGGAAAAGAGCTGCTGTCAGACGTCTCAAAGGGACAAGCTGCACTAAAGTGGCTGACTGCAGGGTTTTATGAATTGTATTGTGAAGTATATTTAAACTATTTCTGTTTCCATGTAAAACGATTACTCTAATCATTTTTTTGCAGCTCTATTGCATTGGACTTCAAACGTATATTATGAAAAAAGTTCTTTAAAGTATTATACTCTTCACCTGAGTAGCTGAAGGAACACTAGTAATCATGTGCCAAGGTTCTTGCACAAATCTGAAATGGAAAATCTGTATTTTACTGAATCAAAGCACAAGATTTCTTCCACTTAAAGGTTATTTTTTAGGCGGCAATGGTCATTTATCATGGACATCTTATGAAAAGAGCCGGATTGGAATTAAGATACCCAAGAATGCAAATTAGTTATCCTCTTATGCAGTTATGTCCTCAAAGATGAGCCAGTACCTGTCAAAAACTACCCAAAAATACACTCCTATATGTAGTCAACATTTCCAGCTTCAATCTTTGTATGGTTGAATAAAAAAGGAGCCAACTTAAAACACTAAATGCCTGTTAAAGTGTTATTCCCAAAATTTTAAGTTAATAATGTTAGTAATGTTGATCAAGCGTGCTCTGTAATTGATCGAACATCAAGGTGCTCGGGTACTCTGTGTTCGCAGAGTATCCCGGGTGCTTGGATGTATCCCGGGTGCTCGGATGCGTCGTTCATCAACCACAAAGCACAGGCTCGCTTCACTGAATGATGTGAGCAGGCACCTGAGGGAGAGCTATAAGCAGTTTCTGAACTGCTTTCACTGGGGGTAAAAACAACATTTCTGGATGTAGTGTGTAAAAAAAATAAAATAAAAAAAAAAATACGCACCCTCCCTACCACGGAAATGCTTTGTATATTGCTGTATGTGGGTGAAGAGCTAAACTGCCCAATCATTGACTTCCATTATACTCATTGCTCAAGTTAATCCTGTCTGAGCGTCTGACCTGCTCGGCTCGAGTAAAGAGCACTCGAGTATTGTAGTGTTCACTCATCATTTTGAGTACCTAGCATTGTACTGCTCGCCTATTAGTTATGTATTCACAAAACTTTTATGACTTCCATTGATTCTGAGATCAGGGTCTTGAAGTGCCCCATCCGTATAGAGTCGCAGCCACACATGTGCTTCATTTATTCAGTATAGGACTGCTGGAGATCTAGTACAGCCCAAGTCCTGCTTCATTCCAGGGAAAGAGTGCTTCTAGTGTAACCTATGCGTTCCGCTCATACAGCTACGTATTAAGCAGTGACTTGATCTTGTGAATATGTAGAATTTCTGATCCAGTGACTAAACAGTAAATGATCATCTGATGTTGTAGATGGTGTGTCAGAAGTTAACATCAGTGCATTCATGCTTGGCCCAACCACAATGTCCTGACAAAAATCTTTTTGGCACCTTTCGGGAAATCTCCGGCAAGTTCAGATGCGAGCAAACGACCATCAATGTCAATAAAGGTTTACTTAGAATGTGGCTGTAGAGATTTTCACTGAAGAACATCCGAGTGGTGCCATAGTTTGGGTCCTCCATCTTACACACAAGCTTACAGGCAGAATATTGTGACCTACTGAGATACTGTTTCAGAACATATATCTTGTATGTATGAAGATATACAGTTAGGTCCAGAAATATTTGGACAGTGACAATTTTCGCGAGTTGGGCTCTGCATGCCACCACTTTGGATTTGAAATGAAACCTCTACAACAGAATTCAAGTGCAGATTGTAACATTTAATTTGAAGGTTTAAACAAAAATATCTGATAGAAATTGTAGGAATTGTACACATTTCTTTACAAACACTCCACATTTTAGGAGGTCAAAAGTAATTGGACAAATAAACCAAACCCAAACAAAATATTTTTATTTTCAATATTTTGTTGCGAATCCTTTGGAGGCAATCACTGCCTTAATTCTGGAATCCATGGACATCACCAAACGCTGGGTTTCCTCCTTCTTAATGCTTTGCCAGCCCTTTACAGCCGCAGCCTTCAGGTCTTGCTTGTTTGTGGGTCTTTCCGTCTTAAGTCTGGATTTGAGCAAGTGAAATGCATGCTCAATTGGGTTAAGATCTGGTGATTGACTTGGCCATTGCAGAATGTTCCACTTTTTTGCACTCATGAACTCCTGGGTAGCTTTGGCTGTATGCTTGGGGTCATTGTCCATCTGTACTATGAAGCGCCTTCCGATCAACTTTGCGGCATTTGGCTGAATCTGGGCTGAAAGTATATCCCTGTACACTTCAGAATTCATCCGGCTACTCTTGTCTGCTGTTATGTCATCAATAAACACAAGTGACCCAGTGCCATTGAAAGCCATGCTTGCCCATGCCATCACGTTGCCTCCACCATGTTTTACAGAGGATGTAGTGTGCCTTGGATCATGTGCCGTTCCCTTTCTTCTCCAAACTTTTTTCTTCCCATCATTCTGGTACAGGTTGATCTTTGTCTCATCTGTCCATAGAATAGTTTTCCAGAACTGAGCTGGCTTCATGAGGTGTTTTTTAGCAAATTTAACTCTGGCCTGTCTATTTTTTGGAATTGATGAATGGTTTGCATCTAGATGTGAACCCTTTGTAATTACTTTCATGGAGTCTTCTCTTTACTGTTGACTTAGA
Source organism: Anomaloglossus baeobatrachus (assembly GCF_048569485.1). Lineage (NCBI taxonomy): Eukaryota > Metazoa > Chordata > Amphibia > Anura > Aromobatidae > Anomaloglossus > Anomaloglossus baeobatrachus. Next base: position 200,723,154 of record NC_134354.1, read on the forward strand.
GACAGATACACCTACTTCACTGAGAGTGTTCTGGACTTCAGTTGATGTTGTGAACGGGTTCTTCTTCGATCATCCACCACTGTTGTCATCCGTGGACGCCCAGGCCTTTTTGAGTTCCCAAGCTCACCAGTCAATTCCTTTTTTCTCAGAATGTACCTGACTGTTGATTTTGCTACTCCAAGCATGTCTGCTATCTCTCTGATGGATGTTTATCTTTTTTTTTCAGCCTCAGGATGTTCTGCTTCACCTCAATTGAGAGTTCCTTCGACCGCATGTTGTCTGGTCACAGCAACAGCTTCCAAATGCAAAACCACACACCTGTAATCAACCCCAGACCTTTTAACTACTTTATTGATTACAGGTTAACAAGGGAGACGCCTTCAGAGTTAATTGCAGCCCTTAGAGTCCCTTGTCCAATTACTTTTGGTCCCTTGGAAAAGAGGAGGCTATGCATTACAGAGCTATGATTCCTAAACCCTTTCTCCGATTTGGATGTGAAAACTCTCATTGCAGCTGGGAGTGTGCACTTTTAGCCCATATTATAATTATATATATATATATATATATATATATATATAATTGTATTTCTGAACATGTTTTTGTAAACAGCTAAAATAATAAAACTTGTGTCACTGTCCAAACATTTCTGGACCTAACTGTGTATGTATATGTGTGTGTGTGTGTGTGTGTATATGTATATATATATATATATATATATATATATATATATATATATATATATATATATATATATATATAGATATAGATATAGATAGATATATAGATATATATACACACACACCATGTTGGGGTACGGAAAGGAAAAATAAATGGGCCAAATACAGTATATATGTGTGTATAGTGTAGAATTTTTACACCCCAAAGACCGTGTTAAGGTTATCCTATCAGTTACAGGATGAATTCCATACTGCATTTGAATGGTAAATGGAGCCTTGTGTGGCAATCTGGCCAGGAATTGCCTGTTTTTTGCCTGCTCACTTGTTTATGGAATACCATAGGTTAATCAAGTTTCCTATTTTTCTGCGAAGAGTGCCACAAACACGCTGACTTCATTCAGTAATGTATCCTAATGAACAGTAAATTTGTGAAATGAAAATCAGGCAAAATATTACTCTTCACTGCATACAGAATATTTTTTTTTAGCGATCAGTCCAGTCCATGTGTATTATGCAGATCAGATAAAGGAGGAAGATTCAGATTCTTGTAAAGGATTAATCTGCAAGAGGAAGGACATGGCTGCTTATAAAGTGCTAATCTTGAAAAAGACTCAGATTAACCCTTTACATGCAGATTCTTTCTAACACTACCACAGTACACTGAGAAAACTGAAACGGTTTACCTGCTGCAGTTTCTATCCTCCTCCATCTGCTCCATAATATACATTGTACACCTTTTACATTTTTTATTATATAATCACAACCATATATTATGAAGTAAAATAGCAGCATAGAGCCCCCGGACACACACCCCTGTGCTGCACACTCCATATTTCCCCCACCTAGTCGCGGTTTCTATTTTTTTTCCTTTTAAGATTTCATTAATATATTTGAGGTTTTACATTTTGACCATGTTTTACTTCATTAATTATCCTAATAAACGGGTCCTCTGTGTTTTGCAACAAACCATCCATACTCCCTATGGCAGGGGGCATGCCTGTTATGCCGAATTACATTAGGACCCATTACCTTGAGTATTTGTCAGCCCTAATTCAGCCAAATATTGGATTAAGGGAAAATTTCAGTCACCAATATTTTTAAAACCCCATTTATTTTTTATTAAAAGTAATTGCACTACCGCTCACTGCACTGGAGCAATTGCACGAGAAGTATGAATTGGTGACTCCACCTTACCCTAAGTGCCTTAAAATTTCAATACAAATTTGGGAGGTTGATGACATCTTGGATATTAATACAGGAGAGGAATGGCCCTTTAAAATAAGCAATGTTGTACTTGCGTACGTGGATGGTTTTCATGCTGCTTCTGTGTATCGGGTGCTTGTAAAGGCTTGTATTTGATACAATTAGAATTTCCCTGTCCTGCTTATCTCCTATATGTTGTGATCTTGTGTAGATAAGCAAACTAGAATGCATAGTACAGATTCTGATCCGTGTTGTAGCCACAATAATTCGGCAGCAAAAGTGACTGTGTAGTAATATTTGTGTATATCGTGAGTAACTATGCAGATGAGTACATGTTGAATTTTATAACCATTCATAAATATTTCTGAAATCTTTGATAAAGCATTCTTAATGGAAACCGATCACCATCTAACTGCGGATGCCATTTTATAGAGCAGGGGGAGCTGAGTAGTTTTTTTTTTTTATATATATAGTTTTGTGAGAAAAGATTCACTATAACTTCTGTTTTAATCATTTAAACCACTGCTCTTTCTGGTGGTATTGGTCTAGTGGACGATCCTATCAATGACGGCTATCTCTGTATGCAAAAATACTATGAAAACTGTTTGTTACAGACAGGTTACCCTTAAAGGGAAAAGTTTGCTGTGAAAGAGATCTATATTCAACCCATAGATCTTGAGAATGTTGAGCTTATTTTAAATTCTAGGAGTATTACCACTGTGAGACATGTAGTGACTGACAGTTTGCTTTCCTGATTTACATGTCTCACAGTGGTAACTTCCTCTTTCATTTTAAAATAAACCCTAGAGGCAAATTCTCAGATTTTTGTGCCCGGCCCATAGATTTTAGCAGCTCATTTACATACCAAGAAAAAGATGGATTTCTCTGAAATAAGACATCAGATTGTGGTATCATTATTCAGGTATCATTTATTCAGTTTCCCATGACCTACATGCCCATATAGACGGCTTAGGAGGGTTCATCCGATTGACGGATTCCATGTCATTTTAATTGTGTGATGCCTTGGTTCCAATCTTATTTTGCTGATAGCTGCTCCCACTTGGCAGCAGTATATGACACAATTATATGTATTCTACATAATACATACAGGTTTTACTCTCAGAACATGGATCATGTTAAAGCCTTGTCCACAGTTTACCAACATTTGATTAGTCACTGAGGAAATGCAAACTATTTTATTGTGTAGTATTTGTCCAAAGTGCCTTAGGCAACTCTTATTTAGGTCTCTGCTACGTACACCTTGGAATTAGAAGTCCAAGCGCCATGATATAGTATTAAGGTGACATTTGCTACTAAATATCCCCATAATTCTGCTGTTCAGTAATAGTAAAGACAACTTACTAGCAAACCAGCAAATTTATTTTGTATTTTCCACTCATAATGACCACTAGAGGGCTCACCAAAGATGTAGTATGGATGAAAAAATATAAATAATGGAAAATCTGCCTTGTGTATGAATACAACTACTATCACAATCATGTTGCAGCCATAGAGTGCAATGGGTCCATTACCTAATCTTTTTTTGCAGGTATGCAAAGAGTCAAAAGCGCATATAGAATGTGTTGAGCAACAAAACATACCTTCATATTGAACATATGATGTATTTTGGAGCTATTCTCCACTGTAATAATGACCTGTCAAGAAACAATGGAAAAAAACGATTGCTTGATTTCAAATTTCAACAGGAATTTTTGCAAAAATTTTTATATAACTTTTGGCATACGGGACAAATACTGTCAAGTTACCATTTTGACTTACTAGCTACAAACTGATATGAGACGTTTGAGCAGCGCGATCTAGGAAATGTGATTATTCAACTAATAGGAATTCACCATAAAGTGAATAATAGGAAATGTTCTATTAGCAGCAACCACAAGATCTCCCAGAAAATGTTTTTTTACCGCTTCACCTCAACCTGGATTGTGATGCTAAGATAGTCAGTGAGGAATTTATTCTTCAGAAGTCCTATATGTGAATTCTTCAGTTTGTATAGGATTTCACTTGTTGCAATGACCAGTTTTTCCTTGCCTGGAATATTAAGGGTATGTTGACCTGTAGAATTTTTGCTGCGTTTTTGCATAGTGTTTTTGCCAAGATGCAGCATATCAGTTTGTGTTGTTGGTTGTAGGTTTTTAAGGAAGATATTTTTACCCTTACAAACATTGTTTATTTTTTTAATGAATATTTTATAAAAGCAAATATTAAAGAATACTAGTGTAGATTTAACTAATTTTAAAGCCAGATTTGGACTGTCCCACCAAGTGATCCTCCATTAAGTCCTAAGCTTTTACACTTTATAGGTCTAGCAGAGGAAAATCCCATTGAAGCTTAATTTTTATCCTATAATTTGCCCCTGGGAACTATTTTGTATGAATATTCACTAATTTAGGGTCACAGCCCAAACTAACCATGATGAGACAATACTTTTCAATGCTGTTAAGGCACAGTAAAATGTGAGCCATGTTCAGGCACATAAAGCTAGGGAAGTTTGTTTTAAACGCTAAAAGATTATCTTTAATAAATAACTAAATGTCACCTGAATTAAAAATCCATTGTAGAAAAATTATATATAAAATGTTTTATGCATTTCGAACAGAGTTCTTAATCTGTTCATTCCATGTTCAGGAAGCATGTCTCTTATTCATCCGAAGGGAAACGCTGGCACAATTAGTTAACACCTGGTAATTAGGTATTAAAATTATTCTGTAGTGTTAAACAAATTCTAATTAAATAATATAAATTATACCCACTATAACTGAAATTAATCAGGTAAAAATTACAAAATAACTCAAAGATGCATCAAATTGTGTGACAATTATAAATCAAGAGAAGCACGATTATTGAGCTATAATATCCAGTGGAGCCTCTCGTGCAAAGTTTTTGCCCAATCATTACCTCTTTTCGACCTATTCAAATGTTCATAGTGCATAACAGTTAAAGATGAAAGATCCCCATGATGTATGTCCAAAAAAGTTTTGGTAAGCCAGATGAAAACTGCCCTATTTGACAGGAGCTAGTTAATGTAGCAGCAATATGTTCCGATATATGTTTGAGGGTGCGAGTGGTACATCCAATGTAGTATTTACGGCAATATGTACATGTCGCCAAACAACGTGTACAATTGTAATGGATGTATGTAATATGTTTCATTGTCATTACTTGAAAAGGTAGTATTTCTTTACATGAATTTACACAAATTCATTTCTGGCCACTGCACATTTATGATCCCTTAATACTGAACCACAAGTCTTTATTATTGCATTCACTAGAAAAGAGGCTGTGAGATAAGATTGCCAATAGTAGTAGCTTTTTTTGCAACACAATACCATTTAATAGTATATTAGTTTTTCATCTTAAGACTGGGCAAATATTTAATCAGTATTTTGGTAATCAACACTCTAAGGGGCATAAAACTTAATCTGTTCGAATTGATGACAAGGTTTACGTTTAACATCCAATAAAGTAGTTTGTGTTAGTAGCCGTAACAGGTTCCGTGTATTACCATTGCTTTATTCTTGGGATTTCTCGTATTTATGGTGAGCTTATATTTTTTCCTTACTTTTGGTTTTTACATAGACTGATTATTGGTCATGTGAACTCGTTAATCTTTACCTGACAAACAAGCAAAACACTTGCTTCTGTGGGGATCAGTTAGTGTATGTTGGCATAAATGTAATTTTAATGGCAGCATGTGTAAACAGGTTTTGCTTGTTGGGTGAATTGACCAGTAAGTGAGCGTATTGTATATGGTCAATCAGAGATTAACTTTAAAGTGGCACATCCAAATGGGCCTATAGGCCTAAGATTTGGTGGTCACTTGAGTATTCAATAAAACATAGAACAATTAAGTCATTTTGAAATAATATATATATTTTTTAAGTTGAAAAAACTCCATTTTATCCAAAGCACTAACATCTGTAAAACTTAAGGGCTGACCAAGGATATGTGTTTTTTTTTTTTTTTTCTTTTTTTTCCAATATGATAGACCGAGGTATCAGGCTTTTGAAGTTGCATTCTAAAGCGAAACGTCAGCCATTGACCATAGATGAAAATATAAATATTTGACAGTGTATAAAAATATATTAGAAGGCATAGATCTATAAAAGAAATCATGAAATAGAAACATTATTTTTATAGCAGTAGTCATAATAGCCAAGGCAATCAAACAAAACTAATTTCATCCCTTGCTACATAAGTACGTTTACACCCCTGCATTCACACGATTATATATCACGGTCATACATAGCATAGAAGTCACTCTCCTGCAGATGCTGTGGAGAGGTGGTGCCCCACTAAGACCATATTGATACCCCATGGATGCTGTGAATATTATACAATTCTATGGAGGAATATTACACCAACTACTCGGCTTGTAGGAATGGGAGGAAGGGAAAATATTTGGAGGAACCTTTGGCAAAACTAAGGAGTTTTCTAAGCCAAAGGGGGCCTAACTAAACTTTTTGCTGCAGACGTTCTTCCTTCCTTTATTCCGCTTGATGATGTATGGTATGTTACTACTAGAGTCCTGTATTCTAAAACACTTAACTAAGGATTTGGTTTCATTCAGGTCTGGAGATGTATCTGAAATATAGGCAATTACTAAATATGTTAACGTGAAGTGCTGTCGGCATTTTTATGCACTTCCCGAACTGTATTCCAAAGATGTCAGACAAGCGATATACTGTGCTTAAAATATTTGTCACTTGCATATTTATCACTTTACATGTTTTGGAGAAAAAAAATGCAATACAGAAAACTGTCACCTTGCTTTACAAGAAACTAAGGCATGGCCCTGTGCACTTGAAGCGGTTCCACTAGTCGCTGAGTGCTCGAAGAGTCAATGTGGATAGGAAAAAATGATAAAGGGAGCGCGTTGTCTCACCAGCACTGCAACTACTTCATGCTTTGGATAGGTAAAAGGCCCCATTCATCATAAAAAGATTACATATCCTAGTGATATGCCTTTACTTTAAAATATGAAACTTTGAAAAGGGGTCCAATGCTCGGGATCTACTGTTAACTGCTTAAGTTTAATGGGTGGCATCCCGAGTGTGGCAAATACTTTCACAGCACTGTATGACAAAATGCTGATGTACCAATACAAAGAAGCATTTAGAAATAAAATTATTGCACATAGAAAACGGTATAGGAACATAATACATTCAATGTACTGTTATTAAATTACATATGTAAATATTTTCAGATTGTGTTTCTTGTATATTTATGGTTTTATACAGATAAAAATAGGACAAAAATAGGATTTGCAGTATTCAAGTCAAATATTGGATAGAGCACATGTTAGCATTCAGTAATATAATTCTGCAAAATGATGTCATGCTTGGACCTTTGGATTTATCTTGGAGCTTCCCTGCTATATTATTGGTAACAGTCACTGTTAACATGGGACAGCCAATGCATCTGATAGTCCAGCATCATTTAATCCAAATTCTTAAGCAGCACATGAACTGGGACCCAGTCTGCAATAGCCTAAGAGAAAATACAGGGTCATTGTTTAGAATGTTGTGATAAGCAATGATATTGTCATTATTGGGAGTAACCCTTGTAAATGTCTTTGCTATATAACGCTGTCTGTAGAACTGGCTACTATAAAGGCTTGGTGGATGGTGTAAATATAAATTGCATTTGGTGTGCTGGCTTTCGTTTGTATGGGATTAAGTATGTTAAGTGCCTTTTGTAATGGCCAAGATGTAAATATAACACGAATAGAAAAATACAAAATGTTAGCAGCAATATGTCAAATGTTACCTAATAAAGATTTTCTTTTTCTTCAAATTCATTTGTGTATTTTTATTTTGTAAATAATTATTTATTATTATTATTATTATTATTATTATTATAGCACTATTAATTCCATGGCACTTTACAAGTGAAAAAGGGTATACATAAAAACTAGTACAACAATCATTAACAGTACAAAATAGACTGGTACAGGAGGAGAGAGGACCCTGCCCACGAGGGCTCACAGTCTACAGGGAATGGGTGAGGGTACAATAGGTGACGACAGAGTTGGTTGTGCAGTGGTGTACTGGACAGAGGGTTATTGTAGGTTGTAGGCTTGTCGGAAGAGGTAGGTCTTCAGGTTCCTCTTAAAGCTTTTCACGGTAAGAGAGAGTCTTATATGCTGGGGTAGAGCGTTCCAGAGTATGGGGGAGACACTGGAGAAATTTTGATTGCGATTGTGGGAAGAGAAGATAAAATATGAGTAGAGGAGGAGATCTTGTGAGGATCTGAGGTTGTGTGCAGGTAGGTACCGGGAGACTAGGTCACAGATGTAAGGAGGAGACAGGTTGTGGATGCCTTTGTAGGTCACGGTTAATGTTTTGAATTGGAGTCTTTGGGCAATGGGAAGCCAGTGAAGGGATTGGCAGAGTGGTGAGGCTGGGGAATAGCGAGGGCAGAGGTGGGTTAAGCGGGCTGCAGAGTTCAGGATAGATTGGAGGGGTGCAAGAGTGTTGGAAGGGAGGCCAGAGCAGGAGATTGCAGTAGTCGAGGATGATGAGGGCATGTACTAATGTATGTATGGAAAGCGACAATATTTTGGGTAAGGGATCATTCACATTTCATCTGTGTACCCTTGCCGAAATCTGTGTAAAAACTGTCCATAAACCGCCTCATATTTTTTTCAGGGTTAAATCCCTATTGACTTTTATTTAGCTGTGGATTTTTCCACAGCAGACTTGAAATCCGCTTCAATAAAAGCCCTAACGTATTGAAGGGATTTTCATTGCTTATTCACATTTGCATTAGTTCCTTTGTATAGGGCCAGTCTGGTCCCATGGCATTTCAAACTGTAAGCCTTTAACAAAAAACAAACGGTTAACCCTAGATTTGTTCTGTGGAGTTGTCGGCAAATACAGGTTGGATTTTGCAGAGGAAAAATGTACAGTGGTGCAACGCCGGAATCTGAGTTTGTGGCTGGCTCACTGCATAGTAGGGAGCTGCTAACCCCATCACACCGCGTCGTATGCTTATCCTTTTCTCAGATGTTGTGGAAGGGGGAGAGCTTTACACACCATTCATGTTTGGGTCTCTTCATTCACTGTCCCAATAGACATCTGTAAAATGCCTGTCAAAAAAGGGGTACTTTAGATATGTTGTTAAGTAATAGAAATATGATATATTTGAGGTTTTAATACTTGTGATCTTTACTTAAAGGGAATCTGTCAGCTGGTTTTTGCTATATAATCTGAAGACACCATTATGCAGGGGGTAACACACAGATTTTAGCAATGCCTCTCATCACATTGTTTGCCTACTATGTTTGCCAGTAAACTAAAGGGGGCTTTAAACGCAACAACATCGCTAACTAGATGTCGTTGGGGGTCACGGAATTTGTGACGCACATCCGTCCTTTTTAGCGACGTCATTGCGTGTGAAACGTACGAACGACCGCTAACTATCAAAATTACTCACCTAATCGTTGATCGTTGACATGTCGTTCTAATCCCAAATATCGTTGCTGATGCAGGACACATGTTCATCGTTCCTGAGGCAGCACACATCGCTACGTGTGACACCCCAGGAACGAGGAACAACACCGTACCTGCGTCCTCCGGCAACGAGGTGGGTGTCACTTTCTTTCGGCTGCTCTCCGCCCCTCCGCTTCGATTGGACGGCTGCCGTGTGATGTCTCTGTGATGCCGCACGAACCGCCCACTTAGAAAGGAGGCGGTTCGCCGGCCAAAGCGACATCGCTAGGCAGGTAAGTACGTGTGACTGGTCCTAGCGACACCAGTCGGGGGCGGGTGCTTTCACCAGCGACCTCGCTAGCGATGTCGCTGCATGTAAAGCAGCCTTAAGGGATACATTGTTGGATTCAGGGTCTCTACCTACATTGTGCTGCTCTTAAATGAAGTAGCAAAAACCTGCTGAGCAATATCCTTTAAGGATTTTTTTGTGAAAACTTTACTTCAGGCTCTAACAATCTTGGGCTTCGTTCACATGAGTGTATTTCCTGGTACGTATACAGACCGCAAAGCCAGGACTTACTGCAGGTCTCCCGACTAATCTTATAGCCTCATAGATATAGATATATAGATAGAGATATACATATAATTTAAAAGGAAGAGTTAACCGGGCATCGCTGATCTCTTTAGAAAGCTGTCATACGCGCACGCAGCATCGGCTTTCTCCGGGTGCACATCCACAAGGAAAAGTCTAAATGCAACAAGGTTAGACAGAAAGGCAGCACTCACCGGAGTTGAAGGCACGGTGCATTTATTCTTGGTAACAGTGCTCTTACATGTGGTAGGATAGGTACAAAGGCGGGGAGGTGAGGGGAGCTAAGACGTCGGACGACAGACCGTTTCGCACAGCTTGTGCTTTCACGAGTTATGGTGCACTCGTGAAAGCACAAGCTATGCGAAACGGTCCGTCGTCCAACTGTCCGCATGGTGTGAATATGCTGGAATATCTATGTTCCGATATGTGTTTTCGTAAAGTTCTGGAAGTACATCCTATATAATATGTTACACAAGGAATCAGTTGCTTTGTATACAACATGTGTAGTGGCGCAATTGATAAAGGAGGTAATATTGTATGTATTATTCTGATTATCCTTGAAGGAAGTAGCATTCTCCATATGCCAACATAGATGACAGCGGCTGGTTCCACATTTATATGATCCAAGTGTTTTGAGCCATATGTCCTTAGGTTTTTCTGATAGATATAAACTAGGAGATATAATATTACCGATTATTTCTGGTTCTCATTGCTACTATATTAACTCCTTGTGCCATAATTTTGGCCAACGTGGGATCCTGCTGTAACATGGGGGTGAATTTGTAAAAAAAATGTTTAATGTTTTCAAAGTCCTTGCTATAAGGGGGTGGAAAAGGTGATTTTGTTTTTCCAGTCTCTGGACTCCATTTTATCCTCCAAGAATGTACTCCTAGATCTTGTATTCACAATACTGATGGCCCTATTCAATAGTTTGTTGGAATATCCTTTTTGTTGGAGGCGTTTTCTAACACAATTCTTCTCCTGTTCGTAAGTATTATCTGAACAGAGGCGACGGGCCCTTAAAAATTCCCCAATAGGCAAACTGCGATTAGTGTGATTTGTATGACTACTATGGGCATGCAAAATGGTATTTCCACTGATGGCCTTTCTGTATAGCGCAGTGTGAATTAAGCCTGATTCTGTTCCCATTAATGTGATGTCAAGGAAGGGTGCGGTATTTGTATGACAATCAACAGTGAACTGCAAATTTAAATCATTGTTGTTTATATACTGTTTGAATTCATTCAAGATATCAGTATCTTGTGCACCATACGTGGTTCTCACTATAATAATTTTTATTTCATTATTTATATATATAATATATATATATATATTTTTTTTCATATACTAAGCTTAATAGATCAAATTTTGATATTTGTATGCATTGGGACACATGTATATAAGCGCGCATATAAAAATGCATGTTTTTTGCTAGATAGCAGTATTTGATTAACAACATGTTCAGCTGCTCTGTCTCACCCTGCCCCCAACGAAGAGCATGGACGTTTATTGTCCTCTGGTGCTCATTTGGGAGTCTGCCTTTGAGTATCTAAAATGTGTCTGATGTATGTATAGTCACCCATGACTAAGGACTTGTTTTTATTGTCCGAAACGCGTAAGGGGCACTTGTGTCCTCTCTCAAGTTTTGGATCAGTTGGATTTTTAATACCCAATACATTTTTGATATTTTAATATACTGCATTGTGGTGCTGGGTCCACCCTTCACTTCTCAGCTACATACCAACCTTGCTAGTCTGGAGGACCATGAGCACCTGCAAGTCCTGGAGCGCAGTTACCTATGGTAAGCTGAAGTCTCATTACTTTTTTCTTACTGACTAAGTGACTGGGGTGCTAGAAATGTAAGACATGAGTCATTATTGTGATTGGCTGGCCGCAACGTGTCATCGGGTATACAGTTAGGTCCAGAAATATTTGGACAGTGACACAATTTTCGCGAGTTGGGCTCTGCATGCCACCACATTGGATTTGAAATGAAACCTCTACAACAGAATTCAAGTGCAGATTGTAACGTTTAATTTGAAGGTTTGAACAAAAATATCTGATAGAAATTGTAGGAATTGTACACATTTCTTTACAAACACTCCACATTTTAGGAGGTCAAAAGTAATTGGACAAATAAACCAAACCCAAACAAAATATTTTTATTTTCAATATTTAGTTGCGAATCCTTTGGAGGCAATCACTGCCTTAAGTCTGGAACCCATGGACATCACCAAACGCTGGGTTTCCTCCTTCTTAATGCTTTGCCAGGCCTTTACAGCCGCAGCCTTCAGGTCTTGCTTGTTTGTGGGTCTTTACGTCTTAAGTCTGGATTTGAGCAAGTGAAATGCATGCTCAATTGGGTTAAGATCTGGTGATTGACTTGGCCATTGCAGAATGTTCCACTTTTTTGCACTCATGAACTCCTGGGTAGCTTTGGCTGTATGCTTGGGGTCATTGTCCATCTGTACTATGAAGCGCCGTCCGATCAACTCTGTGGCATTTGGCTGAATCTGGGCTGAAAGTATATCCCGGTACACTTCAGAATTCATCCGGCTACTCTTGTCTGCTGTTATGTCATCAATAAACACAAGTGACCCAGTGCCATTGAAAGCCATGCATGCCCATGCCATCACGTTGCCTCCACCATGTTTTACAGAGGATGTGGTGTGCCTTGGATCATGCGCCGTTCCCTTTCTTCTCCAAACTTTTTTTCTTCCCATCATTCTGGTACAGGTTGATCTTTGTCTCATCTGTCCATAGAATACTTTTCCAGAACTGAGCTGGCTTCATGAGGTGTTTTTCAGCAAATTTAACTCTGGCCTGTCTATTTTTGGAATTGATGAATGGTTTGCATCTAGATGTGAACCCTTTGTATTTACTTTCATGGAGTCTTCTCTTTACTGTTGACTTAGAGACAGATACACCTACTTCACTGAGTGTTCTGGACTTCAGTTGATGTTGTTAATGGGTTCTTCTTCACCAAAGAAAGTATGCGGAGATCATCCACCACTGTTGTCATCCGTGGACGCCCAGGTCTTTTTGAGTTCCCAAGCTCACCAGTCAATTCCTTTTTTCTCAGAATGTACCCGACTGTTGATTTTGCTACTCCAAGCATGTCTGCTATCTCTCTGATGGATTTTTTCTTTTTTTTCAGCCTCAGGATGTTCTGCTTCACCTCAATTGAGAGTTCCTTAGACCGCATGTTGTCTGGTCACAGCAACAGCTTCCAAATGCAAAACCACACACCTGTAATCAACCCCAGACCTTTTAACTACTGTATTGATTACAGGTTAACGAGGGAGACGCCTTCAGAGTTAATTGCAGCCCTTAGAGTCCCTTGTCCAATTACTTTTGGTCCCTTGAAAAAGAGGAGGCTATGCATTACAGAGCTATGATTCCTAAACCCTTTCTCCGATTTGGATATGAAAACTCTCATATTGCAGCTGGGAGTGTGCACTTTCAGCCCATATTATATATATAATTGTATTTCTGAACATGTTTTTGTAAACAGCTAAAATAACAAAACTTGTGTCACTGTCCAAATATTTCTGGACCTAACTGTATGTATAGCCTTACAGTCCTTGCTGCAACCTAAAACCAAAAGTCCCTGGTTAGGGCTACATCTATTTTCTACTATTTTTACAGTATAAGCAAAGCCTCTGAGGTTACAGAAATCTCATACACACACACAGCTCTTTCACACTCACACAGCTCTTTCTCACACACACACACACACACACACACACACACACACACACACACACAGCTCTCTCACACTCACACACACACAGCTCTTTCACACACACACACACAGCTCTTTCACACTCACACACACACACAGCTCTTTCACACTCACACACACACACAGCTCTTTCACACTCACACACACACACACAGCTCTTTCACACTCACACACACACACACACACACACATACACATATAGAAACATATGGCTTTTCCTGCACCTTTCTTACAAGGATTCTCAAAGTATAAGATGTACAGTACAGTGGCATAGCAAAGTTTGGGCACCCCTGGTCACAATTACTGTTATTGTGAACAGTCAGGCAAGTTGAAGATGAAATCATCAAGAGGCAAAAAAGTTAAAGATTACACATTTCCTATGTATTTTAGGCAAAAGAAAAAAATGTATTTTCATCTTTCACATTTAGGGGCCCATTTGTGGGTCGTCTTACATGCACTACTCTTTTAAGGGAACATTTCCCTGTTAGAGGGAAGAATGGATTCAATGAAATTTCAACTAATTTTTGAAGCAAACATAACACCATCAGTAAAAAAAAAACTGAAAAAAAAAATGGATAATTTTCCAACACACATGTCAAAATTCACAATAGATGACCTCAAAAAGCTCAAGCTGAAGGTTTTACAATGGCCCTCACAGTCCTCTTATCTGAACGGCATTGAAAATCTGTGGCTAGACCTCAAAAGAGCAGTGCATGCAAGACGAGCCAGGAATATGACAGAACTGAAAGACTTTTCCAAGGAAGAATGGATGAATATACCACAAACAAGAATTGAAAGTCTCCTGGCTGGCTACAAAAAGCGGTTACAAGCTGTGATATTTGCCAAAGGGGATGCTACTAGGTACTAACCATGAAAAAACTAAAGAGACAAATTCTATGAAAAATACCCTGAATAATAATGAATAAAATGCAAGTGCTTAATAACAGGGTACTTAGTATATACCGTACATTTTTGCAAAAACGTAAGAAGCCGTCCCACCTCGTCAAGGTGTACCCATCTGGGACGGTCCCTAACCAACTAAAGTTAAAACCATTATATATACCTGACTTGTGTCTATCAAAAACTCCAATGTGAATGGTAACAAGTGGTCAGCTCGGTCCCAGATTAAATACACAGCAAAGTGGGAAGCAATTGGTTGTTCAGCCTCAGTATAAGTAGGGCTGCGCCCCCAACTTGCACTGAAGCAAGATAGCAGACAAAAACACCAAAAAACTGAGCTGTAACAAAAAAAACAGTAAACATGCAACATTACAAGCATGTAAATGGGCGCCTCTAAGGTACTAACCATGCAGGGTGCCCAAAGTTTTACATCAGCCCATTTTCCTTTTATGATAATTTAATAATGTAAAAGATATTACTTTTTTTGTTGCCTAAAATACAAAGAAAGGTGTCATCTTTAACTTTATGCATTTTAGAGATCATTTCATCTTCAACTTGCTTAACTGTTCACAATAACAGTAATTTTGACCAGGGGTGCCCAAACTTTTGCATGCAATTGTATGTAGATTGTATCATGATATCTGGTAACAGATCCACTTTACCTACTTTTGGTTACTCCTCTTCCAAATATAGTTATGTAAAATTTTATATCAATACTTCTCAAAAAAAGTTATGAAAACTAAACAACACCCAAAAGCATAAAATAAAATATTGTTTAATCACTTTTTATGGTTGCCCAAAAAACGAGAATCGGGAACACTTTACTTACATGGACCATTATGCATCCTACCCTATGGGTAATAACCCAACTACTGTGAGATGGAGGAATAAAACAAGGATTTACCTTACTTTACCTCACTATGGACATGTTCCTGACAGTTTTGCAGCTGCACATAGCATTTATTCTGGTGGCCAGTAGTATCTAGAGGTTCTGATCCATGGTGGGTGGAAGATATATGATGGGAACATAGAACAAATGTTAAACATGACATATTAATAACACACAGATCATTTTTAAAATAATTGAGAAAAAAGAATAGACACAAATTACCCTCCTGAACATTGAAATTGTAACAATAATACAGAAAAGTTGTGGAATTATGGAAATCACAGGTTGGATAGAAACAACATTCTAAAAACACCTTGATTTATTCAGTATTGAGTATGAGTGTGGCACTCAGAAAAAAAAACAGCAAAACCTCCAAACTAGTGATGGGTGAATAGTAACTATTCGTGTTCGAATTATTCCTAACGAATCCCAAAGTCCTATTCCGGTATTCGTCATGAATAATGAACCTAATGGAAGTCAATGGGGAACCCGAGCATTTCTCTTGTGACGAATACTGGAATAGAACTCTGTAATCGGTAAACATTATCCGAACACGAATAGTTACTATTCTCCCAACTCTATTCAATGTATACAAAGAAAAATGTAGTGGAGCAAACATTTGCCATATTAATAAAAACTCAACAGGGCGTGTAATATATATATATATATATATATATATATATATATATATATATATATATATATATATATATATATATATATATATACACACACCTATTTGCTTGGTATTTGTGTGAGGGAGCATTTGCTTTCTTCTGGCTACATATTCTGGTTCTATAATCTATATATACAGGGCCGTATTTACCATTAGGCACCCATGGTCCGGTGCCTCGGGCGGCAGGTTGCGGGGATCGGCACCTTCTGGCAGCAAAAAAAAATATTTTTTTTTTTTTTACAGATCCTGTCCCCCTCCGTTAGACAGTCGATTAAATCCGCTGTGTTTTCGGAGGGGGGAGGGGGGGAGAGGTGCACCTCCTTTTATTTGTGTCCGCGTCAATTAAGATGCGAATGCAAACAAACTGCGGTCTCCGAGCACAGGGAGCTGATTGACCCCGGAAGTGCTGGCGCCTGCACTTCCGAGGTCACAGGCGCGCGACAATCCACTCCTTGCTCTGTGCTGCGTCCACTGCTGTGTGGACATTACATGCAGAGCTCACAGCAGGACGCCGCGATGGAAGCCGGTGTCAGAAGATGATACTCACGTGAGCCAGGTAGATAGCGGCAGGCACTGGAGCAGGTAAGTGCTCTCAGAGCTGAAGATTCATAAGGAGCGTGGGGGTGTGTCTAATGCAGACCGGAGATCTGTGCATGCGGCAGAGGCTGATACTGGGGGGAGGCTGGAGGGAGGCAGAGGCTGATACTGGGGGGAGGCTGGAGGGAGGCAGAGGCTGATACTGGGGGGAGGCTGGAGGGAGGCAGAGGCTGTTACTGGGGGGAGGCTGGAGGGAGGCAGAGGCTGATACTGGGGGGAGGCTGGAGGGAGGCAGAGGTTGAGACTGGAGGGAGGCAGAGGTTGAGACTGGAGGGAGGCAGAGGCTGAGACTGGGGGGAGGCAGAGGCTGAGACTGGGGGGTCAAGAGGCTGAGACTGGGGGAAGGCTGGAGGGAGGCAGAAGCTGAGGCTGGAGGGAGGCTGAGGCTGGAGGGAGGCTGAGGCGGAGACTGGGACAGACTGAGGCTGGGGGTAGGCAGAAGCTGAGACTGGGGGAGAGAGGCTGATGCTGAGGGAAGATAGAGGCTGATGCTTGGGGAGACTGAGGGAGAAAGGCTGATGCTGGGGGAGAGAGGGCCTAATGCTAGAGACAGAGGACAAGGGTTGAGGGATAGTGCAATGACAAAATCGATTGGGTGGGGGTAGTGTAAGGACTCAGAAGAATAGGGGGGCAGCATTGGGAGCTCATTATGGAGAAGGGGCAGCATGTGTGGGATCAGTATGTAGTGGAGCAATGTAGGGGAGTCAATATCAAGAGTGGAGTAGTGTGTGTGTGGGGGGGGGGTGTCTCAGCATAAGCGTTAGTGTGGTGGTCTTAGCATGAGTGGGGCAACATGGTGTCATTATGGAAAAGAGGAGGCAGCATTAGGAGCTCATGGAAAGGGGCAGCATGCATGGGACACTGAGGAGGGGGCAGCATGCATGGGACACTGTGAGGAGGGGCAGCATGCATGGGACACTGTGAGGAGGGGGCAGCATGCATGGGACACTGTGAGGAGGGGGCAGCATGCATGGGACACTGTGAGGAGGGGGCAGCATGCATGGAACATTGTGAGGAGGGGGCAGCATGCATGGAACATTGTGAGGAGGGGGCAGCATGCATGGAACATTGTGAGGAGGGGGCAGCATGCATGGGACATTGTGAGGAGGGGAACATAGAGGAACAGAGTCTTTAAATTCGCTATAGTAATGAGCCCATACAAGCAAAGTGATATGAATATTAAATATTTTATTATATTAAGGTGCTGTTGGGTACAAAAATACATAAATACATAGGGACCAAGGGAGCGGTGCTGAAGGGGAAAGAACCCCACGTGTCCCAGAGAGGAAAGAGGAAAGTTCCTCAGCAGAGATCTTTAGAAGGTTAATGAGGGGTGGCTAATATCAGAGAGTAAGGCTGCAACACAATTGGTGGGAGCGAAAATACAAAATGTACAGTTATTTCCCCAGATGCAAGCAGCACCACTCACCTCCTCAAATCTATACAGATCACTGCACCACCGGGGTAACCACGTGGGGACCAGCGTCTCAACACGTGTTTCGCGTGTAGCTTCGTCGGGAGACGGATAAAAAAGTGTGCAAGAACTGACCTTAAGTAGGCACCCAGAGTACGTCCCAGACACCCACCCTGAGCGCGTCACGGGAAGCCCTGAAGCCCGGAAATCCGCCCAGGTTCAGCGTCCACAGTAGGGGCCGGACGGAAGAAAACTTCCTGTGACGTCAATATTGTTGTTCCGGCCCCGCTGTTAAGGACGCTGCCGCAGCGTTGTCCAGGCAACAGGCACGCCCCATGACGCGTCTCCAAGTCCCACCCCCTTCCGTCCATCAACCCCTCATCACACGTAGAGCCACCACTCATGACCAGAGTAGATCAGGATCTCTCCATACCGCCCACAAAGAGAAAGAGAGAGACAAAGACTCACCCCATATCCCCGCAAGTATGCCCGCCGCAGTGACATCAAAAACAGCCGATCAATCCTCATAAGTAACACGGCCCTCCCCCTGCAGAGTGGGGTCCGCCGTCCACTCCAGGGGAAGATAAGTAAGCATCAAGTTCGAAGTAGTCATCTATTGGCTATCAGTGGTCACAGGGGAAGCCCAAATGCAGTGAGAGTATAGGGACAGAAGAGTCCTGTCAAACTACCAGACTAGAGGGAGCACAGGGGATAAAGCCAAAAGACCCACCACAACATCTAACATGTATCACCTTCCCAAAAGTAATGGAAAGGTATCAGGTTCTAAAATTTACAATGGCAAGTATATTAATACTAGTAGTAATACAAAAGATTTGTCCTAAAGGAGTCCATAAGGCCCATTGAATACATGATGGTATCAGTACACCATATCTTCATTATCCATCATGTAAGCCGGAATCCCAGATGTAGATAATCCACTTTTACGATAGTTGCAGTCCATCCATTGTGGGGGTTGGCGTAGGAGAGATTCTTCCTTCTCCACAGGGGCGGGAGGGTGGGGGGTGGATTTTTCCGGGGAATAGGGAAAGGGGCGAAAAAAGGGGGGAGGGGAGGGGGGAGGGGGGGGGCCTGGATGCTTCACAAAGAGTGATACATATGGGTGTCCACTCACTAACGAAGAGAAAAACAAACACACTGTTAAAAAGAGAACCATAACTACTGTCCAAAAATAAGCTAAAATAAAATAAAATAATGAATTAAAGAAATTAAGTTAAAGAAAGGACCGCATGGGCAGTCTCAAATGCTCAAATGCTATACTGAAGGTACCCATTGTCGGCACCTGTGTGTGTGTCCACACGCCAACCAGTGCCACTGATACACCTCAAAGTCCCAATAAGAACAGTGGGGAGATACAGACATCACATAACATTATAGGAAGGGCGCAAAAGAGAGCCGCTCGTTGAGACCATGTGGGGACATGGTACCCAGGGTGAATATCCAGCGACATTCGACTTGTGCCAGTCGTTTTTTAAGGTCTCCACCCCGAATGCCCATGTGAACCTTGTCAATACCCCGAATCTTAAGAGTTTTTGGGTCACAGTTGTGAGCCATCCTGAAGTGTCGGGGTATTGTTTTCAAGGTATCCGGGTCTACAGCTTCCTTAGCTGCGAGGATGTCACGCACATGTTCTCTTGTGCGTATTCTAAGCTCACGGGAAGTCAAACCGATGTATATCAAGCCACAACCACACATGGCATAATAAATTACGCCAGATGTGCTGCAGGAGATATACTCTCGGATCCGATATTCTTTCTTCCCGTCAGCTGTAGAAAAATGGGTAGCACGAATAATATTCTGACATCCCCGACAGCTACCACACGGGTAGCAGCCAAGCCGTTGAGGACCACAGCCAAAAAGAGGGGGCGCCGTAGCCACATAATGGCTATGCACTAAAGTGTCCCTAAGGCTTCTACCTCTCTTGGCTGTCATAAGGGGACGTGCTGGAAGATATCCCGCCAGGGAGGGCTCAGTCTGAAGAATCCCCCAATGTTTATTCAGCACCCCTCTTATTTGGTCCCATTGACGGCAATAGGTGGAAATGAACCTGGCTACGGGTTTGGAATTTGCCACTGGAAGCTTTCTCTCCACCAATAATTGGTTTCGTTGAGAGGATCTCGCTCGCTGATACCCTCGCTTAATGGATCTTCCGCTATAGCCTCTATCGGCAAATCTCTCCCTCATGTCACATGATTCAACTTCAAAAGCCCGATCCGACGAGCACAGTCTGCGCAACCGCAAAAACTGGCCAGTCGGAATCGCGTTAATTGTGGACTGTGGATGTCCCGAGGACGCATGAAGCAGAGCATTCACCGAAGTAGGCTTGCAGAAGATGTTGGTGGATACCATCCCGCTGTGTTCGATTGAAATCCGGATGTCCAGGAAGTCAATGGTCCTAGGGCCAATATGATGGGTCAAATAGATGTTAAGATTGTTGGAGTTAAGTTGACGCACAAAATCCTCGAATTCAGAACCGGTCCCCCCCAGACGACCAACACGTCGTCTATATAGCGGAGCCAGCACTGCGCATGGGAGCTCGCCGGCACGCCATCCCCGAAAACCTCCCTCTCCCAGAAACCGAGAAAGAGGTTTGCGTAGGACGGCGCGCAGGCCGCCCCCATCGCAGTGCCGCGCCGCTGGAGGAAGAACCGGTCCCGAAACACGAAGAAATTGTGCGTCAACACAAACTCCAACAATTCCAAAATTAATGAAGATAAAGACCCATCAAGACTACTGGCATCCAGAAAAAATCGTACAGCTTGAAGTCCCTCCTGGTGGCCTATACTGGAGTAGAGGGCCTCCACGTCCATTGTCGCCAATGATACCTCCTCCTCCAAGACCAGACCCTCCAAACGCCTCAGGACGTCAGAAGTGTCCCGCACATAGGAGGGCAACGTCTCAACTAAGGGGTGCAGATAATGTTCAATAAACTTGCACGTGACGTCACATAGCCCTCCTATGCCCGAGACAATAGGACGCCCCGGGGGTACTTTGGGATTTTTATGGATCTTTGGGAGGAGGTAAAAAGTTGGCACCACCGGCGATCTCACTAGGAGGCCCTCATACACCTTTTTAGGAATGGTCCCCGCCTCAAAGGCACTAAGCAGTATCTGCTCCAGATCGTGTGTATAAGACTTCACTGGATTAGAGTGAAGGGGCGTGTAGGCCTCCCGATCTTTAAGCTGCCGCCATGCCTCCCTCTCATAAAGTTCCACCAGCCAGATTACCATGTTCCCCCCTTTGTCTGCAGGCTTTATGACCACTCCCTCCAGATCTTGTATTTCTCTTAGGGCTCTCTCCTGTTTAAATGAGAGGTTGTTGGTACCACCTCTCCGGGAGAGCTCCTGGATGTCCCTGGTAACCAGGTCTCCAAAGATCTGGATCGGAGGGCACAGTGACAGAGGGGGGAACGTAGATGACCTTGGCATCACCCCATGGGGGAAATTACCTGGTGGATGGCCCGCAGACTCCTCCTCCAACTCCTCAAGTGCCGCCAAAGCTTCCTCCTCCATAGCAGATATAGATGGTTCTCCTGATCCTTTCCTGGAGTGTAACTTATGCAGCACCAACTTCCGAAGAAAAAGATGGAGGTCCTTAATCACTGTAAAAACACTAAAATTAGACTGCGGAACAAAGGTCAGTCCCAGCTTAAGAACCTCCAGCTGAGTTGCAGTAAGCCGGTGCTGAGATAAATTAATCACCTCCAAATTAGTATCACCACCCTTCCTTTGAATCGGAAGAGGAGTTCCGCGACCACCACCAGGGGCTGCAGTATTCTTATTGCGTGTTGTTATTGCTCTTGTATTCGGTCTCATACTCCTAGCCCTTTCTGACGTTGATTCTTCCTCCAATGAGGAAACCGATGATGCTGAGACAGACATAGAGGAGGCAAGGTGTTTCCTCTTGCTCTGGGAGGCCCCCCGCCATCGAAAGACCTGGCCATTCCTATAATCTGTGACGTCCCGCTGATATTTCTTGGTCTTAACACTCAATATCTCCTCCCACTTGGAGAAGTCCCTATCAAGTGACTCATTAAATTTAATCAATTCATCTGGGGTTAACTCCGAGGATATTTGGGCCTGAGTGTCAGATATCTCTATTTCTAGATCATAAATGCTTTTCTCGTTCATCTCAATGAGGAGCTTCATGAAGGTGTTGGAGCAATTAGCAGCAGCCTCCTCCCACCTCTTCCTGAAGGATTCCTCTGAGACCACAAAGGAAGGGAATACCCTGACCCTCAGCCCCCTCGGTACCAAACCCCGTTCTACATATCTTTTCATAAACGCCACATTCCACCACAAGCGCGTTTTCTTATTGAGCATTGTTTTAAGACTGCCCATGCAATCCAGGACAGTCCTGGAACTCAGGTTATGTAACTCATCCCCTTCAGTTTCAAACACTCGGTCCAATTGTGTCTCCCACGCTTTCTCGCGGGCCTTGAGATCCATTAGATCCTGCAAAAGAACTGTGATAAGCCACAGGAACAATAATTGAGACATGCAGGCGCATGGAAAAATCACCAGATCAATCATTAGCAACAACTCATATATCATGAGAACATAGAGGAACAGAGTCTTTAAATTCGCTATAGTAATGAGCCCATACAAGCAAAGTGATATGAATATGAAATATTTTATTATATTAAGGTGCTGTTGGGTACAAAAATACATAAATACATAGGGACCAAGGGAGCGGTGCTGAAGGGGAAAGAACCCCACGTGTCCCAGAGAGGAAAGAGGAAAGTTCCTCAGCAGAGATCTTTAGAAGGTTAATGAGGGGTGGCTAATATCAGAGAGTAAGGCTGCAACACAATTGGTGGGAGCGAAAATACAAAATGTACAGTTATTTCCCCAGATGCAAGCAGCACCACTCACCTCCTCAAATCTATACAGATCACTGCACCACCGGGGTAACCACGTGGGGACCAGCGTCTCAACACGTGTTTCGCGTGTAGCTTCGTCGGGAGACGGATAAAAAAGTGTGCAAGAACTGACCTTAAGTAGGCACCCAGAGTACGTCCCAGACACCCACCCTGAGCGCGTCACGGGAAGCCCTGAAGCCCGGAAATGGAACATTCTGAGGAGGGGGCAGCATGCATGGGACATTGTGAGGAGGGGGCAGCATGCATGGGACATTGTCCTCACATCATGCTGCTCCCTCTTCACAATGTACAGCTCATATTTCATAATCGAGGAAGGTGTGGTGGGTATAATTTATAAGTGAGGACATTAGGGGCAGTGTGACAATCACAGTATATAAGTGGGGACGGTGTGGTGGGAATATTTTATACTCATGCTATGTTTTGATGTGCCTGTGGTGATCCCCATTGGAGGGGTTAGTGCCCTTCATTTCTCATTGATACTTTTTAAAGTGTTTTACAGAGTAGATCTGCCTTAAACAGATGTCGTGTGCGAAAACTCAGTTTTACGTTGTCACTAAGGGGCGCGACCACTTAAACTTCCTAGGGCAGCATGAAGGCAAAATACAGCCCTGTATATGTATATAAAATATATATATATATATATATATATATATATATATATATATATATAAACACGTCATATTAAACGTCATAATAAGCAGAAGAGAGCAGTGATATACAGTAAGGCTAAAGCACAATTATGTAAGATCAGCAGAAGGCAGCAGCATATGGAGAGGATCATAAATTGTACAGTTCAGTACAGGATCTCCCATTATAGTGAATACCTTAGCAGGCAGAGGTGTACAGCGTTCTGGCAGGGTGCACTGACAGCATCTACCCCATGTTCCAAATTATTATGCAAATTGGATTTAAGTGTCATGCCGATTCATTTTTTTTTTCTTAAATGAAACTCATTGATTGTATTGTGTCTCAGGGTTCTTTGGATCACTGAAATCAATCTCGGATACCTGTGATAATTAGTTTCCAGGTGAGCCCAATAAAAGGAAAACAGGATGTTCCACAATATTAAGCAGGCCACAGTTTTCAAGTAACATGGGAAAGAAAAAGGATCTCTCTGCTGCCAAAAAACAACAAATAGTGCAATGCCTTGGACAAGGGATGAAAACATTAGATATTTCATGAAAACTTAAGCGTGATCATCATAATGTGAAGAGATTTGTGGCTGATTCAGAGCACATACGTGTTTGTGCTGATAAAGGCAGAATGAGGAAGGTTTCTGCCAGGCAAGTCCATCGGATTAAGAGAGGAGCTGCTAAAAAGCCATTACAAACCAGCAAACAGATATTTGAAGCTTCTGGTGCCTCTAGAGTCCCTCAAACCTCAAGGTGTAGGATCCTTCAAAAGCTTGCTGTGGTGCATAAACCTACTATTCGGCCACCCCTAACCAGTGCTCCCAAGCAGAAATGGTTGCAGTGGGCGCAGACATACATGAAGACTAATTTTCAAACAGTCTTGTTTACTGATGAGTGTCGAGCAACCGTGGATGGTCCAGATGGATGGACTAGTGGATGGCCACCATGTCCCAACAAAGCTGCGACGTCAGCAAGGAGGTGGAGGAGTTTTGGGTTTGTTGTTTGATGTTTTGGGCTGGAATCATGGGGAGAGATCAGGAGTGCACCGATTCCCTGACACCCAGTTATCTGGATGTCGGGGATTGTGTGCTTCTGAAGATTTACAGTTCAGTTCAGACTGGCATGGTCGTTCTGCTGGTCAAAACTGCAAGCTCTCCCAAGATGCTAGCACAGGCAGATATGCATCTGCAGCATGGGAGTAACACAGGGGGACTGAAACTGGCCAGATCCAGCCAGCTTTAGAGCAGTACAAAACAGGCTTTAAATCAAGGATAGAAAAACTCTGGCCTGAGGGAAGATAGATGATCTTTTCTCTGGCCCCCATGTAGATTCCCGGGGATGACAGTGCACAAGTCAGCGCCTGCATTTTGTAAGTCGCAGGCCCTTTAAATGAGCCTTATACTAAGGCGATCCCTACTGAATACTGTGGTGCATGCAATGAAGAATGACACCAAACGCTGCCCACTGGCAGGATATAATATATGGGTTAGCGCACTCTGCCTTCCAGAGACAGTCTTTGTCCCACTGACAACTGCAGCAGCAGCCCCAGCTTCTCCAGTAATGTTTATTCCCCCAGCCTCTCCAGTAATGTATGTGCCCCCCAGCCTCTCCAGTCATGTATATTCCCCGGCCTCTCCTGTGATGGATAGTGGGTGAAATAAATATTGAAAAAGTCACCAATTTTAGATAAAAATAAATATGTTTCTTAAAGTACTATAAACATGAATTTCTCACCAGATGTTGGTAACAACCCATCCAATCCATACAGGCAAAGAAATCAAACCATAGGTGTCCATAAATGAATAATGAAAAAAACTGATGGCTCTTACTAAAAAACAGGTGTGAACAGGTGCATACAGAACATGAAACACATTAACAAATAACCAGCTGCACTCTGAAATACTAAGGCATGCAAACATTGAATACCAAAATTTGGACATGCATTACTGCTAAGGAAATAAATTAAAATAAATTAAAAATTGAGACACTTTGAACATAAAAAGGCTGGTTTTATGTGAGCCCAGCAGCCAGAGTCAAGGCATATTTCTTTTTGCAGGGTCCTTACCTAAAACACCTCTCTCTGGGCTGAAAAAGCCTACAATTTTATGGGCGGGCAGAATAGGAAATTAAAAATCACCTTAAGCCTGGTGTGAAAGGAGTGCTCAGTCAGAAGGTGTGACCCTATAATCTAAAATAAAAAAAACTGATGGCCCTTCCTAACAGACAAGTGTGAACAGGTGCAAACCTAAGAAATAAACTAACAAATAGCTGCACTCTGAAATGCTAAGGCATGCAGACAGGGAATACAGGAATTTAGACATTCATTACTGCTAAAGGGATCAATTAAAAAAATTGAGACTCTTAGATGCATAATGAACATAAAACATAATTTAGCAATGCGCTGTTCACACTTGTCTGTTAGGAAGTGCAGTCAGTTTTTTTCATTTTGGATTATAAGGTCATGCCTTCTGACTAAGCACTCCTTTCCCACTAGCTTAAGACATCCTTTAATTTCCTAATAGCAGGTTACTGGTCACCAATAAAATTGCAGGATTTTTCAGCCGAGAGAGAGGCATTTTAGCATTTTAGGTAGGGATCTACCAAAAAGAGATATGGGTTGACACTGGGTGCTGGGCTCACATAAAACTGGCCCTTTTATGCCATTAGTTTCACAATTTTTAGAATTATTTCCTTAGCAGTAATGCATGTCCAAATTCCTGTATTCAATGTTAGTATCCTTAGAGTTTCAGAGTGCAGCTGTGACACAGGGGAAAAGTATTGAACACATGAAGATAGAGAGGTGCAAATAGGTATGGAAAGTCATGACGACAGCAGCTGAAATTTATCAGTAATTAAAAAGCAACCCTGCCACTTATTGAAAAATAAAATCAGCTCATTCATCTGATGGCCTATAAAAAGGTGTTTCATTAACAAGGTGCCACACAACAAACATCGCATAATTGGCAAAACCAGTAAGCTGGTTACAGAATGCCATTGGTCACAGAATTCCTAAACTACTGAAGGTACAATTGAACAGTGTTGAGGCCAGAATTTGGAAGGGTAAAGAACATCATTTCACTATAAACCGGTCACGACCAGGTGCTCCCCGCAAGATTTCAGACAAAAGAGTGAAAATAATTCTCAGAACAGGTGTCCAAGAGCTAAGGGCCACCTCTGGAGAGCTAAAAGAAGATCTGTAATCAGCAGGTACAATTGTTTCAAAGAAAACAATAAATAATGAACTCAACCTCCATAGCCTGTATGCACGCTCACAACGCAAGACACCACTGCTGAACAAAAAGCATGTTCAAGTGTGTTTAAAGTTTGCTCAACAACATTTAGACAAGCCTGTGAAATACTGGGAGAATATAGTCAGTTGACTGCAAAAATGAACTCTTTGGATGCCATAATACACACCATGCCAACAGTGAAGTTTGATGACACATCATGGTGTGGGGTTGTTTTTCAACATACAGCAAACTTCCTACGATTGAAGGAAGGATGAATGGTTAAATGTAATGAGACATTCTTGATAAAAATCTTCTGCCATCTAATAGGATGATGAAGATGAAATGAGGTTGGACATTTCAGCAAGACAATGATGCCAAACACAGAGCCAAGGAAACTCTTTGGTTTCAGAGAAAGAAAACAAAGCTGTTAGAATGGCTCAGGTCAGGGCTGGATTAAGGTTGGTCGAGGCCCCTGGGCAGAAAATCTGGTGGGGGCCCTATAACGTTAACATTTTTAGCCATAACAGTAGAGCACGATAGCTGTAGCATTTAGAGATAAATCCAATGAACATTTATCTTATCCTGCTCTGCCACATTCAGATTTACAGTACTACAATACAGATACACTCCAGGATCACTCACAGCTGTCACTTATACACAGAAAGTAGAGTTACTCACATATTTTTTTATTCATCCCAATGTTAAGGCAGCCAGGGTCGGCTCCAGGTTTTTGTGGTCCCCGGTTAAGTCTCAGTGGGCCCCATGCACACACACACACACACACAGCTCTGTTTCACACACACACAGCTCTGTTTCTCACACACACACACACACACACACACACACACACACACACACACACACACACACACACCTACACCTGCAATATTTTTTTCCTGACTAAAATGTCAGCCTGCTTGGTTTTTGCTGCATTTTGGAGAGGAGCGTGTCAATTCTTTCAGCTGTTCTGCCTCGGGTTTTCACGCAAATGTGGCGCCCCTGACCTGGTCAGGCACCACTGAGTACTGCACCCGGCCTAAAGGATACCTGGTTTCTCCTGGTGTAATCTCAGCATCGCCCGGGTACCTAACAAAACATCTAAAAGTGAGTAAAAACAAGTTGAAAGACTTTCCAGACTGAGACTGAGTTATTCTGGGACCTGTTTTTCTACACACCCGAGCCCCTGGGGCCAGCCTCACTCACGGGAGGCCACACCATCAGCCCCAGACGCTCATTAAACCTGCAGTGGCGGTCACCCATAACCCTGACCGCAAACCGTGAGTGATGTAACGACTCCTATACATACAAAACCGACATACCTGTTGCCAGAAATACCCAAGTGAAGACCCTGTCGCATCCCTGAAGGTGGAGTGGTGTCCCTGAAGTGGCTGCTACAGGTGGGCGACACACATACATAGTGAACGTAGCCTTGAAGTTCAGAGTTTTGTTTGACCTCATATCCCCTATCCGAAGCAGAGACAGTCTTTACTCTTAAGAGAGATTAAGAGAGACTCTATGGAGGACCAGAAGACAAAATAGAGAAGAATGAAACTCATTAGGAATGTTCAGAGTAGGAGATAGTATAAGATGAAAGGTAGCCAGGTTTATTTGCTCAATAATTTGGAATGGGACAATTATTACTTATTATTAGAACACCAATTTTTCCATGGCGTTTTACATGTGAAAAGGGGTATATATGTACCGCCTCGGCTGTGGCCGCCGAGCCGCTTGGGTCCGTGCTCTTACAGCAGGTGGTGGCTCGAGCCTCTCACGGACCCGGGGTCATGTCGCTCTGCAAGGGGGTAGTGGCGGTACACGCAGGGGTTTGGGTGATTGTTTGGTGGAATTGGTAAAGTTCGTGACGCTATCCACGGGTTGTGGTGATTGTATGGTGGACACCACCGCTGCCGCTGACTAGGCCTCCCGGGGACGGTGTTATGCAGCTCGGTGTTAACCCCTCCGTGGGCAGGGGGCGAGGGTCCCGGGGGCCCACGGGAAGGTAAGGGCCAGGGTGCAGGGCGCAGTGTTGCGGTGCGGTGCCTGACGGCACTGGTGTACTCACTCTTACACAAGATAACGGAGTCTCTGGTAAACCAAATGGTAGAATGGACGGGCCCACAGCCGGCTGCGGTGTTCTCCCTGGACGGGTTGGTGGCGGCTGTCGTTCCCTTTGCACCGATGTTGTGTTGTGAGTGACCCCGGTGCCTGGACACTGGTAGTCCGATCCCCGGCGTGTAAATGTCGTAGAAGCCCGTTTGCCCGCAGGCGCTGGCCCCTTGGATCTCTTGCCTTTGGCGGTGGCACTTATCCGGAACTGTTGGGCTGTTGCCTTCAATCGGGACTTGGGTGGGAATGAACCCCTGAGGTCCAGACCGCAATCAGTAAATTTGACTATAAGGGCGGCTTCTAGCCTAGTCGGGGTCTGAGTACCCTGCCTGGTGCTTGACTTCCAATCGGCTCCCCGGTTCGGTAGCGGCAGGCCACCGCCCGACCCCGGTCCTACGGTTCCACCGACCGTACACCAACTCCTGCAGACGGGCCACCACCATCTGCCGACCATGCTGGAGGTGCCTGGGCTCCGACCCAGACACCTAGACAGTCCGTGGCAGGCCTGGTCCCAGGTCTGCCCTTGACTTTCCCTCTTCACTCCTTCACTGTCTGCACTCTACTCTCCACTCCTTACTGACTCTACAGACTGACTGACTGTTGTGTTTTCCTGCCTCCAGGCCTGTGAACTCCTCGGTGGGCAGAGTCAACCGCCTGGCTCCACCCCACCCGGTGTGGACATCAGACCCTGGAGGGTGGCAACAAGGGTTTTTGTGTGACTGGTGTCACCTATCCGGGGAAGGGGTGTGTGTGGTGTTGTGTCTGTGACTACCTGGCTAGTCCAGGGCGTCGCATATATAATAACAAGTACAATAATCATAAACAATACAAGGCACAGACTGGTACAGGAGGAGAGCAGACCCTGCCAGCGAGGGCTCAGTCTACAGTGGATGGGTGATTATACAGTATGTGAGGGTAGAGCTGGACGTGTAGAAGTATAGTGGGCTGACGGTTATTGTAGGTTCTAAGCCTGTCAGGTTCCTTTTGAGGTTACCGGTAGGTGAGTGTCTGATATGTTGTTGTAGAACATTCCAGAGTATGGGGGATGCATTGGGGAAATCTTGTATGGAATTGTAGGAAGAAGAGATCTTGTGAGGATCGAAGGTTGCGTGCAGGTAAGTACTGGAAGATTTGATCAGAGATGTATGGAGGAGACAGTGTGTACGTCATGGTTAGGTTTTTGAACTGGAGTCTTTGGGAAATGGGAAGCCAGTAAAGGGATTGGCAGAGTGGAATGGCCGGGAAATAGTGGTGGGAGAGGTGGATTAGCCAGGTGGTAGCGTGTAGTATAGATTGGAGAGGTGCTAGATTGTTAGAGGGGAGTCCACAGAACTGGAGGTTGCAGTAGTCAAGGCCAATGAACTTGGGTGCCAGATTTTTGTAGCGAGTCTTCAAACTAGTGTTTTAATGGAGAGCCATACCTTTTCTCTGGAAGCAATTTTAGACACCGCTGACCTGTTCCCATCAGCACTCTTCTTAGCTCTTGCTGCAGCTAAATTAGCTTGAACCTCAATCCAGATGTTATTGATGTACTGATAGATACTGTTCACAGCAGGAAGTAGGCTCTTGGCTAGACTAGGTAGAGGAAGACTAGGTTCTCGGCTGAACACAGTAACAAATGGAGATGTCCTTGAAGACTCTGCTATAGAATTCGTAAGGGCAAACGTGGCCCAAGGAAGTTGATCTTGTCCATTATCTTGCTGGGTGTTGGAGTGTATTCATAAATATTGTTCCATGGACTGATCAATTCTTTCAGTCTGTACATTGCTTTGGGGGTGAGCGGCTGAAAAAAAGTCCAGGGAAAGGTTTAAGTTCTTGCAAAGTGCTCTCCAAAACCTGTAAACAAATGGCACACCATGGTAATAGACAATGCAAGCTGGAAGTGCATGGAATACATTTAAAAAATGTTCAGGCAATAGTGGAGAGGTTTTGAAGACCTGGTAGGGGTGCAAAATGAGACATTGTTGTAGAATCGGTCTACTACAACCCATATAGTAGTCAACCCATGTGCTTCAGGAAGGTCAGTAATAAAGTCCATAGAGAGCTCAGGCCAATGCTCTTGTGGATTTGGAAGAGGCTGAAGTGAACTAAGAGGTGCTTGACGAGAGGGTTTGTACTGCGCACACTGAGGGCAAGATGCTATGAACTCTGACGTCGTCTTTGTATTTCGCCACCAGTAGAAATGGCAGAAAAGTTCAGTGGCACATTTAACTTGTAGGTGACCATAGAGGAGAGATTAATGAGCTAAAGATAAGACCTTCTGCTGGAGTGTCTTTGAACACAGAGAATGTCCGTTAGGTGATGAACTGGATGAAGAAGAGATGGCAGAAACAACATTTCACGTATTGGTATTGCCATTTTCAGGAGAAATTGTGCAACAAATTATGGGGCATTTTTTTTTACCTATTCCCCTTCTGAAAATTGGAAAATTTGGGGGTAAAAACCATTTTAGTGGTAAAAATGTAATTTTTTGTTCACTTCATAATAGTATAAAATTTTGTAACACATCTGTAATGTCAATATGCTTACTGCACCCCTAGATGAAATCATTGAGGAGTGGAGTTTGGTGGTTAACACTTTTTAAACCCCTGACATCATTGTATCTCTGCCCCCTGACGAAGGCGAACAGCTGAAATGCGCGTCGGGTCTGACTCCATCGGAGAGTGTTCTCCTGGATAGTGCTCCACTCCACAGTGCCCTAGGTAAATACTCAGCCAGATATCTTAATTGTACAATGTGGCCAGTATATTTGAAACTACAAAAATCACCTGTAACCCCAAGACGTGGTGCCTGTTCATAATATGTTACAATACATTAGCTTATGTACCAGTAGTACATGGGCAATTATGCTCACCTAATAAGGTGGATGCTTGAATCCAAAGGTCCCGGTAGGCATACAGACCATGGCCGTTGATGCAGTAGGCATGCAGGAAATGGGTAGCAGAGGTACAGTCAGACAGAAGACCAGTAGTAGAGGTATTGAAAGCTCCAGACAAAAAGGAGACCAGAAGCAGAGGAACTGAAGGCCACAAGCAGACAGGAGACATCTAACAGAGATACTAGAAGCCTCAGGCAGACAAAAGACCAGTCGAAGAGACACTGAAAGCTGGGAAACGGGTCGTAAAGTTACTGGAAGACACAAGCAGGCAAGAGATCAGGCAGACAGGACTCAGGGACACAAAGTCTTAATATTAAGACACAGGAAATTGGTAGCAGAGAAAATAGAAGCTGCAAGGAGACAGGAGGAGAGGTGATTACCATACCAATTAGAAAAATATATTTTGCAAACTACTACAAAAGCTCAAAATGTATTAATGTATTTAGATATTACACAAAAAACTGTAATGGTACAGATTTCAGCAATAAACAAGGAATGCTAGTCCAATAGGGCCCTAAGCACAATTATACCAATAAAAACATGGGAACAGTACATCAAGTGTTCACAGTTTTCACAGACAAATATCACGCAGTGAAATAAAGCGTTCCTATCCTAGTGAGACATTATGGACAATTATTGCCACCCAGTGGTAAGAAACTGTATTGCCACATAACAATGTTCTAGTATAACAAAAAAATTGTTTAAAAGAACAGAGAGTCCTCAGTGGTTGATACCTTTTAATGGCTAACTGAAAAGATGGTAATAATTGCAAGCTTTCGAGACTACTCAGGTCTCTTCATCAGGCATGGTATAACACAAAATCTGAAGAGTCACGTATTTATACACAACAGGACTTAGAATAGTGCAGTAAAAAAAAAAAAAAAAAAAAGAACAAGTTATATGAAACAGAACTATCTCTATGGCAGGGGGACAAGCTGTTCTAGCCATAAATTTTTTTATCTCTACTGGCTAACACGGTACAAAGATATATTTTACTAGTATAACAAGAAACCCCTTCCACACAAAATTACAAAAGAACTTACATGAGTGTATTGGTATCGATCTGTATGGTAATGATCTTTGGATTTTAGCTTTGATTGTGAATTGATGCTTTTTTGAATATTTTGTAAGGAGTAGAGATGAGCTAACTTGTTTGATATAGGTTCGCCAATCTCAAATTCAGTATGAGCCTTGGCCGGTTTGGCTTGGGCTCGGTAATCCGAACGCTTTCTCCAAAAGTCGGCAATGTTCAGTTTTGTTCAATAACTGTTTACGGCTTTTCTAATACTTTACTATTGTAAGGGGTGGGCAGACCCCTTACAAGGAGGTGTAGTGTTGAAGTTAATATAGATGCTATTTAATAAAAATGTTTTATTGTAATTACCCTGTTTTATTGGTTCCCCTAATGGCCGGGTGGGACGGCTGTCTCCACAGAAACAGGGCAGAGGAAAGGAGGAGCCGGCAGAAGAAAGGGGAGGGTGAAGAAGAGTTGTGAGGAAAAAATTAGAGCCAGCAGGCAATTGAGTCCGGGACGGGAGAGAAGAAGCAGAAGGGGCAGAGTGTGGGAGCTGGGTGAATAGGAAAGCCGGAGAAAAGAAGAGGAGAAGTAGCCTCAAGTGCGAGCAATACTGGTGTGGGTCCAGTTTATGTTAGCCGGAGTGGGAGCCAGGTGAAGTGGATTAGCCGGGCACATCCCCACTGGAGGAAACGTCAGGAACAGGTTTTCCCCCTAGCAAAAGTGTAAAGTCATCGGTTTACCTCTGTGATGAAGAAGGAGTGTTCAATAAAGAAGCCTGCTGGTTCAATTGATTCACGTCTACAGAGTCTTTGTATAACTGACGGCGACAGCTACACCACCGCACTCTGCCCCACCATGTTATCTCCTGTCCCTAAAGTGACGGCGGAGTCAGGGGTAAGCCTGAGCGAAACCGGGGCCACGACTACAATCCCCAAGGCACCCCTGGCACCCCGTTACATGTGGCGTAGTCGGCAGGATCCGGATTATATGCAAGGGGTCCCGATTCAAGAAGATGGAGACCAAGTGGTGCCTAGGGCACAGGATCCGGATTATTGGCAAAGGGTCCCGATCCCATGGTGGGAAGAAGAAGTGGTGCCTAAGGCGTTGGACCGGGCACAAGATGGCGGCAAGATGTCCGCCGTCTTCATGGACACAGTGAGCGCGCGAAGAATCGGCGCCAAAAGAAGAGCCTGGGGCTGGCCGGTGAAGAAAAAGAAGTGCGGAGTGCGCCGCTCAAAGAGGGGAGGTGCTAGCCCCGGGATGATGCTGAGGAAGACATGTGAAGTGGGCGGTGTTGCAGCAAGAAAGAAGAGCCGCCTTGGCCGGGTCGACGTGATGTGCGAGACTGGGGGTGGAGCGTACCCTAGAGCAGGAAAAGAAGGCCCGCCTCCACCTTCCCCAGCTTCTCCACTGTCCCCGACGCCATTACAAGAAGCGACTACTCAGAAAGTGACTGAGCAAGATGGAAATCCCGAGGAAGCAACATGCTGCAGTGGGCGCGCTGGTAGCAACCAGCATGGGGAGAGGACGCCCGAAGCAAACTGCGACCACAGAAGGACTTGCCATTGCCTTACCGGCTGTGCCCGAAGGACCGGAGCGGCCCACAAAAGTAACCTGGGTCACTACTAGAGTTGAGCGTGGTTCTCCAGTTCTAGGCTCGAGTGATTTTGGGGCCTGTTCTAGATCGAACTAGAACTCGAGCTTTTTGCAAAAGCTCGATAGTTCTAGAAACGTTCGAGAACGGTTCTAGCAGCAAAAAACCAGCTAAATCCTAGCTTGGTTTCTGCTGTAATAGTGTAAGTCACTCTGTGAATCACACTATTATGACATTTCAGTGTATAGTGTGCGTGAACAGCGCCTTCAGATCACTGCTGTTTCTATAATGGCGATCGCCATTTTTTTTTTTTTTTTCTTGTCTTCCTTCCCTAAGCGCGCGCGTCTTGTGGGGCGGGCCAGCATGTCAGCCAATCCCAGACACACACACAGCTAAGTGGACTTTGAGCCAGAGAAGCAACGGCATGTGTGATAGGATGTCCATGTCACATGTCCCTGCATTATAAAACCGGACATTTTCTTCCAGGACGCCATTATCTGCCTTCTGCGTCTTTGGTGTCAGACATCACTGTCGCAGCTCCGTCCTCCTGAGTCCTATCGCCGATACAGCTGTATGCGCTGCATACACAGCGTTAGACAGCTTAGGGAGAGCACTTTATAGCAGTCCTTTTAAAGGCTCAAACCGGCAGGGTCAGAGTTAAGGTGACAGGTCCTGAAAACAGCGCCAGCGTCTGTGTAGCCAAGGTCAGGGATTTCCTCCCTGCATTTCCCTATTAGGAGGGATAGAAAGGCAGGCTTCCATTCCTCTACCGAGAGCCCCAAAATCCTGGCACTGTACCCTCGTGTCCTCTGCATACTCCAACTCATTATAACTAAGCCATTATACTAGCAAACATTCAGTGTACCTAGTGGCATCCTATCTGTGGCTATTGGACTTTGCTATAGTCCCACTAGTGCAAAGACATTTGCAGAGCGCATCTGCCTGCGTTGCACACTCCAACTCATTATAACTAAGCCATTATACTAGCAAACACTCAGTGTACCTAGTGGCATCCTATACGTGGCTATTGGACTTTGCTATAGTCCCACTAGTGCAAAGACATTTGCAGAGCGCATCTGCCTGCGTTGCACACTCCAACTCATTATAACTAAGCCATTATACTAGCAAACACTCAGTGTACCTAGTGGCATCCTATACGTGGCTATTGGACTTTGCTATAGTCCCACTAGTGCAAAGACATTTGCAGAGCGCATCTGCCTGCGTTGCACACTCCAACTCATTATAACTAAGCCATTATACTAGCAAATACTCAGTGTACCTAGTGGCATCCTATACGTGGCTATTGGACTTTGCTATAGTCCCACTAGTGCAAAGACATTTGCAGAGCGCATCTGCCTGCGTTGCACACTCCAACTCATTATAACTAAGCCATTATACTAGCAAACACTCAGTGTACCTAGTGGCATCCTATACGTGGCTATTGGACTTTGCTATAGTCCCACTAGTGCAAAGACATTTGCAGAGCGCATCTGCCTGCATTGCACACTCCAACTCATTATAACTAAGCCATTATACTAGCAAACACTCAGTGTACCTAGTGGCATCCTATACGTGGCTATTGGACTTTGCTATAGTCCCACTAGTGCAAAGACATTTGCAGAGCGCATCTGCCTGCGTTGCACACTCCAACTCATTATAACTAAGCCATTATACTAGCAAACACTCAGTGTACCTAGTGGCATCCTATACGTGGCTATTGGACTTTGCTATAGTCCCACTAGTGCAAAGACATTTGCAGAGCGCATCTGCCTGCGTTGCACACTCCAACTCATTATAACTAAGCCATTATACTAGCAAACACTCAGTGTACCTAGTGGCATCCTATACGTGGCTATTGGACTTTGCTATAGTCCCACTAGTGCAAAGACATTTGCAGAGCGCATCTGCCTGCGTTGCACACTCCAACTCATTATAACTAAGCCATTATACTAGCAAACACTCAGTGTACCTAGTGGCATCCTATACGTGGCTATTGGACTTTGCTATAGTCCCACTAGTGCAAAGACATTTGCAGAGCGCATCTGCCTGCGTTGCACACTCCAACTCATTATAACTAAGCCATTATACTAGCAAACACTCAGTGTACCTAGTGGCATCCTATACGTGGCTATTGGACTTTGCTATAGTCCCACTAGTGCAAAGACATTTGCAGAGCGCATCTGCCTGCGTTGCACACTCCAACTCATTATAACTAAGCCATTATACTAGCAAACACTCAGTGTACCTAGTGGCATCCTATACGTGGCTATTGGACTTTGCTATAGTCCCACTAGTGCAAAGACATTTGCAGAGCGCATCTGCCTGCGTTGCACACTCCAACTCATTATAACTAAGCCATTATACTAGCAAACACTCAGTGTACCTAGTGGCATCCTATCTGTGGCTATTGGACTTTGCTATAGTCCCACTAGTGCAAAGACATTTGCAGAGCGCATCTGCCTGCGTTGCACACTCCAACTCATTATAACTAAGCCATTATACTAGCAAACACTCAGTGTACCTAGTGGCATCCTATACGTGGCTATTGGACTTTGCTATAGTCCCACTAGTGCAAAGACATTTGCAGAGCGCATCTGCCTGCGTTGCACACTCCAACTCATTATAACTAAGCCATTATACTAGCAAACACTCAGTGTACCTAGTGGCATCCTATACGTGGCTATTGGACTTTGCTATAGTCCCACTAGTGCAAAGACATTTGCAGAGCGCATCTGCCTGCGTTGCACACTCCAACTCATTATAACTAAGCCATTATACTAGCAAACACTCAGTGTACCTAGTGGCATCCTATACGTGGCTATTGGACTTTGCTATAGTCCCACTAGTGCAAAGACATTTGCAGAGCGCATCTGCCTGCGTTGCACACTCCAACTCATTATAACTAAGCCATTATACTAGCAAACATTCAGTGTACCTAGTGGCATCCTATCTGTGGCTATTGGACTTTGCTATAGTCCCACTAGTGCAAAGACATTTGCAGAGCGCATCTGCCTGCGTTGCACACTCCAACTCATTATAACTAAGCCATTATACTAGCAAACACTCAGTGTACCTAGTGGCATCCTATACGTGGCTATTGGACTTTGCTATAGTCCCACTAGTGCAAAGACATTTGCAGAGCGCATCTGCCTGCGTTGCACACTCCAACTCATTATAACTAAGCCATTATACTAGCAAACATTCAGTGTACCTAGTGGCATCCTATACGTGGCTATTGGACTTTGCTATAGTCCCACTAGTGCAAAGACATTTGCAGAGCGCATCTGCCTGCGTTGCACACTCCAACTCATTATAACTAAGCCATTATACTAGCATTTTTTGCTGCCAGTTTAAGGGCCGTAGTTGCATTGTCAGGGATATTTATTCTTTATTATTCTGCTGTTAATAAAGCTAGACCACCACTGCAATATTCACCACCTCTCAATTTTTACTACCACATTTTCAGTCCACAATCTTGTCGCAATCAACATGAGTGGCAAAATGACAGATGCTGGTGGAAAGGGGAAGAGGCGTGGTGGAAAAGGCAAAAAAGGTTTTGTCTGTGGGGAAGGTGGCAAAGCTCCATTATCATCTGCTGAAGATAGACCATCTACCAGCAAAAGTAAGATGTCTACTACTTACCGTGGACAATCCGATGTGCTCCCTTTTTTACGGACACGAACAACAGGAAGAAAGGTAGATGATGGGCAAAAAAGGAAAATGCTTGAATGGATCTCAAGTGGTCCAACAAGTGCCCTCTCAGCCACTTCAAGTACCGCATCCAAAAAACACCAGTCCTCTGAGTTGTCATCCCAATCACACTTGATTTCTCTCAGCTCTGAAGTCTCCATCAGCCCTGCACAGTATGGTGGAACTGAGATGGCTGAGTCTGCAGAGCTGTTCAGTCACACTATAGCCTGGGAATCAGAGGTCTGCTCCCAAGCTACAGTGAGTACAGAACAGGAAATGGTCTGCAGTGATGCCCAGAACCTTTGTGACTCTGATTCAGGCCGTGAGGACCAAGTTTCTGAGCACAATGTTGACCCTTTGTCACAAACTGTAACACCTGTGGTTATAGACAATGAGGAACATTCTGTTGAAGATGAGACGCAGATACCCGATTGGGATGACAACTTAAATATTCGGTCAGGGCAAGAAGAGGCTCGGTCAGAGGGGGAGGGGAGTGCAAACACAACAATTGATGATGAAGTTCTAGATCCCACCTACTGTCAACCCCCAGTCAGGCACTCGAGGAGGTCAACAGAGGCGGTGGAGGAGGATGCAACCGACGACGAAGTTACCTTGCACCTTCCTGGACAGAGTCGGAGCACTGGTAGCACGTCTACAACTGCATTCTCAGCCACCACTCTGCCTCTGAGCATTATTCGGGGTGGATCAACAGGTCGCATGGCCTCTAAGCCTTGCCTAGCCTGGTCCTTTTTTGACATAGAAAAAGATCGCCCAAATTATGTGATATGTAAAATTTGTCATGGTTCTCTTAGTAGAGGTCAAAACCTCAGCAGTTTGACAACTTCTTCCATGAATCGTCACATGAATAAATATCATATGGCCCGGTGGGAAGCTCACCGTGCTGCAATGCGGCCTAGCGGAGCAAACCATCCACCGCCTGCCCCTTCCAGTGCATCCGCGCGCTCGTCATCTTCTAGGACTGTTGGGACAGCTGTCACACCTGTTTTTCCACCCACAACTTCCACCACTGTAACCGCAACAGGCAGTTTGCTTGGTAGGTCGTCAGTTGTTTTGGAAGGGGAAACAAGTGAGTGTGTACAGCTCTCTCAGACATCGATAGCACCAACTTTGGATGAAGGCAACATCATGTCTCTGCCTGCACTTTCCTCACAAAGCTGCATTTTTCCAGGGACACCCTACTCAACACCGTCTACACACAGCAGCCAGATTTCTGTCCCTCAGATGTGGTCAAATAAAAGGCCACTTCCTGCGACCCATGACAAAGCGAAGAGGTTGACTCTATCCCTCTGTAAGCTGTTGGCTACAGAAATGCTGCCTTTCCGCCTAGTGGACACACAGGATTTTAGAGACCTTATGTCTGTCGCTGTGCCCCAGTACCAGATGCCTAGTCGCCACTACTTCTCTAAGAAAGGTGTGCCCGCGCTACACCAGCATGTCGCACACAACATCACCGCTTCCTTGAGAAACTCTGTGTG
Organism: Anomaloglossus baeobatrachus; assembly: GCF_048569485.1. Classification (NCBI taxonomy): domain Eukaryota; kingdom Metazoa; phylum Chordata; class Amphibia; order Anura; family Aromobatidae; genus Anomaloglossus; species Anomaloglossus baeobatrachus. Next base: position 200,762,842 of record NC_134354.1, read on the forward strand.
TGAACGGGTGCATTTCACCACCGATACTTGGACCAGTAAGCATGGACAGGGACGTTACATGTCGCTGACTGGGCACTGGGTAACTATGGTGATAGATGGTGAAGGGTCTGCTGCACAAGTCTTGCCGTCCCCACGACTTGTGTGTCAATCCTCTGTCTGTCCAAGTTCCGCCACTGCTTCTGCATCCTCCACCTCATCTGGGTCCTCCACCTCCGCCCTAAGCCTGCCTGGTCAGGCCACCAGCGTTCTCACTGCGCAGAAGGAATCACGCACGCCTCATTACTATGCTGGCAGCAGAGCGCAACGGCATCAGGCGGTCTTTAGCTTGACATGTCTTGGGAATAAGAGTCACACAGCTGAGGAGTTGTGGTCAGCTCTGCGGTCCGAGTTTAATAAATGGTTGTCTCCACTCAACCTGCAGCCTGGTAAGGCCGTGTGCGACAATGCTGCAAACCTGGGTGCGGCCCTTCGCCTGGGCAAGGTGACACATGTACCTTGTATGGCTCACGTGTTGAACCTTGTCGTCCAGCAATTTTTAACACACTATCCCGGCCTAGATGGCCTTCTGAACAGGGCACGAAAACTGTCTGCTCACTTCCGCCGTTCAAGCTCCGCAGCAGAGCGACTTGCATCGCTCCAGAAGTCTTTCGGCCTGCCGGTTCATCGCCTGAAATGCGATGTGGCGACACGCTGGAATTCAACTCTCCACATGTTACAGCGACTGTGGCAGCACCGCAGAGCCCTGGTGCAATACGCCATGACGTATAGCCTGGGCCAACGAGATGCAGAGGTGGGGCAGATCACCCTGATGGAGTGGTCTCAGATCAAGGACCTATGCACCCTTCTGCACAGTTTCGACATGGCGACGAATATGTTTAGCGCTGACAATGCCATTATCAGCATGACGATTCCAGTCATTTACATGCTGGAGCACACGCTAAACACTATTCGGAGTCAGGGGGTGGGACAACATGAAGGGGAGGAACTACAGGAGGATTCATATGCGCAAGGGACAACAACATCACCAAGGTCCAGACGTTCATCATCACCAACGCAGCAGGCATGGGACCATGGGGGACAGGGATCGACAAGGGCGCATAGTAGCAGGCGAAATGTTGAGCAAGGTGCAGGAGAACATGAAGAAATGGAGGACGAACTGTCCATGGACATGGAAGACTCAGCGGATGAGGGAGACCTTGGTCAAATTTCAGTTGAAAGAGGTTGGGGGGAGATGTCAGATGAAGAAAGAACGGTTAGCACCTCTATGCCACAAACACAGCGTGGACTTGGTCCGCATGGCTGCGCAAGACACATGAGTGCCTTTTTGTTGCACTACCTCCAACATGACAGTCGTATTGTCAAAATTAGAAGTGATGATGACTACTGGATTGCCACACTATTAGATCCCCGGTACAAGTCCAAATTTTGTGACATAATTCCAGCCATAGAAAGGGACGCACGTATGCAGGAGTATCAGCAGAAGCTGTTACTCGATCTTAGCTCGGCTTTTCCACCAAACAACCGTACAGGTGCAGGGAGGGAATCTCCCAGTTGTAACTTGACAAACATGGGACGGTCTCGTCATCTTCAACAGTCTACCCGTACCAGTAGGACCGTATCTGGTGCTGGTAACAGCAATTTTATGGAATCTTTTCATAATTTTTTTAGACCCTCTTTTGCAAGGCCACCAGAGACAACAAGTCTGACACATAGTCAACGGCTGGAGAGGATGATACAGGAGTATCTCCAAATGAACATCGATGCCATGACTGTGCAACTGGAGCCTTGCTCCTTTTGGGCTTCAAACCTAGAAAAATGGCCAGAGCTCGCAACTTACGCCTTGGAGATTTTGTCGTGTCCAGCTGCCAGCGTTGTCTCTGAACGTGTCTTCAGTGCTGCTGGGTGTGTGCTGACAGATAAGCGCACGCGTCTGTCCAGTGACAATGTGGACAGACTGACGTTCATCAAAATGAACAAGTCATGGATCCAGAAGGAATTTACAACCCCTGTGTCATCCTGGGGAGAGTAAATGCTTGTGGATTTGGAATGTGCTTGATGCAAATCTAGCTGTGAAGTGTACAACTAGGGCACAAGTGCTGCCACTGAATGGGTGGGTGTGTGTGGGGCACAATTTTTGGAAAAAAAGGGAGACTCCGCTTGGAGTAACCCTTGCTTACATTGTTTTTAAAAGAAGCCAAGATGAACAAGTCATGGTTCAGCAAAGACTTTATCTACCTACCCCGGTGTCATGCTGGGGACGGTTAATTATGGCGTATTTTTGAATGTGCTTGATGCAAATCAAAACATCCTGTTTGCAACTAGGGCCCAAGTGCTGCCACTGATGGGGTGGGTGTCTGTGTGGCCCAATTTTTGGAAAAAAGGGAGACTCCGCTTGGAGTAACCCTTGCTTGCTGTGTTTTTAAAAGAAGCCAAGATGAACAGAGCTGGGATCAGGAAAGACTTTGCTACCTACCCCGGTGTCATCCTGGGGACGGATAAGAATGGCGTATTTTTGAATGTGCTTGATGCAAATGTAGCTGTGAAGTGTACAACTGGGGCACAACTGCTGCCACTGAAGGGGTGGGTGTGTGTGGGGCCCAATTTTTGGAAAAAAGGGAGACTCCGCTTGGAGTAACCCTTGCTTACATTGTTTTTAAAAGAAGCCAAGATGAACAGAGCTGGGATCAGGAAAGACTTTGCTACCTACCCCGGTGTCATCCTGGGGACGGATAAGAATGGCGTATTTTTGAATGTGCTTGATGCAAATCTAGCTGTGAAGTGTACAACTAGGGCACAAGTGCTGCCACTGAATGGGTGGGTGTGTGTGGGGCACAATTTTTGGAAAAAAAGGGAGACTCGGCTTGGAGTAACCCTTGCTTACATTGTTTTTAAAAGAAGCCAAGATGAACAAGTCATGGGTCAGCAAAGACTTTATCTACCTACCCCGGTGTCATGCTGGGGACGGTTAATTATGGCGTATTTTTGAATGTGCTTGATGCAAATCAAAACATCCTGTTTGCAACTAGGGCCCAAGTGCTGCCACTGATGGGGTGGGTGTCTGTGTGGCCCAATTTTTGGAAAAAAGGGAGACTCCGCTTGGAGTCACCTTGCGGTGTTTTCCATGACTTTAGAAGGGCGTGCCATGCCTATATCTGTGTGTCCTCCTCTTTTTCCTTGTCCAGCTGTTTTGTTTTCGCATGAGTATATGTCCTTGTCATTTTCCCATGTGTTTGTGTTGTGTTGTGAGTTGTTTGTCACCTTTTGGACACCTTTGAGGGTGTTTTCTAGGTGTTTTTCTGTGTTTTTGATTGCCTGCCATTGTTTCCTATTGGCTCGAGTTCGGTTCGTCGAACGTTCGACGAGCCGAACTCGAACGGGACCTCCGTTCGGCGAACCGACCTCGAGCCGAACCGGGACCGGTTCGCTCATCTCTAGTCACTACCTGGGATGCCGCGACCGGTGAGACCTCGACCGAAGTCCGGGCCACCTACAAGGCACAGCTACATCCAGGCAACAAAGTCCTGGGAACTCCACACCAGTGTCCGGAGGTATTCCCGCAAGGCGAGGCGGGATCTCCAACCCACACAGCAGTTCCGGCCCCGGAAGAGCGACATGCCCGGGAGCTAGAAGAGGACGAGTGGGGGTTCTTTTGGGAGCCGGTGAAGCCGATGCCCCTGACGCAGCGAAAATCCCCATCGCCTGAACCCGATCCGGTGCAGGAGAGACTACTGGCCGAGACCATGGCCTGCGAAATGATGGCCGGTCCCCTGAGTGATGAGTTCGAACGACAGTGTACCGTCGGCACCGTAGTTAAGTTCAACCAGAAAGAGGGCTATGGTTTCATCGAGGATGAAGAGACCGGTGACCATTACTTTTACAACCGGGTGAACCTGAACACTGAGGGCCTACCACAACGCCTTCACACCTTATACCCGGGAGAGAAGGTGAGGTTCCTGAGAGAGGTGGGATGCCGGGGCCTATTTGCGATAGGAGTGACCCGGATGCCCACTACCCAAGAGGCTGCCCAGTGGCAGCAAGAAATTGAGTGGGAAGAGTGCCAATACCGGCGGCGTGCACCTCAAAGACCGGTACTGGCTGAGATTTCCCGCCCGAGAAGCACACTGGCAGTAGCACCTGAAGTCATGACCGGACCGAGCGCTGACCCAGAGAAGGGGACCCCGGCGGTGCTGGCTATTCAACAGAGCCTGGTTACTCACCCGGTAATCGTCATGGGCAGCCCCCAGCCGTCCCGTGCAGCGACCCCATCACCCCCGTCGGGGGTTGAGGAGACGAGACCGGAGATCGAGACACCGGAGTCAACCGTCAACTATGAACCCTTCCGGAGGCTGCGCCGCTTGCCAGGTCAGTCCCTGTCTGATTACGTGAGGGCTCAGCGGGCTGAATGGCAGCGTGCTTATCACCCCGAGTCAACTGTCATGACCGGAAGATAATTGACCTGTTTGCATTGATTACCGGCATTGTTTAAGAGCCGGAAAAGTTTTACCGTTTACAACCTGTTCAAGCTGCTGAGCCCGGAAGGAGCCTGACGCTGGACTGAGCCAGGGGCTCCCTCCGTGTTGTTGAAGAAAACTTTGTGGTTTAGTGTTCCTGCCTACTAAGACCGGGAGTGCTGCAAAAGCCTCCGGGCAGAAGCCCTGCAAAGACCGGGAGTGCTTGCTGAAGGCCTCCGGGCACGCCATCTACTAAGACCGGGAGCTCCCAGGAGGGACTCCGGGTGCCGGACTTGTGCGCCCCTTGCGTGTTCCCTGATTTGGACCTGTTTCTAGTTTTATGAAAATGACTTTCTTACTTAAATGTGGTTTTTAGGTCATGCCTTGCCGGGAGGCTTAGGCTTAAAGAGGGGAGGTATGTAAGGGGTGGGCAGACCCCTTACAAGGAGGTGTAGTGTTGAAGTTAATATAGATGCTATTTAATAAAAATGTTTTATTGTAATTACACTGTTTAAGTGGTTCCCCTAATGGCCGGGTGGGATGGCTGTCTCCACAGAAACAGGGCAGAGGAAAGGAGGAGCCGGCAGAAGAAAGGGGAGGGTGAAGAAGAGTTGTGAGGAAAAAATTAGAGCCAGCAGGCAGTTGAGTCCGGGACGGGAGAGAAGAAGCAGAAGGGGCAGAGTGTGGGAGCTGGGTGAATAGGAAAGCCGGAGAAAAGAAGAGGAGAAGTAGCCTCAAGTGCGAGCAGTACTGGTGTGGGTCCAGTTTATGTTAGCCGGAGTGGGAGCCAGGTGAAGTGGATTAGCCGGGCACATCCCCACTGGAGGATACGTCAGGAACAGGTTTTCCCCCTAGCAAAAGTGTAAAGTCATCGGTTTACCTCTGTGATGAAGAAGGAGTGTTCAATAAAGAAGCCTGCTGGTTCAATTGATTCACGTCTACAGAGTCTTTGTATAACTGACGGCGACAGCTACACCACTGCACTCTGCCCCACCATGTTATCTCCTGTCCCTAAAGTGACGGCGGAGTCAGGGGTAAGCCTGAGCGAAACCGGGGCCACGACTACAATCCCCAAGGCACCCCTGGCACCCCGTTACACTATTACTATTATGATGAGCGGGGTGACGTGTTTTATAAGGGGAGGGGGTGGAGAGATGAGGGGAGTGGCGGACTTTTTTTTATTAACTTTGTGTGGATTTTCTGGCAGCCAATCGGGGCGCAGAAAACATCCAAAAGGTTTGGACACAAGGGCTTGTGTCATTGGCTGCCTAAGTCACATGACCTTCTGCATATAAAATGCGGACATGCGGCATCTGTGCCATTTTGTGATTGCAAACCCCTAGGGAAGGTTCACCACCGCTGCTGATAGCCACAAATCGGCATTACATCATCTAGTGATTAGCTAATTGTGTGCTCAAGCTACAAATTGCGATTTGTGCGTCTAAATAGGGCCACATCTGTGTTCCAGCTCCAAATTGCGATTTCTGCTTCTCAATAGGGACACATCTGTGTTCCAGCTCCAAATTGCTAGATCTGCATCTAAATACTGCAAAATCTGTGCCTCAGGTGAAAATTCTTTTAATCACCTAAATAGTGATTGTTAATTTAGTGATAAGTGACTGGTAGGTGTGGGACTAGGGATGCAAAAAGGCTTCTTAAGAGAAGGAAAGTGTATTTCAAACATGTGGGAAATCCCGAGGTCATGGTGGAAAGGGGAATAAGCGTTGTGTTCAAGGTGTACGTGGGGTAGGTGCAAGCTCTGCTGAACAAACAGCGGCTTGTCCTAGCCAAAGACAACTGACAACTGTTACTGGATGGGCTAGTCCACTCCACTCCATTTCTTTGATAGCTGCACAGCTGTATGACTTGTAGATAAGAGCCAGAAAGAGCATGTGGTACAGTGGATGGCAAACACTGCATCAAATGGCCTCTCCTCTTCCCCCACCTAAACTCCATACACAGTACAGTCCTAAGACGTGTCACCCCAATTAGCCTTGTTTCCCCCACGTCACAACTCTCCAACTGCACAACTAACTGTGGAGAACCACAAATGAGCGAGTCTGCAGAGCTTTTCACACATTCTATTCCATGGGCATTAGAGGTCTCCCAGGCTCAAGAGGAAAGCATCTGCACCGATGCCCAAAATCTTGTCAGTTGGACTAGCTGGAGTTGGACGAAATAGGGTCTAAGCAGAATCCAGACCCTTTTCCCCAAATGTTAAGCCCCAGAGGTGGAGGTGATGATGATGAGACTCATACCTAAGGCGCACATTTACTGTACTATGGTGTTATCAGGGCAGTAGAGGAGGAATGTGACTGTAAGGGTGATGAGTAGGATGTTAGAGAGGACAACGATGAGGTTGGCGATCTAAATTGGTGTGAACCCAGAGGCACAAAGCTGAGTAGCTCAGCAGAGGAGGTGGAGAAGGAGGACGACGAGGAAGTTATGTTGCCGATTCCTGCACAAACACGTGGTGATGGAACCATGACAAGCACTGCATCATCATCCATAACTTTGGTTGTGGCCGTAAGTGGTCACAGCATTGTAGTTCGCAGGAAGGGTTGCCTAGCCTGGGCCTTTTTGAGACCACGGAGGATGACATAATTTTCGATATCTGCCAAGTTTGTAAACCTTGACTCAGTTGAGGCAATTTCCAGTTCTAATAATTTGATTACTACATACATGAACATGGCCTAGCAGTCAACCCTAATCACCGGCCGCCCCATCCTCCGCGTCTGCTGCTTCTTTTGCCTCTATCAATGTTGAAAGTGTTCTCACACAGGTCTCTAGCTGCAGAGCCTCCACTTGTTTACCCGCTACAGTTGGACTGAGTGAGAGCCCATCAGCTGTTACAGAAATGGACATGCCTGGTGCTTTGACCCATTTGAGACAAAAAGCACGCCACATGTCTCTCAACTGACCATAACATCTCCACCTACACCTTCCTCACTTTCCACCAGTTTGTCATGTACACCCTACTCTACCCTCTGTCAGCACAGCAACCAGCCCTTGGTCCCGCAGTTATGGTAACGTAAAAGATCATTTACTCCTATACATGCCAAATCTAAGAGCTTGAATTTCACCATATCTAAACTGTTGGCTACGGAAATTCTGCCCTACTGTCTGGTGGATACAGATGGTTTCTGAAACCTGATGGCTGTGGCAATCCCCCACTACTAATTGCCCAGTCGCCTTCACTTCTCTAATAAAGCTGTGCTTGCGCTACACCAGCATGTTGCAGACAACATCACCTGTTCCTTGAAAAACTGTGTGTCTGACATGGTGCATTTTACCACTGACACCTAGACAAGCAAGCATAGCAAGGGGTGTTACATCTCGCTCACTGGGCACTGGGGGACTCTGGTGGCTGCGGGATCAGGTGGGCAAGGGGCTGCTCCACAAGTCTTGGAATCCACAAGCCTTTGTATGACAAACCTCTGTATCTAACACATCTTCCCCTACTTCTGCCCACTCCACCTCCTCTAGGGCCTCCACCTCTTCCTTAATATAGCATGTGTTCCAACAGTGCAGAGAGAATCCCCCCCACCTCCATACAGTGCTGCAAGGGCTCAATGCAATAAGGCAGTGTTGAAATTAATATCCATGGGAGAATGCAGTCACACAGCTGCAGAGGTGTGGGCTGCTACCCTGGCCGAGTTTGATCAATGGCTATCTCCAGCACTCAACCTGGGCTTCAAAAATGCAAGAGTGGCCTAAGTTTGCCAATCATGACTTGGAGGTTTTGTCGTGCCCCACAGCCAGTGTTCTTTTAGAATGTGTCTTCAGCGCTGCTAGTGGTGTCCCATTTTAGGTAAGCGCATCTGGCTGTCGCCAGCAATAATCTAAAGGATATTTTGGTAAAAAACTGCTTGCGAAAAGAAGTTAGTTGGCTAGATTCAGCTTGTCCATCAGGGAATTTCAAGTGTGGGAATTGTCCTTTCTGCAAACTTTGCAAAACTGACAATCCTATTATAATAGGTGCCATGAACCATAGTGTTTATCAGTTTATTTTATGCAAAACAAAGTTTGTCCTCTATGCTGTGTTTTGTCCTTGTGGGAATTTTTACATTGGGAAAAAAAATAAGATCACTCTGTGCATTTTAAAGAACATCACAAGTCCATAAAATTTGAAAAATGATCCGCTCACTTAATTCAACACATGAAAAATTACCACAATAATAATCCTGATCTGCTGTGATTTGCAAGATTGTTATTTAGTATTTAAGCAAAATTAATCATCTAATATATAAAGCTGAGTGTATGTGTATGTATGTCCACTAAAGGGATCTACACCGTTGCATTTCGAATCATGAAATTTTGCACAGACACCTCATTTGACTCAGGGAACGTCATAGACTATGTTTTGAGGGGAAAATTTAACCCCACGCTTTAGAGTTTTTCACCAAAAAACCTGCTAACATTAAAGTCAATGGGGCTGTGAGCCACAGGTCATTAATAGGAGCTCTGATTGGTTGCTATAGGCAACAAAGGACATTCTTAGTATAAGAAGCTTATGTGTGAGGTAATATGATATCAGTAGAGGCAGATACACACAGACAAAGACACACACAAACAAAAACAAAAGACAGACACAGAGAGACATACACACAGAGGTATACACAGACACATGGAGGCAGTCACAGAGACTGATACAGACACAAAGACAGACAGACAGAGACAAAGACACACAGTGACAGGCATACAGAGATAGAGAGATAAAGACACACAGAGACACACACAGAGACACATATAGAGAGACACAGACACAGGCACACAAAAAGAGAGAGAGGCAGACATACACAAAAAAGGGAGACAGACAGACGGAAAGGGAGACAGACAGACATAAAGGGAGACAGACAGAGAGGGAGAGTGGAATAGAGAAAGTTACTATCCCGGGCAATCCCAAGTACTATAGCTAGTTAAATAAAGAGCTCAAGGAGGTTTAGCTCTCAAGGAAAATAACGATACGTGTTTTTATAAATGCTGTTTGTGATAGTTTTTAATGCATGTCCTTTTGCTATTATACAGTGTGTATGGTTTGAATTACTCAAATGATGGTCTCATTTGTTCCACTACAAAAGGAAGACATTTTTCACCATATAGAGATAGGACTCATTGAAGCACTGGAAGGTGCGAACTGGCCGAGTCCGTACAAGAGCCTGCGCCTCCCGCAATCCCCACTTACCCGTTAAGGAGTTTACATTTTAATGCCTCACAAGATATGAAATAAAGAAGCCTTGCATACCGGTGAGTACCCCCTGGATTTTTTTCTACTATTCACTGTTGGAATACACCGCACTGTGGATTTTCTCCAGGAGCAGGAGGACCATCGTACCATTGTGTTAAATTACCCTGCGGAAGGCTTGCTATAGCCCAACCCTTAAGTGAAGCGGATACCACTTTTGCCAGATATGATTCTCTAGTGCGGCTCCGATTATTTTTCTTCCCATTGGTTTTAAATTAAATAGATCTCTTCTTCATGAATATGAAGCTTGAAAAAACAATTGCTTCTGTTAGGTTTGTTTCATGCAAAAAAGTTTCTTGCTACCTTTTTCCTAGGCATGATTTAATGGCAAAAAAACACTGAAGCCAAATGTTACCTTTTTAAATAAATATAGAATAATGAAAAATACTTCAGTCATCTTTTTCTTACATTTTTTTTTTCTAAATGCAGCATATTTTAGGTATTGGAGAATGACCAGCTGCTATGAGGAATCTCATACACTGCCCAAAAACACAATGATTCTTGCTTTTCTGTGTTTTAATTGCATATGTTCAGATTCACCAGGAACGTGGAGAACAGTACAGCAGTAATGAGCAATGTAGCTGTGAATCCAGCAGCTACAGTATGTATGTCTCTGCCGCTCTGTTTCACTTTGCTTTTCACTCTGACTGTCCCATCCTCCCTATAATGTTTAAAAAGCAGCTGTGATTTTTGTTGTCCGGTCTGATTCATACATCTGTGTTTCTCACTACATAATCTGACCGCAATACAGAGGCGGGCTGGAGATTCCCTGTCCCCAAATTGACAGCCTTATGCACATATATATTAAGCTGTTGAGTTTGGGTAAGTAGACCTATGGCCAGTTTGATCAGTTAGTAGAAAGGATTGCTTCCAGCATCACATCCACAGATAAAGATGATTAAAATGTTCTTTTTATTTCAAGAGTTAAAAAACTAACATTCAGTTAGGTGGATATCCATGTTAAAAAAAAAAGTCTTATGCGTTTCGAGCCTGTGTTGGCTCTTAATACTAGACATATACTATCAGTGTAACACTCATTAAATACAAATGAACAAACAAACACTCCCCAATGACGGTGAAAACAGCATATGCGGTTAGACTCCAGCGCCGCTGGTTTAATTATATACTGTGAACAATGTGAACCATGCAGTATAAAATGATACCGCAAGTAACTATAGCATTAGCAACAATATAAAAAAGATGTATTCTCTACGGTCAATATAACAAGCAACACATGCGGTAACTCTGTACACAACACGCGACACATAGAACACAATTCCAACATTAACCCGATAATATAAACCAAATTTCTATCGGAGGCAAAAAATATTACAAAAATTCTTTTAGTGATAATATAATTCATAGCATGAAATAATCCTGCATAATCCAGGTCTATAGCAATATAAAATGTTCAACTCACTCTGTTCATTATAAACCATGTAGTATACGGCGAAACCGCACGCACAATCAGATTGAAATAAAGGGCAATATGATTCATTCAAAATTGTCCATGGTAGACAAAATGAAGAATGCGGTAACGCAGTACTTGACATAAGACACAGGAAAAATATATATTCAGTAAGGGATGCAGTAATAAAGCTCAAGATATGCGGCACATGTATGTGATCTAAACAAAATGATCCTTCGTGAAGCAATTAAACATCAATATAGTTCACAACAGATGATGTGTGGCACACAATATACAATAATACCAAGCATAACAAAATAGAATCCAGACAACTAATTCAATAAATATACATAAGATCACTTTTGATATTCATACCTTTTGGTACACACAAATCATATGTTAGGATCCATTTCTGCCTCCTTGTCTCGCAGCATTTTAATACAATCACCACCCCTCCTGGGATGTGGCAACTGTTCGATCGCATCGACACGGAGCGAGCTGACATCACCCCCATGCTCATATAAGAAGTGCCTTGATGCACCCGATAAACCTCTGGGATTTTTGGGTCATCATAAATATGCTCCCCTATACACTTTCTAAAACTGCGACTTGTGCACCCAATGTACGGTTTACTGCATTTCTCTCAAGGGATGGCATAAACACAGTAATTGCTAGTGCAGTTGATAAAGGACCCTATTCTATAACATGTCCCAGTGACAGAGCAGGTGCTTTTCCGGGTGTTATACATATAAGCACATAATCCACACTGCTTTCGGCCACACTTATATGATCCAGTAGTAGGCAGCCAATTTCTATCACTATTTTGCGCATGTTTCTTTAGTTGTAAATCACTTGGGGAAATTAAATTGCCCAGTGTGGGGGCACGTTTGGATACATATCGACAACCTTCACTCAGAATCTCTCTAAGGGTTTCATCCACACACAAGTCTGGTATATATTTGTGGATAATTTGGGTGATTTTGTGGAAGCTATTGCTGAATTGGGTTGAAAAACCATCTTACTTTTTTCCTTATTTGATTCCATAGGATTAGTATGATGTAAATAATGAGATCTAGAATTATGATTCACTATTTTTTTGGCCCTATTAATGAGAGTTTTGTTATATCCTCTGCAAGATAACCTATTGTCAATGTGATCACATTACTTGACATAAGTAGACTGAGTGCTGCAAGATCTCTCGGCTCGAATATATTCTCCAATCGGAATGCTTCTAATTATATGTTTGGGATGACTGCTATCTGCATGGAGGAGAGAATTCCCCGCAATAGCTTTTCTGTATAGTTTAGAAACAACCTGACCATTGGTAGAATTACCAGTTAGAGTAAGATCCAAAAATGAAATAGACTCTCGCTGTACATCAGAAACAAATTTCAAATGATAATCATTTGTATTGATATACTCCAAAAATTCCGATATGGCCATCTCATGACCCCGCCAGATGATCAAAATGTTGTCTATGAAATGGCAATACCAGAATATACTAGAGTAAAAGGGATTGTGGATACTGTAAATTCATTTTTCTTCCCACTAATGCATATAGATATGAGAACCTCGCCCCCATAATACAGCCACACACCTGGATATAATATTGATTAAAAAAAACAAAATAATTGTTTTTTACCAGAAAAAGACTTATGTCAAGAATACATTCTTTCAAGATGTCTGAGTAGTTGGTACATGTAGATAACTGTTACTGAAGCACAGCGATAGCCAAATTGTGTGGTATCGATGAATATAGTGCTGAGACATCACTGGAAATCAAAAAATAATCTTCCCTCCATTCAAATTCCTGCATGATGGTTAATATATGCTTCTGTAGTATTCAACTCAGTTGAAGAAAAACTCACATGCTGATCAAATCGATTAGACTTTTATTCATCAGAGGTATTTCTCAGAATGGATCTGGGACTTTTAGCCATCCTTTCCTCTCTCCATGAATATACCTCGTAATTTTCATAGTTTTTTTTTTTTTTTTGTCCCATGTGAATTTTTTACGTTTAGTATCTATGACATCTGTGGCCAGTTTGAGTATAGACTGCAAAACACAAATGTGTGGAGCTTGCCTTAGGCCCCCTTCACATGTCCGTATGAAAACAAGTGCATGTGACGCGGTCCATTTTGACCATCCATATTCATTCTTTTTACCCAGCCATGTGTACTTTTTTAAAAATGTGTGTCATCCGTGGTTTTTCCAGTGTGTATAAAAAAAAGACAAATACAAAGCTTCTTCTATACTTTCAATGTTATGCCATCCTTGCGCTGTATCTGTTTACATGGATCCATAGACTTGTACTGACCCTCGTAATCCATACTGCCAGAAAAAAATGTCGCCGTGTGGTTCACTCGGACGCACAGTCTATGTGAAAACATGGACATATGAGCAGCACCATAGGTTATAATCGGTACGTTTGGCATCCATGAAAAAATGGATGCCACAGGTACCGGAGACACGGACATGTGAAGCAAGCATGGTGTTAAGTCTTGTTTTGACCAAAACAGATTAAAGTGGCTTTAAAAAATGAATGATGAGTTCAATAGGTAAGGGGGATAAGCATATTTCTTTGATAAGATACAGTATATTACATAGGGATTATCTTATTTGATAAGCTACTCCTTTAATAAGTTACATTTAGAGATGAGCGAGTAGTGAAATTCTCGGACTCGCTATACTCGTAACGAGTAGGTCCTAATACTTGGGTACTTGTTACGAGTAGCGAGTCCAATGCAAGTCAATGGGAAATGCGAGTAATTGTCTGCTGGTCCCTACAAGCGGTCTGGGGGCTGAGTAGAAGGCTGAAATGGATGCATGATTGTTTAAAGCCTGGCGGTAAAATGCCGCGGCTTTTTTAAGCAATCAGCAGATGCACGCTCCCTGCCCTGGTGCTGAGCTCCCCGCCAGGGTCCTCCCTGCTCCCTGGTGCTGCACTCCCTGCCCAGTACTAACTAAGGATTGGGCGGGGAGGCGGAAGTCTTACCTGGATCCCTGCTGCTGTCCGCGGTGCTGTTTCTCTACTTCCGGAGCCGATCATTACACCTAATGTAATATGCACTGCATCGCCCTGCCCACTCCATGTGACAGCCGAGTGTGTAAAATAAATTAAATAAACGACATAAGGTCCCCCCCCAATTTTGATAGTCAGCCAAGATAAAACAGACAGCTGGGGGTTGGTATTCTCCCCCTGCAGGGGGGCAAATAGTTATTGCCAGCCCCCAGGGTAAGAATAGCAACCGGCAGCCGCCCCAGATTTGGCGCATCCATTATATGCGCTATATCTGGTGTTTATCCCGGCTCATCCCAATTGCCCTGGTGCGGTGGCAATCAGGGTAATTGAAGGAGTTAATGACAGGTGATAATTGACACCTGTAATTAAGCCCTGGATTGGTAATATTTAGGTTTCCATATTACCAATCCTGTAATAAAATAGTTAATAAAACACACACACAAAACAATCATGCATCCATTTCAGCCTTGTACTCAGCCCCCAGACCGCTTTGTAGGGTCCAGTAGATAATTACTCACATTTCCTATTGACTTGCATTGGATTCGCTACTCCTAATGAATAATTACAAGGATACTCGTGGAGTAACGGGTAGCCCGAATACCGTACTACTCGGCGAGCACCGAGTAGTAACGAGTACACTCGCTCATCCCTAGTTACATTACAAAAAGGTGGTATAGTCGAATATCATAGGCATGTGGAGGCATCATGTATATGTTTGTGATATTCTTAAATTTACCTAGACTACTCTTCTTATGGCTCTTTACAACTAAATATTAACTATTTAACCACCTTTACTTTATCTGCCTGTACATTGTTTACATTATATATCTTACTGTTTATATATGGATATACAACCCTATAACTTGATAAATCTGAAATAAAATTGTGCATAAGCCCTGTCCTCATTGTCATCATTTTATACAATACCTTTACCAGGGCCAGCTCCAGGTTTTTCTGGGCCCTGGGCGAAAGAGTCTCAGTGGGTCCCATCCACATGTAGAGACGCACACACTGTACACAGATACGTACACATACAAGCATACATACACATACTAATTTAAGGACAAATTCACAAAAATACATATAGACAGACATAATCCTATACAGCCATATACACTGACATACATAGATACACATCATACATGTGCACACAGACACATTACAGATATTATTAATATGGCGAAGGTGGCAGCAGCCTCACCTCCCCCGCTTGGTTCCCGTACAGCTCTTCCTGGGCATGTGGCTGTGCCCTGCGGATTGGTGGCCACACACTGAGCACACTGACATTGCTATATATACATTACGACAGGGGCTGGGGGCTACAGTATATAAATGACATGAGGTGATGGGGGCATAGATGTTACTGGGGTAGCTTTGTGGGGCATATGTGCCGCCCCTGCAGCGGATCGAACCGCTCGGATCCGGGAGTGGTGATTACTCGTGGCTCAAGGGTCTCCGGACCCGGAGGCTAGGGGCCACACTCAAATGGAAAAGGGGGTATTTACAGGGGAATTGGTATAGTTCATGACTACACCCGTGGTGTACGGTAATTGGGAGTACCGCCGCTGCCATTGGGAGTACCCAGGGTCATAGAGTGGGGCAGCAAGATGACATTACCCTCTATGGGTAGGGGTAGGCCCCGGGATTCTGGATGGTGATAAGGGGTGCAGTGCAAGGGTCAGTCGGGTACTCACTCAGCAATGAAGCAGATGCTGACAACAGGGTAAACCAAGTCTCTGACTGCCGCTGTCTCCTGAGGGGAGCTCGTCTTAGTCCCATCCCCTGCAGCACTGCCTGGTGGTCCGTGACCTGCCTCCTGGCACAAATTTAGAGTGTCCTTTGTGGCCCGTTAGCTTGGAGCTTTCCGGGCCCCGCTCCCCACTATGGCTAAGTGAGGGAGCCTGCTCTCAGGGGCTCACGCTTGGGATTTCAGTGGGCTGCTTGTTTGGAAAGCCCTATCCCCCTCATTGCGCTAGTGCCCCCGATCTCTGAGCTTTGTTGGAACAGTCCATAAAGGCCCTGTCCTCCCCAGGTTAATTGCCGGATCGCCTAATGCTTCTCCCCGACCTAGGGTCCATGTACCCCGAGGTGCCTTCGGTCCCGGACCAGTGATTAGGCCCAGGCTGCTGACTGTCCTCCAAGACAGGTCCCAGGCACCTAGCCTCAATCCCCTGCGACCGGGGGTCCAACTTTTCTAGCTCCAGACCACCGTCTGCGACCTAGTCTGCTTCTCCCCTGGGAGCTACAACTGCCAGCTTCCTCAGAGCTCCTCTCAGCTCGAGGGCTACCACTCAACTGACTTGACACCTCCCACCTCCCTGTCTGACCCCTAGGTGGGTGGCCCTATTCCTGCTTAAGCAGCCCACTGGTGTGCCTGACAGGTGTGGTGCAAGGTGTATCTAGGATTTGTGAATGCTGGTGTCGTTAGTACCGCAGGATAGAGACCCAGAACTATGGAGGGTTGAATCCTGCGCTAAGAAAGCATGCAGAACCCTGTGACAACTTGAATAGTCCAGGACGTCACACATGCACATTACTGGGATGGGTGGCATAGAGCTCTGTGGGGCCATGCATACGACTCTAGGGTGGCAGCGCATACGGCTTTGGGGGTCCTATACAGCTCAAGGAGGGGAACCTACTCCTCTGAAAGAGCCCATGCAGCTAAAGAGTGGTGGAACATACTGCTCAGGTGGCGGGGGGGCCACATATAGATCGGGGGGTGGAACACACAACTCACGTGGTGGGGCCATACAGATCGGGGGGGAATGTGCAGCTCAGGTGGAGGGGGGCCATACGCTGTGCTCAGTGTGCTGGCTGGATCTGTGCTGCGGCTCCACTTCATGTGTGGGACTGGAGAACACTGCGCGGTAGCTCCACCCACAGATGAACTTCAATGCAGGAGCAGCACGGAGCATTCAGCAGTGAATGCTGTGTGCTAGTGTGGCTTAAAGGGCCGGCAACTGCACTATCCAGGATCCAGGATAGTGCGTCCAGGACTGCCACCAGGAATTTCAGGGCTCCATACTGCCAAAATTTACGGGCCCCCTTCAGACTCTACCACAGTGTGTGTGTATGTGTGTGTGTGTGTGTGTGTGTGTGTGTGTGTGTGTGTAGCTATGTAGGTGTATGTATGCTAAATGAATCTGCACCGTCTCATTTACAATCATGATATTTTGCACAGACACGTCATGTTACTCAGGGAACGTCATAGACTATGTTTTGAGGGGAAAATTTAACTCCGTGCTTTACAGTTACTCTCCAAATAACATCCCAGCTCCATTGACTTTAATGTAAGGTTGTTATAGGCAACAAAGCAACAAAGGACATTCATAGTATAAGAAGCTTATGTGTGAGGTAATTTGTTTTCTGTGGAGAGACAGAGAGACTGACAGGGAATGTGACTAACTGACAGGGAATTCAAACAGGAGAAGAGAAGGGGTTAACGCCGCGCATCAGCCAAATGAAGATGTAGAGTTGTTGATAAATTGATATCTTTTTTATTTCATAGGTCTACGCGTTTTGACCTTGTTTCCCTGTCAGTCTGCCTCGCTCACTCCCTGTCTGTCTCCCTCTCTCTCTCACTCCCTGTCTGCCTCTCTCACTCCCTGTCTGCCTCTCTCACTCCCTGTCTGTCTCTCTCATTCCCTATCAGTCAGTCTTTCTCATTCCCTATCAGTCAGTCTTTCTCATTCCCTGTCAGTCAGTCTTTCTCATTCCCTGTCAGTCAGTCTTTCTCATTCCCTGTCAGTCAGTCTTTCTCATTCCCTGTCTGTCAGTCTCTCTCATGAGAGAGACTGACTGACAGGGAATGAGAAAGACTGACTGACAGGGAATGAGAGAGGCTGACTGACAGGGAATGAGAGAGGCTGACTGACAGGGAATGAGATAGGCTGACTGACAGGGAATGAGAGAGGCTGACAGAGAATGAGAGAGACTGACTGACAGGTAATGAGAGAGACAGAGAATGAGAGAGGTTGACTGACAGGGAATGAGAGAGAGACTAACAGGGAATGAGAGAGACTGACAGAATGAGAGAGGCTGACTGACAGAAAAAGAGAGAGACTGAGAGAGGTTGACTGACTGGGAATGAGAGAGGTTGACTGACTGGGAATGAGAGAGGCTGACAGACAGGGAATGAGAGAGGCTGACAGACAGGGAATGAGAGAGACTGACAGAATGAGAGAGGCTGACTGACAGAAAAAGAGAGAGACTGAGAGAGGTTGACTGACTGGGAATGAGAGAGGTTGACTGACAGGGAATGAGAGAGACTCACAGGGAATGAGAGAGACAGAGAATGAGAGAGGCTGACTGACAGGGAATGAGAGAGACTGACAGGGAATGAGGAGGCTATCAGACAGGGAATGAGAGAGACAGAGAATGAGAGAGGCTGACTGACAGGGAATGAGAGAGACAGACAGACTACATGCACAGTTACACACACTATACATTACCTCATCTTGCAGTTCCTGATCGGTGCAGAGCAGGAGAAGAGCCGCTGGGACCTGCATGGAGGCTGCATCAGCTGAACAACAGAACTTGTTACTTCACCGGTCATGTGATCAGGCAAGGTCCTTCACCTTCTCAGCCTCCGTTCGGCTCCAGCACATTTCATATCCTGCACTGCACCTATCACATACATTAGTGCAGAGCAAGAAGAAAGCGGGCAGCTCTCTGTAAGTGACCCAGGCCCCTGATTGCCCTGATCGCGGTCCAGAGTGTAGCTGCCAGCCCAAGCACTGCAGTTGCCGGAACTCAGCCTGCGGCCTGCAGGACTGAAGACGACGAGTGGGCCCTCCAGATGTCCAGGGCCCCGGCATTTGCCCATATGTGCTGAGTGCTGATGCCGGCCCAGACCTTTACCCAGGTTTACATCCCGCGATCCCTGATCAAATTTTACAATATAACAATTGCTTTAATTTATTATTAATAAGACGAATTTAAAAAAAAAAAAAAATGCTTTTTCCTATTCCTTTTGCTTGAAGGTACCAATTTATCCATATGTAAAATGTGTTGATAGTTTCCCTTCAAGCTATGTCTACAGGACCATATTAGACCATAATTGTAATAGTTCTCCTGTCATACTTTGTGTTCCATTCTATAGATTCTTATGCAATATATACAGTGTGTCCACCCCTATCCGGTCCACCGCTATTAACTTGAGAACGGCGGCAGCTATAGGCATAGAAGTGGTGTCTAGGTATAGTAACGTAGCCATGCGCTATGCAATGAAATAACCTATAGCGCCACCTGGTGGAAAACAACGGAGTTAGCATTTTTATCTCGAAAATGGAACAAGATAGAGAAAAAAAGTGAATTACAAAGTTGCAGGGCATCATCTATTCAATATGAATTGACACCTTGCATACAGAAATGCTATGATATGAAACCCATGACCCCCCCGAAACATTGAATGCTGGTCACACATATGGCGCTCATTTAACTTTGATGCTCAAAGTGGCCACCGTCAGCTGCAATGCACATCTGGACTCTGGACAGTATACTGTATCTTGCTGCACATTGTGCAATATGACACGTTAGTACAAGCATCTGTGATAAGTCGTCGTAGGTCCTGCAATGTTGGTGGAGGGGTCGCATACACCTGCTGTTTGATGTGACCTCACAGAAAGAAGTCCAATGGGGTCATGTCAGGTGAGTGTGGAGGCCACTCCATGCAGCCACCATACCCAATGACTCGTACGAAGGTCTCCATGAGGTATCGCTTCACGTCCTCAGCCTTGTGAGTTTTACACATTCTAATCATAGCATTTCTGTATGTAAGGTGTCAATTCGTATTGAATTGATGATGCCCTACAACTTTGTAATTCATTTCTTTTCTCTATCTTGTTTCATTTTGGAAATAAAAATGCTAACTCCGTTGTTTTCCACCAGGTGGTGCTATAGATGGTTTCATTGCGTAGCGCATGGCTACTTTACTATACCTAGACACCACTTCTATGCCTATAGCTACTGCCATTCTCAAGTTAATGGTGGTGGACAGGATATGGGTGGACACACTGTATGTATACATATATAAAATATATATAATATAATAAAAAAAGAATGAAAACAGGGGTTCCCTTGCCGGTTTCCCATGTTTCCCATGCTGGTACTAACCTGACTTCAAACACCCAGGCAGCACCTACCAATGTGAACAGGTGCGTATCTGTACATGATGCAAAATATATGTAAAAAAGAACAGTCGCACACTGCAAAACCACAAAAATACTCTACCTAATAAAAAATGTTTTGAAGGTATTTAGAATATTAAAATGGCCATGATAATACTAGCCCAGCGCCACTTCACACCACCCTCCTTTGCTGGGTCCTACTCTAAACTGCAACTTACTGGGCTTCCTAAAAACAAGATCAGCAGGTGACCACAAAAAGGTTAATGAAACTGGCAGGGGCTAGAGTGCAAATTCAGCAAAACAGAACATCAATCCCTGTAACATACAAAATATAATGAAAAAATAATACATATATATATATATATATAGTACAGACTAAAAGTTTGGACACACCATCTCATTCAAAGAGTTTTCTTTATTTTCATGACTCTGAAAATTGTAGATTCACATTGAAGGCATCAAAACTATGAATTAATACATGTGGAATGAAATACTTAACAAAACAATTGTGAAACAACTGATATGTCTTATTTTATAGGATCTTCAAAGTAGCCACCTTTTGCTTTGATCACTGCTTTGCACACTCTTAGAATTTTCTTGATGAGCTTCAAGAGGTAGTCACAGGAAATGGTCTTCCAACAGTCTTGAAGGAGTTCCCAGAGATGCTTAGCACTTGTTGGCCCTTTTGCCTTCACTCTGCGCTCCAGCTCACCCCAAACCATCTCGATTGGGTTCAGGTCTGGTGACTGTGGAGGCCAGGTCATCTGGCGTAGCACCCCATCACTCTCCTTCTTAGTCAAATAGCCCTTACACAGCCTGGAGGTGTGTTTGGGGTCATTGTCCTGTTGAAAAATAAATGATGGTCCAACTAAACGCAAATGGGATGGAATAGCATGTTGCTGCAAGATGCTGTGGTAGCCATGCTGGTTCAGTATGCCTTCAATTTTGAATAAATCCCCAACAGTGTCACCAGCAAAGCACCATCACACCTCTTCCTCCATGCTTCACGGTGGGAACCAGGCATGTAGAGTCCATCCGTTCACCTTTTCTGCGTCGCACAAAGACATGGTGGTTGGATCCAAAGATCTCAAATTTGGACTCATCAGACCAAAGCACAGATTTCTACTGGTCTAATGTCCATTCCTTGTGTTCTTTAGCCCAAACAAGTCTCTTCTGCTTGTTGCCTGTCATTAGGAGTGGTTTCCTAGCAGCTATTTTACCATGAAGGCCTGCTGCACAAAGTCTTCTCTTAACAGATGTTCTAGAGATGTGTCTGCTGCTAGAACTCTGTGTGGCATTGTCCTGGTCTCTAATCTGAGCTGCTGTTAACCTGCGATTTCGGAGGCTGGTGACTCGGATAAACTTATCCTCCAAAGCAGAGGTGACTCTTGGTCTTCCTTTCCTGGGGTGGTCCTCATGTGATCCGTATTTGTAGCGTTTGATGTATTTTCCCACTGCACTTGGGGACACTTTCAAAGTTTCCCAATTTTTCGGACTGACTGACCTTCATTTCTTAAAGTAATGATGGCCACTCGTTTTTCTTAACTTAGCTGCTTTTTTCTTGCCATAATACAAATTCTAAAGGGGGCTTTGCACGGTAGCGATATCGGCGACGATATCGCTATTGTGCGTACCCGCCCCCTCGTTTGTGCGTCACGGGCATATCGCTGCCCGTCGCGCACAAAATCACGCTCCCAAGTCACACAGCTTACCTGCCCTGCAACATCGCTCTGGCCGGCGATCCGCCTCCTTTCTAAGGGGGCGGGTTATGTGGCGTCACAGCGACGTCACACGGCAGCCGTCCAATAGAAGTGGAGGGGCGGAGATGAGCAGGACGTAAACATCCCGCTCACCTCCTTCCTTCCGCATTGGCAGTGGACGCAGGTAATGAAATTTTCCTCACTCCTGCGGTGTCACACATAGCGATGTGTGCTGCCGCAGGAACGAGGAACAACATAGCTAATTAGAAATAAACAATTTTTGGTTTTCGGACGAGCTCTCCACGGCAAACGATTTGTGCCGCTTTCGCGATCGTTTTAGATCGCATAAAACTGTTACACGCTACGATATCGGTAATGACGCCGGAGTTGCGTCACTAACGACGTGACCCCGATGATAAAACATTAACGATATCGTAGCGTGTAAAGCTTTAACAGTCTATTCAGTATGACTATCAGCTGTGTATCCACCAGACTTCTGCACTACACAACTGATGGTCCCAACCTCATTTATAAGGCAAGAAGTCCCACTTATTAAACCTGACAGGGTACACCTGAGAAGTGAGAACCATTTCCGGTGACTACCTCTTGAAGCTCATGAAGAGAATGCCAAGTGTGTGCAAAGCAGTAATGAAAGCAAAAGGTGGCTACTTTAAAGAACCTAGACTATAACACATATGTTCAGTTGTTTCACACTTTTTAAGTATTTCATTCCACATGTGTTAATTCATAGTTTTGATGCCTTCAATGTGAATCTACAATTTTCAGTCATGAAAATAAAGAAAACTCTGTGAATGAGAAGGTGTGTCCAAACTTTCCAAACTTTTGGTCTGTACTGTGTGTGTGTGTGTGTGTGTGTGTGTGTGTATAATATATATATATATATATGTGTGTATAATATATATATATATATATATATATATATAAAATCAATCTTTATGACCCTTCTCCTTGCTGTATCAGTCATTGATAGATACTCCTGACTTGAAAAAAAAAAATTGGGATTAATTAATCATTTCCCCAAAATTACCACTAGAGGTCAGTGTTGACCAACTAATCCAACTGCACTAACATTGTGATTTGTGCTCCTAGGCTAGAAGTATATAGTCTAGTTTACAATTTTCATTGACTGCATGTACTTTAAGTCAAATCAAGAATATAGTTTTATATGTTATAGGGAAAAAAAATGTACTTAAAATGTGTTTTTGTTTGTTTTTTAAACCTCCCCCACACAACGGATGTGACTGCTCACCCAGATTACACGACCAGAAGCTCACCTATATCTGATGGAGTTGTGCTTGTGCCATTCACAACAGGAGTTCAGCTGTATATAACAGTCAGCTACTATATCATGCATACTGAAACCAGACATAGTTCCAATCCCAGCACTATGACCCCACAGATGCCGCTATTGGTAGTGACAAACCCATTGGCACCTCTGCCGTCTGACAAAGGCTTCCGAGTCTGCCGTATCAGTTAGCCTATTGGAGTACGTCTGAGGCAGGGGCTGTTAGCCTAACAGTCAACCAATAAAATTGCATAGGTTAGAGAATGCACTGTACTACATAATTTCTACAGTTTATTATCAATACCATTAAAGAACGGCATGTCCAAGTCCACTTTTCGGACCAGTAAGCATTATAAAAAAATAAGAAAAAATTCTCGTTGAGGGGTGTAAGAAGCTTGTTGATGGTTAGAGGAAGTGATTAATTGCATTTATTTATTCCAATGGGTGTGCAACAATTTTGTTCTGCCCATTAATGGGCTTTTGTGTGAAATTATGTCCAATTTTGCCTTTTTCTCTTTCTTATGTGGTCCCAATACATCCATAGGCAATAAACATGTATAATAAAACAAATGTAATTGCAAGGGCTGAGCGGGTCCGGACCGTAAAAGTCTGGATCTTCGCGGTTTCAAAGATTTCTTGGTGCCGGATCCGGGCACAGGATTCCGGGTGCATGATCTGGATTTGGGAATTAAAGAGAAAATAAACAAAACACCTCTTCCAACAAGCCTACAACCTACAATAGCCCTCAGCCCAGTAGACCACTGCGCAACCAGCTCTGTCCTCACCTATTGTACCATCACCCATTCCCTGTAGACTGTGAGCCCTCGCGGGCAGGGTCCTCTCTCCTCCTATACCAGTCTGTCTTGTACTGTTAATGATTGTTGTACGTATACCCTCTTTCACTTGTAAAGCGCCATGGAATAAATGGCGCTATAATAATAAATAATAACAATAAATAAATAATAAATATGTGAGCGTTTCATACTTACCGAGACTCTGTGCTATGGCGGCAAACTGTTTCCTGGTCGCACATTCACTTCCTCTACTGTGCATCGCATACACACAGCTTCCCGTGTTTTACCCACCCACATAGGCTACAGTCAGAGCAGGCGGTTGTTCTCTATGGCCGCTAGCTGTGAGATGTAGCAGAGCTGGATGTATCATCGTGGACCTTGTGTGGATTACGCCGCACCTGGAGGGTGTTTGGGTTTAATAAAGTGGTGAAGGAGGGTGTTTATTCCAAATAAAGGACTTTTTCGGTGTCTGAGTTTCTTTACTTTCATGTACAGGTTAGTGATGCAGGTATCTCATAGATGCCTGTGCCATTACTAACCTAGGGCTTAGTATCAGCTGTACGCTGTTATTAACCCCTTATTACCCCGATTGTCACCTCTCCAGGGCACCGGGAAGAGCCGGTATAGCACCGGGATTGTCACATCTAATAGATGTGGCAATACCGGGCAGCTGCGGGCTGAGACTACTAGCCCCCAGCTGGCTTTATTTTTTGCTGGGGATGAAAATTGAGGGGGGGACCGCACGTTGTTTTTTTTTATTATTTATTTAAATAATAATAAAAAACAAAATAAAAAAGCCACATACGGTTTCTTTTAGGCTGGAGTCACACTTGCGTCACATCACCCGGCAAAGCCTCATACGTGTGACTCTGCCCACTGGATACACAGCACAGATACAGCCCTACAGCTGGGGGCTGCAACCGTGGGTTTTATCTGTGCTATCATCAGAATATGGGGACCCTGCTCCGATTGTTTTATTTATTTATTTTTTTACCACCATACTGACCTGCAGACACTTGCCCACTGGCCGTCCTGGCGCCTGTAAATGGCTGCAGTCAGCTGACTCGCTGCCACTTAGGGTGGGCACGCATCTAACTGCAACCACTTACATGCGCCAGTGGGCGGGCAAAGTAGTGAATATTGAATTGTCAGCTCCGGAAGGGAAAAGCATGACCCAGAAGGAGTTTGCCACCATGACACCGCCTAGATGAGCACTCCTACCCCCTATCCCCTCCGCAAACATTTTTAATCTCCGGATTCTGGTCCCCCATGACTTATATGAGCACCGGATTCCGGAGTGGATCGGGATTTTTTTTTAATTGAGCAGTGATCCGCCGATCCCGGTTTCTTCCCAATCCGCTCAGCCCTAGTAATTGCAATAATTTTCTCGGAGAAACACTTCATTTTCTAGATCAATTTCAAGGGTGCCAACATTGTCGGCCATGACTGCATATGTGAATGAATATATACAGTATATATATATGTGCCGCCCCTGCAGCAGTAAAGCTGCTCAGATCCGGGGTTGCTGTGGCTCGAGGGTCTCCAGACCCGGGGACTTGCAGCCACTCATATGTAAAGGGTTATTACAGGGGATTAATGTTCATGACGCCACCTGCGGGTTGCGGTAAGGGGAGTACCGCCACTGCCGAAAGGAGTACCGGGGCAGATGGTGTGGGGGCAGCAAGGTGTCAGTCCCTCCGCAGGGAGGGAAGGCCCCGGATATTGGGGGGATTGGTGAGCGGGTGGCTTGGTCTTGGGGAAGCAGGGTGCAGGAGTGGAATTACTCACTGCGGTAGTCTTGGTGCTGGATAAAGTGGAATAAGTAGACACTCACACAGGTGATAAACCAAAGTCTCTGTGCACCGCAGTGTCTGCAGGGGAGCTCATCCAGGTCCCACTTCCAACAGTGTCACTTGGTGAATCTGGAGCCCTGCCTCTGTGCACAAATTGATTGACCGTTGTGGCCCCTCGGCTTGAAGCTTTCGGGGCCCCACTACCCGTGTGTATGGCAGCTGTGCTCTTGATGGCTGACACTTGGGATTTTAGTGGCCTGTGTACTTTGGAGAACCCTATCCTCCGCATTGTGCTGATGCCTTGAATCTCTGAGCTCTTGGGGAAAGTTCATAAAGAGACTATCCTCCACAGGTTAATTATCAAAGCGTCTGAAGCTCTTCCCTGAGCTAGTGTCCTGTACCCCGCTGTGCTTGGTACCGGTAAGTTCTTTTGGGCTTGCTGGAGCCGAAAGTCCTCCAAGACTATGTCCGTCGCACCCCTTTCCAACGTCACTGCTACCGTTCCCCAACTCCTGTGGTCACGGACCACCGTCTGTGACCCAACCTGTTGCCTCCCTGGGAGCTCCAACTCCCTAGCTCCTCACTCTTTGATGGCTAACTCTGAAGTCACTGTCTCCCCTCCCACCAATCGGCCTGACCCCTAGTGGGTGGCCGTACTCCAACTTGACCAGCCCACTGGTGTGTCTGTACAGGTCATGGTGTGAAGTGTGGTTGGGATTTGTAGTGCAAATGTTAGTGACACCGTTGTTGGGAACCTGGAACCAGGGGGGTTGGCTCTGCACCATGGGGGACAGGATGCAGCTCCCTGTAGCACCCTGATGTATATATACATACATGCAGGGGCAGACACTGACAGATTGGGGCCCCTATGTAAAAAATTCTGGCTTGCCCCCCCTCCTTTTATGAAAACAAAGCTACAAATATATACACAGTGCCTTGCGAAAGTATTCAGGCCCTTTGAATTTTTAAACCTTTTCCCACATTTTAGGCTTCCAACATAAAGATGAAAATTTTTAATTTTATGGTGAGGAATCAACAACAAGTGGGACACAATTGTGACGTTGAATGAAAGTTATTTCTTATTTTTAACTTTTATAACAAATAAATAATTGAAAAATGGTTCGTGCAATGTTATTCGGCCCCTTTAAGTTAATACTTTGTAGCGCCACCTTTTGCTGCGATTACAGCTGCAAGTCGCTTGGGGTATGTCTCTATCCGTTTTGCAGAGAAACTGAAATTCTTGCCAATTCTTCCTTTGCAAATAGCTCGAGCTGAGTGAGGTTGGATGGAGAGTGTTTGTGAACAGCAGTTTTCAGCGCTTTCCACAGATTCTCGATAGGATTCAGGTCTGGACTTTGACTTGGCCATTCTAACAACTGGATACGTTTATTTGTGAACCATTCCTTTAAATTTTTTGCTTTATGCTTGGGATCATTGTCTTGTTGAAAGACAAATCTCTGTCCCAGTCTGAGGTCTTTTGCAGACTCTTACAGGTTTTCTACAAGAATGGTCCTGCATTTGGCTCTATCCAATTTTAACCATTTTCCCTGTCCCTTCTGAAGAAAAGCAGGCCCAAACCATGATGCTGCCACCACCCTGTTTGACAGTGGGGATGGTGTGTTCAGGGTGATGAGCTGTGTTGCTTTTACGCCAAACATATCGTTTGGCATTGTGCCTAAAAAGTTCGATTTTAGTTTCATCTGACCAGAGAGGTGTGTCTTCCAGGTGGCTTGTGGCAAACTTTAAACAACACTTTTTATGGATATCTTTGAGAAATGGTGTTCTTCTTGCCACTCTTCAATAAAGGCCAGATTTGTGCAGTGTACAACTGATTGTTGTCCTATGGACAGACTCTCCCACCTCAGCTGTAGATCTCTGCAGTTCATCTAGAGTGATCATGGGCCTCTTGGCTGCATCTCTGTTCAGTCTTCTCCTTGTTTGAGATGAAATGTTTGAGGAACGGCCGGGTCTTGGTAGATTTGCAGTGGTATGATACTCCTTCTATTTCAATATGATCGCTTGCACAGTGCTTCTTGGGATGTTTAAAGTTGTGGAAATCTATTTGTAACAAAATCCAGCTTTAACCTTCTCCACAACAGTATCACAGACCTGCCTGTTGTGTTCATTGGTCTTCATGATGCTCTCTGTGCTCTAAACAGAACACTGAGACTATCACAGAGCAGGTGCATTTATACAGAGACTAAATTACACACAGGTGGCTTATATTTATCATTATCAGTCATTTAGGGCAACATTGGATCATTCAGAGATCCTCAGAACTTCTGGAGTGAGTTTGCTGCACTGAAAGTAAAGGGGACAAATAATATTGCACGCCCCACTTTTCAGTTAATTCTTTTGTACAAAAGTTTAAATAAGCATCAAATTTCGTTCACCTTCACAATTGTGTCCCACTAGTTGTTGATTCTTCACCATAACATTAACATTTTTATCTTTATGTTTGAAGCCTGAAATGTGTGAAAAGGTTGAAAAATTCAAGGGGGCTGAATACTTTCGTAAGGCACTGTATGTATATACAGTACAGACCAAAAGTTTGGACACATCATCACATTCAAAAAGTTTTCTTTATATTCATGACTCTTAAAATTGTAGATTCATATTGAAGGCATCAAAACTATGAATGAATACATGTGGAATGAAATACTTAACAAAAAGTGTAAAACAACTGAAAATATGTTTTATATTCTAGGTTCTTCAAAGTAGCCACCTTTTGCTTTGATTACTACTTTGCACACTCTTGGCATTCTCTTGATGAGCTTCAAGAGATAGTCACCGGAAATGGTTTTCACTTCACAGTTGTGCCCTGTCAGGTTTAATAAGTGGAATTTCTTGCCTTATAAATGGAGAATAACTAAATATAAATATATATATATATATATATACTTATGAATATGTGTGTGTGTGTGTGTGTGTGTGTGTGTGTGTGTGTGTACATATATAAATCTCTGGCAAAAATGAAGAGACCACTGCAAAATTGTCATTTTCTCTGATTTTTCTCTTTTTAGGTATATTTTTGAGTAAAAAGCAACAGTTATCCAGGATAACCTTGTGTGCGGCTTGATTCATACGTCCTTTGCAAAGTTTAATCTGCCCAATTCCAGCCTTGTTGAAGCATCTCCAGATCATCACCAATACTCCACCAAATTTCACAGTGGGTTCAAGACACTCTTGCTTGCATGCCTCTCCAGATCTCCGTCTAACCATTAGATAACTAGGTGTTGGGCAAAGCTGAAAATTAGACTCATCAGAAAAGATTACCTTACTCTAGAAATTGGGGAGGAATTGGGCAGATTAAACTTTGTGACGGACGTATGAATCAAGCCGCATACAAGGTTATCCTGGATAAACAGTTGCTTCCTTCTGCTCAGGCAATGTTCCCTAACTCTAAGGACTGTTTTTTCCAGCAGGACAATGCGCCATGTCACACAGCTAGGTCAATCAATTTGTGGATGAAGGACCACCACATCAAAACCCTGTCATGGCCAGCCCAATCTCCAGACCTGAACCCCATTGAAAACCTCTGGAATGTAATCAAGAGGAAGATGGATAATCACAAGCCATGAAACAAAGAAGAACTGCTTAAATGATTGCATCAGGAGTGGCTTAAGGTCACCCAAAAGTATTGTGAAAGACTGGTGGAAAGCATGCCAAGACACATGAAAGCTGTGATTAAAAATCATTGTTATTCCACAAAATATTGATTTCTGAACTCTTCCTGAGTTAAAACATTCTTAGTATCGTTGTTTCTAAAGGATTATGAACTTGGTTTTCTTTGTATTATTTGAGGTCTGAAAGCAATGCATTTTTTTGTTATTTTGAACATTTCTCATTTATCTAATATATAAAGCTGAGTGTGTGTGTGTGTGTGTGTGTGTGTGTGTGTGTGTGTGTGTCCGCTAAAGGAATCCACACCGTTTAATTTACAATCACGAAATTTTGCACAGATACCTCATGTGACCCAAGGAGCATCTTCGACTATGTTCAGAAAAATGTAACACCGTGCTTTACAGTTAGTCTGTAAAATCCTGCCGCCATTAAACTGAATGGAGGTGGGAGCTACAGAAAAAGACAGACAGACAGAGACACAGACAGAGACAGCCCAGGAAAGAGACAGACGGGGGAAAGAGACAGACGGGCAAAGAGACAGACGGGGGAAAGAGACAGACGGGCAACGAGACAGACGGGCAACGAGACAGACGGGCAACGAGACAGACGGGCAACGAGACAGACGGGCAACGAGACAGACGGGCAAAGAGACAGACAGGGAAAGAGACAGCCCTGGAAAGAGACAGATGGGGAAAGAGACAGACCTGGAAAGAGACAGACCTGGAAAGAGACAGACCAAGACAGACGGAAAAGAGAAAGAAAGGGAAAGAGACAGACACACAGAGACAGACACAGAGATAGAGAGAGAGACAGACAGACAGAGATGGAGACAGATAGACTGATTCAAATACAGACAGAGATAGCAATAGTCAGACAGAGACAGAGACATAGACACAGACAAACAAGGAAAGAGACAGATAGAGAGACAGACAGACAGCGACACACAGACAGAGACTGGGAGAGAGACAGAGAGACAGTTACTATCCCGGGTAACACCCGGGTACTACAGCTAGTAGAAAATAAATACAAAATGTATTGCTTGGAAATTTGGAGACATGTTGTCAATAGTTTATAGAATAAAAGAAAATTTACATTTTACTCAAATATACCTATAAAGAGAAAAATCAGAAAAACTGACAGTTTTGCGCTGGTCTCGTATCTCGTAATTTTTGCCGGAGCTGTATATATACAGTAACATATATATATATATATATATATGTTTGTGTATGTGTGTATATATATATATATATATATATATATATATATATATGTATATTAGTGATGAGCGAGTATGCTTGTTACTACTCGGTACTCGCACGAGTATCACTGTACTCGGGCTACTCGGCGGGTACCGAGTAATTTCGCGATACTCATGCTGTACTCGTGGTCTTCATCCCTGCATGTTGGCGCTCTTTTGAGAGCCAGCCCTCATGCAGGGATTGGCTGGCAGACCACTGCAATGCCACAGCCCTGTTAGTTGTGGAATTGCAGTGATTGGCCGGCCTGCACAGCATGACCGAGCCTTTATACCGGCGGGCGCGCTGTGCTCTGCACACAGCCATCTCATATTCCATGCTTTCCACGCCCACAGGCGCCTATGAGTGGTTGCAGTGAGACACGCCCCCCACGCTGAGTGACAGGTGTCTCACTGCACCCAATCACAGCAGCCGGTGGGCGTGTCTATACTGTGCAGTAAAATAAATAAATAAATAATTAAAATAACAGGCATGCGGTCCCCCCAATTTTAATACCAGCCAGATAAAGCCATACAGCTGAAGGCTGGTATTCTCAGGATGGGGAGCCACACGTTATGGGGAGCCCCCAACCCTAACAATATCAGTCAGCAGCCGCCAGAATTGCCACATACATTAGATGCGACAGTTCTGGGACTGTACCCAGCTCTTCCCGATTTACCCTAGTGTGTTGGCAAATCCGGGTAATAAGGAGTTAATGGCAGCCCATAGCTGCCACTAAATCCTAGATTAATCATGTCAGGCGTCTCCCCGAGATTCCTTCCATGAATAATCTGTAAATTACAGTTAAAAAACACACACACCCGAAAAATCCTTTATTAGAAATAAAAAACACTAACAAAGTCCCTCATCACCAATTTATTAACCCCGACAAACCCTCCATGTTCGGCGTACTCCACAGTCCTCCAGCGTCACATCCAGCTCTGCTACATGCAGGTGACAAGAGCTGCAGAATACACCGCCACTCCGGTCAGCTTCACACAGCAACTGAGGTGAGTAGTAGAGTTGAGCGCGGTTCGCGGTTCGAGGTTCTCCAGTTCTAGGCTCGAGTGATTTTGGGGCCTGTTCTAGATCGAACTAGAACTCGAGCTTTTTGCAAAAGCTCGATAGTTCTAGAAACGTTCGAGAACGGTTCTAGCAGCAAAAAAACAGCTAATTCCTAGCTTGGTTTCCGCTGTAATAGTGTAAGTCACTCTGTGAATCACACTATTATGACATTTCAGTGTATAGTGTGCGGGAACAGCGCCTTCAGATTTTTTTTTTTTTTTTCCTTGTCTTCCTTCCCTAAGCGCGCGCGTCTTGTGGGGCGGGCCAGCATGTCAGCCAATCCCAGACACACACACAGCTAAGTGGACTTTTAGCCAGAGAAGCAACGGCATGTGTGATAGGATGTCCATGTCACATGTCCCTGCATTATAAAACCGGACATTTTCCTTCAGGACGCCATTATCTCTTCTGCGTCTTTGGTGTCAGACATCACTGTCGCAGCTCCGTCCTTTGTCCTATCGCTGATACAGCTGTATGCGCTCCATACACAGCACTAGACAGCTTAGGGAGAGCACTTTCTATCAGTCCTTTTAAGGGCTCAAACCGGCAGGGTCAGAGAGCCATAGGTGACAGGTCCTGAAAACAGCGACAGCGTCTGTGTAGCCAAGGTCAGGGATTTCCTCCCTGCATTTCCCTATTAGGAGGGAATAGAAAGGCAGGCTTCCTTTCCTCTACCCAGAGCCCCACAATCCTGGCACTGTACCCTCCTGTCCTCTGCACACTCCAACTCATTATAACTAAGCCATTATACTAGCAAACACTCAGTGTACCTAGTGGCATCCTAAACGTGGCTATTGGACTTTGCTATAGTCCCAGTAGTGCAAAGACATTTGCAGCACCTCTGCCTGCATTGCACACTCCAACTCATGATAACTAAGCCATTATACTAGCAAACACTCAGTGTACCTAGTGGCATCCTAAACGTGGCTATTGGACTTTGCTATAGTCCCAGTAGTGCAAAGACATTTGCAGCACCTCTGCCTGCATTGCACACTCCAACTCATGATAACTAAGCCATTATACTAGCAATTTTTGCTGCCAGTTTAAGGGCCGTACTTGCATTGTCAGGGATATTTATTCTTTATTATTCTGCTGTTAATAAAGCTAGACCACCACTGCAATCTACACCACCTCTCAATTTTTACTACCACATTTTCAGTCCACAATCTTGTCGCAATCAACATGAGTGGCAAAATGACAGATGCTGGTGGAAAGGGGAAGAGGCGTGGTGGAAAAGGCAAAAAAGGTTTTGTCCGTGGGGAAGGTGGCAAAGCTCCATTATCATCTGCTGAAGATAGAGCATCTACCAGCAAAAGTAAGATGTCTACTACTTACCGTGGACAATCCGATGTGCTCCCTTTTTTACGGACACGAACAACAGGAACAAAGGTAGGTGATGGCCAAAAAAGGAAAATGCTTGAATGGATCTCAAGTGGTCCAACAAGTGCCCTCTCAGCCTCTTCAAGTACCGCATCCAAAAAACACCAGTCCTCTGAGTTGTCATCCCAATCAAACTTGCTTTCTCCCAGCTCTGAAGTCTCCATCAGCCCTGCACAGTATGGTGGAACTGAGATGGCTGAGTCTGCAGAGCTGTTCAGTCACACTAT
Source organism: Anomaloglossus baeobatrachus (assembly GCF_048569485.1). Classification (NCBI taxonomy): domain Eukaryota; kingdom Metazoa; phylum Chordata; class Amphibia; order Anura; family Aromobatidae; genus Anomaloglossus; species Anomaloglossus baeobatrachus. The sequence goes on from NC_134354.1 coordinate 200,796,221, forward strand.
AGCCTGGGAATCAGAGGTCTGCTCCCAAGCTACAGTGAGTACAGAACAGGAAATGATCTGCAGTGATGCCCAGAACCTTTGTGACTCTGATTCAGGCCGTGAGGACCAAGTTTCGGAGCATAATGTTGACCCTTTGTCACAAACTGTAACACCTGTGGTTATAGACAATGAGGAACATACTGATGAAGATGAGACTCTGATACCCGATTGGGATGACAACTTAAATATTCGGTCAGGGCAAGAAGAGGCTCGGTCTGAGGGGGAGAGGAGTGCAAGCACAACAATTGATGATGAAGTTCTAGATCCCACCTACTGTCAACCCACAGTCAGGCACTCGAGGAGGTCAACAGAGGTGGTGGAGGAGGATGCAACTGATGACGAAGTTACCTTGCCTTCCTGGACAGAGTCGGAGTACTGGTAGCACGTCTACAACTGCATCCCCAGCCACCACTCTGCCTCTGAGCATTATTCGGGGTGGATCAAAAGGTCGCATGGCCTCTAAGCCTTGCCTAGCCTGGTCCTTTTTTAACATAGAAAAAGATCGCCCAAATTATGTGATCTGTAAAATTTGTCATGGTTCTCTTAGTAGAGGTCAAAACCTCAGCAGTTTGACAACTTCTTCCATGAATCGTCACATGAATAAATATCATATGGCCCGGTGGGAAGCTCACCGTGCTGCAATGCGGCCTAGCGGAGCGAACCATCCACCGCCTGCCCCTTCCAGTGCATCCGTGCGCTCATCATCTTCTAGGACTGTGGGGACAGCTGTCACACCTGTTTTTCCACCCACAACTTCCACCACTGTAACCGCAACAGGCAGTTTGCTTGGTAGGTCGTCAGTTGTTTTGGAAGGGGAAACAAGTGAGTGTGTACAGCTCTCTCAGACATCGATAGCACCAACTTTGGATGAAGGCAACATCATGTCTCCGCCTGCACTTTCCTCACAAACCTGCATTTTTCCAGGGACACCCTACTCAACACCGTCTACACACAGCAGCCAGATCTCTGTCCCTCAGATGTGGACAAATAAAAGGCCATTTCCTGCGACCCATGACAAAGCTAAGAGGTTGACTCTATCCCTCTGTAAGCTGTTGGCTACCGAAATGCTGCCTTTCCGCCTAGTGGACACACAGGATTTTAGAGACCTTATGTCTGTCGCTGTGCCCCAGTACCAGATGCCTAGTCGCCACTACTTCTCTAAGAAAGGTGTGCCCGCGCTACACCAGCATGTCGCACACAACATCACCGCTTCCTTGAGAAACTCTGTGTGTGAACGGGTGCATTTCAACACCGATACTTGGACCAGTAAGCATGGACAGGGACGTTACATGTCGCTCACTGGGCACTGGGTAACTATGGTGATAGATGGTGAAGGGTCTGCTGCACAAGTCTTGCCGTCCCCACGACTTGTGTGTCATTCCTCTGTCTGTCCAAGTTCCGCCACTGCTTCTGCATCCTCCACCTCATCTGGGTCCTCCACCTCCGCCCCAAGCCTGCCTGGTCAGGCCACCAGCGTTCTCACTGCGCAGAAGGAATCACGCACCCCTCATTACTATGCTGGCAGCAGAGCGCAACGGCATCAGGCGGTCTTTAGCTTGACATGTCTTGGGAATAAGAGCTGAGGAGTTGTGGTCAGCTCTGCGGTCCGAGTTTAATAAATGGTTGTCTCCACTCAACCTGCAGCCTGGTAAGGCCGTGTGCGACAATGCTGCAAACCTGGGTGCGGCCCTTTGCCTGGGCAAGGTGACACACGTACCTTGTATGGCTCACGTGTTGAACCTTGTCGTGCAGCAATTTTTAACACACTATCCCGGCCTAGATGGCCTTCTGAACAGGGCACGAAAACTGTCTGCTCACTTCCGCCGTTCAAGCGCCGCAGCTGAGCGACTTGCATCGCTCCAGAAGTCTTTCGGCCTGCCAGTTCATCGCCTGAAATGCGTTGTGGCGACACGCTGGAATTCAACTCTCCACATGTTACAGCGACTGTGGCAGCACCGCCGTGCCCTGGTGCAATACGTCATGACGTATAGCCTGGTCCAACGAGATGCAGAGGTGGGGCAGATCACCCTGATGGAGTGGTCTCAGATCAAGGACCTATGCACCCTTCTGCACAGTTTCGACATGGCGACGAATATGTTTAGCGCTGACAATGCCATTATCAGCATGACGATTCCAGTCATTTACATGCTGGAGCACACGCTAAACACTATTCGGAGTCAGGGGGTGGGACAACAGGAAGGGGATGAACTACAGGAGGATTCATATGCGCAAGACACAACAACATCACCAAGGTCCAGACGTTCATCATCACCAAGGCGCCAGGCATGGGAGCATGGGGGACAGGGATCAACAAGGGCGCATGGTAGCAGGCGTGATGTTGAGGAAGGTGCAGGAGGACATGAAGAAATGGAGGACGAACTGTCCATGGACATGGAAGACTCAGCAGATGAGGGAGACCTTGGTCAAATTTCAGTTGAAAGAGGTTGGGGGGAGATGTCAGAGGAAGAAAGAACGGTTAGCACCTCTATGCCACAAACACAGCGTGGACTTGGTCCGCATGGCTGCGCAAGACAAATGAGTGCCTTCTTGTTGCACTACCTCCAACATGACCCTCGTATTGTCAAAATTAGAAGTGATGATGACTACTGGCTTGCCACACTATTAGATTCCCGGTACAAGTCCAAATTTTGTGACATAATTCCAGCCATAGAAAGGGACGCACGTATGCAGGAGTATCAGCAGAAGCTGTTACTCGATCTTAGATCCGCTTTTCCACCAAACAACCGTGCAGGTGCAGGGAGTGAATCTCCCAGTTGTAACTTGACAAACATGGGACGGTCTCGTCATCTTCAACAGTCTACACGTACCAGTAGGACCGTATCTGGTGCTGGTAACAGCAATTTTATGGAATCTTTTCATAATTTTTTTAGACCCTCCTTTGCAAGGCCACCAGAGACAACAAGTCTGACACATAGTCAACGGCTGGAGAGGATGATACAGGAGTATCTACAAATGAACATCGATGCCATGACTTTGTAAATGGAGCCTTGCTCATTTTGGGCTTCAAATCTAGAAAAATGGCCAGAGCTATCCAGTTACGCCTTGGAGATTTTGTCGTGTCCAGCTGCCAGCGTTGTCTCTGAACGTGTCTTCAGTGCTGCTGGGTGTGTGCTGACAGATAAGCGCACGCGTCTGTCCAGTGACAATGTGGACAGACTGACGTTCATCAAAATGAACAAGTCATGGATCCAGAAGGAATTTACTACCCCTGTGTCATCCTGGGGAGAGTAAATGCTTGTGGATTTGGAATGTGCTTGATGCAAATCTAGCTGTGAAGTGTACAACTAGGGCACAAGTGCTACCACTGAATGGGTGGGTGTGTGGGGCACAATTTTTGGAAAAAAGGGAGGCTCCGCTTGGAGTAACCCTTGCTTGATGTGTTTTTAAAAGAAGCCAAGATGAACAGAGCTGGGATCAGGAAAGACTTTGCTACCTACCCCGGTGTCATCCTGGGGACGGTTAAGAATAGCGTATTTTTGAATCTGCTTGATGCAAATCTAGCTGTGAAGTGTACAACTAGGGCACAAGTGCTGCCACAGAAGGGGTGGGTGTGTGTGGGGCACAATTTTTGGAAAAAAGGGAGACTCCGCTTGGAGTAACCCTTGCTTGATGTGTTTTTAAAAGAAGCCAAGATGAACAGAGCTGGGATCAGGAAAGACTTTGCTACCTACCCCGGTGTCATCCTGGGGACGGTTAAGAATAGCGTATTTTTGAATGTGCTTGATGCAAATCTAGCTGTGAAGTGTACAACTAGGGCACAAGTGCTGCCACTGAATGGGTGGGTGTGTGGGGCACAATTTTTGGAAAAAAGGGAGGCTCCGCTTGGAGTAACCCTTGCTTGATGTGTTTTTAAAAGAAGCCAAGATGAACAGAGCTGGGATCAGGAAAGACTTTGCTACCTACCCCGGTGTCATCCTGGGGACGGATAAGAACAGCGTATTTTGGAATGTGCTTGATGCAAATCTAGCTGTGAAGTGTACAACTAGGGCACAAGTGCTGCCACTGAAGGGGTGGGTGTGTGTGGGGCACAATTTTTGGAAAAAAGGGAGACTCCGCTTGGAGTAACCCTTGCTTCCATTGTTTTTAAAAGAAGCCAAGATGAACAAGTCATGGTTCAGCAAAGACTTTGCTACCTACCCCGGTGTCATCCTGGGGACGGTTAAGAATAGCGTATTTTTGAATGTGCTTGATGCAAATCTAGCTGTGAAGTGTACAACTAGGGCACAAGTGCTGCCACTGAAGGGGTGGGTGTGTGTGGGGCACAATTTTTGGAAAAAAGGGAGACTCCGCTTGGAGTAACCCTTGCTTGATGTGTTTTTAAAAGAAGCCAAGATGAACAGAGCTGGGATCAGGAAAGACTTTGCTACCTATCCCGGTGTCATCCTGGGGACAGTTAAGAATAGCGTATTTTTGAATGTGCTTGATGCAAATCTAGCTGTGAAGTGTACAACTAGGGCACAAGTGCTGCCACTGAATGGGTGGGTGTGTGGGGCACAATTTTTGGAAAAAAGGGAGGCTCCGCTTGGAGTAACCCTTGCTTGATGTGTTTTTAAAAGAAGCCAAGATGAACAGAGCTGGGATCAGGAAAGACTTTGCTACCTACCCCGGTGTCATCCTGGGGACGGATAAGAACGACGTATTTTGGAATGTGCTTGATGCAAATCTAGCTGTGAAGTGTACAACTAGGGCACAAGTGCTGCCACTGAAGGGGTGGGTGTGTGTGGGGCACAATTTTTGGAAAAAAGGGAAACTACGCTTGGAGTCACCTTGCGGTGTTTTACATGATTTTAGAAGGGCGTGCCATGCCTATATCTGTGTGTCCTCCTCTTTTTCCTTGTCCAGCTCTTTTGTTTTCGCATGAGTATATGTCCTTGTCACTTTCCCATGTGTTTGTGTTGTGTTGTGAGTTGTTTGTCACCTTTTGGACACCTTTGAGGGTGTTTTCTAGGTGTTTTTCTGTGTTTGTGATTGCCTGCCATTGTTTCTTATGCAGTTCGAGTTCGGTTCGTCGAACGTTCGACGAGCCGAACTCGAACGGGACCTCCGTTCGGCGAACCGACCTCGAGCCGAACCGAGACCGGTTCGCTCATCTCTAGTGAGTAGCGCGATCAGCTGCTGTCAGTCAGGTAACTCACGGCCACCGCTGGATCCATCGGTGCCGCGATTAACCTCAGTGACAGCAGCTGATCGCTATACTCACCTCAATTGCTGCATGGAGCTGACCGGAGCAGCGGTGAGTAGCGCGATCATCTGAGCTGTCACTGAGGTTACCCGCGGCCACCGCTGCATCCACCGCTGGATCCAGGTAACCTCAGTGACAGCTCAGCTGATCGCTATACTCACCTCAGTTGCTGTGTGAAGCTGACCAGAGCGGCGGTGTATTCTGCAGCTCCTGTCACCTTCATGCAGCACAGCTGGACGCGACGCTGGAGGTCCGTGGATTATGCCGGACATGGAGGGTTTGTCGGGGTTAATAAATTGGTGATGAGGGACTTTGTTAGTGTTTTTTATTTCTAATAAAGGATTTTTCGGGTGTGTGTGTTTTTTAACTGTAATTTACAGATTAATCATGGAAGGAATCTCGGGGAGACGCCTGACATGATTAATCTAGGATTTAGTGGCAGCTATGGGCTGCCATTAACTCCTTATTACCCCGATTTGCCAACGCACTAGGGTAAATCGGGAAGAGCCGGGTACAGTCCCAGAACTGTCGCATCTAATGTATGCGGCAATTCTGGGCGGCTGCTGACTGATATTGTTAGGCTGGGGGGCTCCCCATAACGTGGAGCTCCCCATCCTGAGAATACCAGCCTTCAGCCGTATGGCTTTATCTGGCTGGTATTAAAATTGGGGGGACCGCACGCCGTTTTTTTTAATTATTTAATTATTTATTTCACTGCACAGTATACACACACACACCGGCTGCTGTGTTTGGGTGCAGTGAGACACCTGTCACTCAGCGTGGGGGCGTGTCTCACTGCAACCAATCATAGGCGCCGAAAAGCAGGAAAGCAGGGAATACGAGATTGTTTAATCTCCGGCTTTTTCAAAAGAGGAAAAGCCACCGGAGTTTAGTGAACACAGCTGTGCAGCGCTGCGGCAGTGATCGGGGAACGGTAAGTAAGAGAGAGGGGGGAGAATGACCGACAGACTGTGAGAGGGGGACAGACAGGACAGAGAGAGACCGACAGAGCAAGACCGACCGATGGGAGATAGAATGAAAAAAAAAAAATGACCGACATCGCTAGTAAAAAGCACAAAACGTGCGTTTTGGACATCGGAGTGCCACACAATGTTTTACGTAAAATCTTTCATGTATTAATCTCAAAAAGTAACATACACCAGCTCTATCTCACTATTGGGTATGTGCCCTTAACATTTCCGCCATGAAAATTCATTTTGGTGTTATTTTCAAAGGTTTTCTGGTGAGTCCGTAAAAATGGCGTAAAACGTGGACAAAATTGTTCACAGCTGTGATTTTTGAGTGATAAATGCTTCAAGGGGTCTTCCCCATGCTGTTGCCATGTCATTTGAGCACTCTTCTGAGACTTTTGTGACATTTTTAGGGTTTCTACATGCTGCCGGGGGTCATTTCAGAAAAATACTCGGGTCTCCCATAGGATAACATTGGGCTCGGTGCTCAGGCCGAGTACACGAGTATCTTGGGATGCTCGGCCCGAGCCTCGAGCACCCGAGCTTTTTAGTACTCGCTCATCACTAATGTATATGTATATACCATTTAATGAATTGTCTGGTGGGGAGAACCACTGAGAGGGCCATATGATTAATTGTGTTGTGGGGTGGATACTGGGGATTATATAATAGATTGTAAGGTGGGAAGGATGCTGAGGAATGAATAATATGTAACAACACACCTTTCCCCACATATGTAATATCACCCCCTTATCCACATATGTAACATTACCAAGTTCCCCATGCAGTCCCACACAAGTAACTGTAATCCTTCCCTATGCAGCCCCCCAGCACACAGCCCTCCTTTGTATAACATAACTCCCCTTCCCTATGCAGCCCCCTGCATGTAATATCACCCCTTTTACAACGCAGGCCCCCAGCACCCAAGATCACCCCATTCCCCATGTAGCCATCCACCTTACAACCCTATGTAAGTAAACTTTAACCCTTCCCCACTCAGCCCCCCAGCACGTATTCCCTACAGCAGGCAGCCCCACAGCATGAAGCCCCCACCAACTAACATCACCCTCTCCTTCCCCAATGAATAACATCACTCCCTTTCATGAACAGTCTTCAAGTACTCAGCTCTACACATACAAGATCACCCCATCCCCACCTAACCCACATATGTAAAATCACCCCTTTCCTTGTACAATGTGCCGATATACAGCACCAACCCTGTAGAATTCCCCAATATGCAGCACATTCCCTGTACAATCACCCAATATTCAGCACCTTCCCTTTGCAATGCCCCAATATGCAGCACCATCCTTGTACAATGCCCCACTATGCAGCACCATCCTTGTACAATGCCCCACTATGCAGCACCATCCTTGTACAATGCCCCAATATGCAGCACCATCCTAGTACAATTTTCCAATATGCTTCACCATACCTGTACAATGCCCCAATATACCACACCATGTCTGTACAATGCTTCAATATGCAGCACCATCCCTGCACAATGCCCCAATATGCAGCACCATCCCTGCACAATGCCCCAATATGCAGCACCATCCCTGCACAATGCCCCAATATGCAGCACCATCCCTGTACCATTCCTGAATATGCAGCACATTCCCTTTACAATGCCCCAATATTCAGCACCTTCCCTGTACAATGCCCCAATATTCAGCACCTTCTCTGTGTAATGCCCCAATATGCAGCACCATCCTAGTACAATTTTCCATTATGCTTCACCATACCTGTACAATGCCTCAATATACCACACCATGTCTGTACAATGCTTCAATATGCCACAACATCCCTGTACAATGCCCCAATATGCCACACCATCCCTGTACAATGCCCCAATATGCAGCACCATCCCTGTACAATGCCCCAATATGCAGCACCATCCCTGTACATTGCTCCAATATGTAGCACTTTCCCTGTACAATTCCCCAATATTCAGCACCTTCCCTGTAGAATGCCTCAATATGCAGTACCTTCCCTGTACAATTCCTGAATATGCAGCACATTCCCTGTACAATGCCCCAATATTCAGCACCTTCCCTGTACAATGCCCCAATATTCAGCACCTTCTCTGTGTAATGCCCCAATCTGCAGCACCATCCTAGTACAATTCCCCAATATGCAGCACCATACCTCTACAATGCCCCAATATGCAGGATAGACCAGATTGCCCTCATTACCAATCACCCTGCATGGGGAGATTGGTAATGAGGGCACCTCTGGGCCCCAGTGCACCTGTGGTTTGTCCGCTAGTGTGTATATATATATATATATACATATATATATATATTGTAACGTTGCGCCCTGCAATGTGGGGGTTCCACTCACTTGCAGCGGTGTGAGGTAGCTTCAGCAACACACAAACACAGTCTCTTCATAGAAATTCCGGCAGTTTATTTACAAACACTCAGCATAGACTGCCCTCAAACACAAATAATAAGTCCATAATGGAAGTTTTAGCAACTTCCCCACTCTCTGGCTCCTGCCAGCGTACAACTTTAGCCAAGGTTCCTTCCAATACGCAGGGCCCTCTGCAGACCCCTGTCTGTCTCTCCTCCTGGAGAGATTCGGCCCTACAGCCCTGGCCTGGCTTGGCTGCACTCACCTCAGACTCAATATCAGAGCCTTGTGTTCAGCCTCCACACTGGCTGATACACGCAGAGCTCCCGGCTCTGCTCTCACTTGTTTCCAGTCCACACACTGGACGTCTGGAGCTAGTCTCTATCTAGACTGCCCTAGACACACTCCACCTAGGTTCAGAGACAGGATTGCTTTAACCCCTGGAGCCACACCCACAGGTGGTAGGGAGTGTGTAATCAGCATCACACACCCTTCCATGGCTCTGCATGTAATGCAATCCTGTGGAACCACAGGTCCCAGCCAACTTCACATTGCAGAGCACCCATGTTTCTGCAAAACATACCGGCCCTTTGTATTACAGCCGGTTGATACATCACATACCCTCCCCCTCTGTTCAAACCCATAGGGGAGAACACTTGCCAACGACCTGGGATCCCGAGACAGGGTATCCCCGCCGCCATGCCCCACCAGTCGAGAGGGCCGTCCAAGGTGCCCAAGAGCATAAATCCCTGAGACATCGCCCGACACTGTCACCAAACCCTGTGGTGTCAACCTAGGGTTAAAGGACGTCCCCTTTCCGGACCGTTCTCTCCCCGACACCCTCCCAGGGTCACAGTAGTTGAGAGACACGTTCTCAGTCAAACCTACAGTCTTGTCCGAACCTAGGCTTACTCGTGTACCCCCAGGGCTACTGTCGGGAACTCTAAGCTCATAGCGGCCACTATCTACAGTACATCGCAGGGTACTTCTCTGTCGGCGATTCCTTTTATCGCGTGTCTTAACTACTGGACCGACACGCCATCTTCCACTTCTTTCCTCTGAACAACGGGGAGAAGACGGCTGCTGTCCCCCACACAGTTGGCAAAGCTGCTCCTCAATTTTCAGGTTTTCTTGCCTCAACCGCTCCATGTCACGTACATGGTTTACCCGATATCCAAGAAGGCTTCGAATGTTTCCAAGACTCTCTACAGTCCCGACACAGACGAACGGAACCATACCAGCTTCCCTGGGTACCTTGCTCTCATTAGCAGCAGGGATTCTTAATCTCGCCAATCCCGACCTTTTCACCATGTCTTGCATGACTCGTCCGGTTCTTCCAATGACTCTCCCCACCAGAGCCCAGGGTACTTGGACGATATCTTCCGCCAGACTCTGCACTTTCCTTTTATACTCTAGCTGTCTAGTGGCTTCCTCATTTTTCAGTTGGACCTGCCACTTCATACGAACACATCTGAAGTGCATGTCCTTTAGAATAGCCACCCACTGCCCAGTAGTTTCACTGGTGGACAATATCACTAACTGTTCAGCCTTTGGGGTACAGCAGACCTCACACGCTTCCACAGCTCTCTTAAAGTCATCATGCATGCACTCAATGGCACACGCTTCTCTTAAGTCCTCAGGTATATCCACCATGCACTTGACTACAGAAGTCTCATTCATGCCTGCCGCTTCCACATGCTTGTCCAATTTCGCTTCCAGAGTCAGCTCTTTTTGGGCCTCCCCTGCTTCAACAAGTTTGGTCAGGATCGACACTCGCTGCTCCATCTGTTCCAAAGCTACCTGGGACCTGGACTGGTACTCTGCCAAGTGACTTCGGAGCTCAGCCACTTCTTTCTCCAGCTCCCTTACTTGACGCTCAGTAGCCTGCCTAAGAAGTATCTCTTATCCAGATGGTCTTTGCTCATCCTCTTGACTGAGTCTTCACTTGCAGACCTCTCTGGTCTATGACACACTATTTCCGAGGCTTCTTCCACCTCTACACCTCCGGCCTTTCCATGGGGTGCAACTTTGTCATAGTCACCCCTCTCTTGGGTCTCAGCTTCAGAACCTTTGGGTTTCTTACTCTTCTTACCCACGACCTTCTCTATACCAAGCAGATCAGACAGGCTCTCAGTTCAGGATGAGACCTCTGGTCCGATCTTCACTTCTTCCTCAGAGGCTCTTTCCATTTTTACAGCATCAGCCGTGTCTGGGGACTTCACTGCATTCCCTCCAACTTCCTCTTGGGTTTCTGCAGTGTCACCCTCTGCCTTCTCTTCGGCCTTTACAACATCACCTTCTACCAGGGTGTCATGCCCTTCAGCACGGTACTTTGTTCTTTTTAGAACCTTGGCACCATTTTCAACATTCAGCACCCCAACACTGGGTAGCTTATCGGTCCGCTCACCAGGACCTTTGTAGATTTGTACTCCACCAACACTGTCTAGGTTTACTTCTCCTATATTACTCTGTTGGATGTCATCTCCTACAGCACTTTCATCTGACAGACCACCAGCTTCATGCTTGGAAATTATAGAAGACACCGTCATTACTTCTTTGGTCGGTTCTTTCCCTGCAATTTCACCCTGCTGAATTCTGTCGTTACAATGTGTCAGTTCCAGCACAGACTTTCTTTTGCATGATTTTGCTGTCCGACTCTACCTGGTCCATATTTTCTGAGGTTGTTGCTTGCTTCGCCTCTCTGCGCCTGTTGCGCCTTCGGCGACTGGAGGAGGATTTCCCCTCTTTGCTCATCAGTATGTCACTGTACTCATTTGTCACTTTAGTAACGTCAGTGTCTATTCGGGAGCCATCGTCACTCCCCCTGGTGTCCTGGACTACCACATCCCCACTTAACCAGGTGTCGGACCCCTTGTCTGGAGCTCTCCCGTTTTCAACGGTCACACTACCATTTGTTACTTTAACGGTCATATCACTAAGTTGGGCATGTCCCCCATTATCTTTGGTCACCCCTAACTTAGGACTGTCCTTACGTGGAAGTACCTCCTCCTCAGTGTACCTCAATGTCCCACCGGGAACCTGTATAACCTCTTGCGGAAAAGAGGCTTCTGTAGACGGGAGCCGACTTATTCCTGTGCAATCGGTCCCGGCCTCTGTCTTCCATAAGTCCCGAAAGAACTCACAGTCCTGTCCTATGACAACCGGATATAGCAGATCTGGAGCTACACCCACATCAGGGCGCCCCACACCTCTGGCCGTCCAAATCAGCACCCTGGCCAGAGGATATTCTTTAGTGGTCCCATGCACACAACGTCCTTCTATTGTCCTACCCACCATAAAATGGAGATCGGACATGGGTCTCACTAAAGTCAACTGGCTACCCGGGTCTAACAGACCAGACACACTTATCCCATTCAAGTCCACGGAGCACTTCTGTGGCCTCACATCGGATGGATAGCCTATACCGCAGGTAGGACATAGGTAAGGCGAATCCCATTGCCCCTTGCTATAGTCCACCTGTTCGGCTTGTAAATGCTCCACCCCCTGGTGGGTCACCACCGCTTTTTGAGGCTCCGCCCCTGTTGGGTAACTACCCCGTTCTGGGATTCCGCCCCCTTTTGGGCCACTGCCCCTTTTTGGGACTCCACCCCCTTTTGGGCAACCACCCCTTTTTGGGACTCCTCCCCCTTGTGGTGTACCACCCCTTTTTGGGACTCCTCCCCCTTGTGAGGATTCCATGCAATGTCCTTAGCCCCCAGTTCACACAGTTCGCCCTTATTTCCCTGAGCACCTAGTGTCCATACTGGGCCCCGAAGGGAACACTCAAAGTGGTCCATGGCTGCGACATCGCTACACACTGACAGCTCCTGCTGTCCCCGGATCAGGAACTGGTACAGCTCCTCCACAACGTCCACAGGGACCATTCCCTCTTTTTGGCATTCAGCCCCCACTGCTGTCTCTGGACCTCCTGGCACATGCTGTTGGTGCTGCTGGCTCTGCAGCAGCTGGTTCAGGAGCTCCTCCATGCTGCAACGAGAAGAGGAACAGGAGGGGCGCTCCAATGGGTAATACCCGGTGGTCAAAGACAGGGGGGGGTTAGAGAACCACTAACCTTTCCGGGTTGTACCGCCCGTACAACCAGGATCTCCAGCCTGTGGTGTATCACTGCTCACCAAGCAGGGCCTCGCAATTCCGGCTGGCCTGGAACCTCCAGTCATTGGTAGCACAGAACCCTGCAGACCCACTGATTCACCGCCAGGTGCTTGAGAGCGCTGTCACTGTTCATGGACCCGCCGATCCACCGCCAACTGCTTTAGTGCGCAGACAAAAATTTTCGTGGACCCGCCGATCCACCGCAAACCACTTGTATCCAGAGGAATACGTCCTAGGCTGTTACCCTTAGCAACCAGGCTGCGTTGCCCCTAGCAACCAGACTGCATGCCTGCTACCTCCACCATATGTAACGTTGCGCCCTGCAACGTGGGGGTTCCACTCGCTTGCAGTGGTGTGAGGTAGCTTCAGCAACACACATACACAGTCTCTTCGGCAGTTTATTTACAAACACTCAGCATAAACTGCCCTCAAACAGAAATAATAAGTCCATAATTGAAGTTTTAGCAACTTCCCCACTCTCTGGCTCCTGCCAGCGTACAACTTTAGCCAAGGTTCCTTCCAGCATGCAGGGCCCTCTGCAGACCCCTGTCTGTCTCTCCTCCTGGAGAGATTCAGCCCTACAGCCCTGGCCTGGCTTGGCTGCACTCACCTCAGACTCAATATCAGAGCCTTGTGTTCAGCCTCCACACAGGCTGAAACACCCAGAGCTCCCGGCTCTGCTCTCACTTGTTTCCAGTCCACACACTGGACGTCTGGAGCTAGTCTCTATCTAGACTGCCCTAGACACACTCCACCTAGGTTCAGAGACAGGATTGCTTTAACCCCTGGAGCCACACCCACAGGTGGTAAGGAGTGTGTAATCAGCATCACACACCCTTCCATGGCTCTGCATGTAATGCAATCCTGTGGAAACACAGGTCCCAGCCAACTTCACATTGCAGAGCACCCATGCTTCTGCAAAACATACCGGCCCTTTGTAATACAGCCGGTTGATACGTCACAATATATATATACAGTTAGGTCCAGAAATATTTGAACAGTGACACAATTTTCGCGAGTTGGGCTCTGCATGCCACCACATTGGATTTGAAATGAAACCTCTACAACAGAATTCAAGTGCAGATTGTAACGTTTAATTTGAAGGTTTGAACAGAAATATCTGATAGAAATTGTAGGAATTGTACACATTTCTTTACAAACACTCCACATTTTAGGAGGTCAAAAGTAATTGGACAAATAAACCAAACCCAAACAAAATATTTTTATTTTCAATATTTTGTTGCGAATCCTTTGGAGGCAATCACTGCCTTAAGTCTGGAACCCATGGACATCACCAAATGCTGGGTTTCCTCCTTCTTAATGCTTTGCCAGGCCTTTACAGCCGCAGCCTTCAGGTCTTGCTTGTTTGTGGGTCTTTCCGTCTTAAGTCTGGATTTGAGCAAGTGAAATGCATGCTCAATTGGGTTAAGATCTGGTGATTGACTTGGCCATAGCAGAATGTTCCACTTTTTTGCACTCATGAACTCCTGGGTAGCTTTGGCTGTATGCTTGGGGTCATTGTCCATCTGTACTATGAAGCGCCGTCCGATCAACTTTGCAGCATTTGGCTGAATCTGGGCTGAAAGTATATCCCGGTACACTTCAGAATTCATCCGGCTACTCTTGTCTGCTGTTATGTCATCAATAAACACAAGTGACCCAGTGCCATTGAAAGCCATGCATGCCCATGCCATCACGTTGCCTCCACCATGTTTTACAGAGGATGTGGTGTGCCTTGGATCATGTGCCGTTCCCTTTCTTCTCCAAACTTTTTTCTTCCCATCATTCTGGTTGAGGTTGATCTTTGTGTCATCTGTCCATGGAATACTTTTCCAGAACTGAGCTGGCTTCATGAGGTGTTTTTCAGCAAATTTAACTCTGGCCTGTCTATTTTTGGAATTGATGAATGGTTTGCATCTAGATGTGAACCCTTTGTATTTACTTTCATGGAGTCTTCTCTTTACTGTTGACTTAGAGACAGATACACCTACTTCACTGAGAGTGTTCTGGACTTCAGTTGATGTTGTGAACGGGTTCTTCTTCACCAAAGAAAGTATGCGGCGATCATCCACCACTGTTGTCATCCGTGGACGCCCAGGCCTTTTTGAGTTCCCAAGCTCACCAGTCAATTCCTTTTTTCTCAGAATGTACCCGACTGTTGATTTTGCTACTCCAAGCATGTCTGCTATCTCTCTGATGGATTTTTTCTTTTTTTTCAGCCTCAGGATGTTCTGCTTCACCTCAATTGAGAGTTCCTTAGACCGCATGTTGTCTGGTCACAGCAACAGCTTCCAAATGCAAAACCACACACCTGTAATCAACCCCAGACCTTTTAACTACTTCATTGATTACAGGTTAACGAGGGAGACGCCTTCAGAGTTAATTGCAGCCCTTAGAGTCCCTTGTCCAATTACTTTTGGTCCCTTTAAAAAGAGGAGGCTATGCATTACAGAGCTATGATTCCTAAACCTTTTCTCCGATTTGGATGTGAAAACTCTCATATTGCAGCTGGGAGTGTGCACTTTCAGCCCATATTATATATATAATTGTATTTCTGAACATGTTTTTGTAAACAGCTAAAACAACAAAACTTGTGTCACTGTCCAAATATTTCTGGCCCTGACTGTATAAAAATATATATAATGTATCCCAAAATAGTGCCAATATAAGCTACAGCTCTTAGTTGCAGCTAAAGTTACAGCTAAAGCCCTTAGTTCTGGATAAAAATATATGTATATGTAAAAACTATAAAAAATATATATGTAAAAAATGTACGTATATGTAAAAACTGAAAAATATAGGGCACCTAGAATATGACAACTAAAATAGCAGGGTTTTTTGTTCAGTTTAAAGAGTTTTTGATAAACTCTAAATTGCTTTTTAACCAACTCAAGACTAATCTGTCCCCCCTCCCTTACCTTGTTGCACAGGCACATTATTAAGTTTTATCATACATTTTTTCTTTTTCTTTCTTTATTAGAAAAAAATCCCTCATCAATATTGTTCAGAAATTTTACCCATGGACCCCAGATCTTATTATCATGATAAATTTGACCTTTAGTTTGGTATACGTCTATTTGCACTTTCCTATTATTTTCCACTATAGTTACACATTCCTCTGCCGAGCCGATTCCAATTTCTATGTCTTTGCTATCATGAGTCTGGCTAGGATTACAATTTTTCCCAATAACACTTTCTCATTCTTTTGTACCAAGATTCTAATACATCTACCCATCAAATAAGCATCCAAGCATTTCCAACACTTTGTTTATCCTATACCGACCCAAGACCTATAACATTTAGGGCATCTCAAAAACAGATGTAACATTTCTCCATTTCGGCCTCCACAACTTTGGCATTTGGATGTCTCCCTGATCCCTAGTTTATGCATTAATTTTGGAGGTAAAGATGAATAAAATAAAACTGAGACATTTTATGCGAGGCCTTCAAAGAAACTTAAGGCACCTCTTAAAAAAGAAAAGACCAAAAAAACCACTGTATGAAATATTACTCAATTCCTTGAGCCAAAGACGTATCCCACTTTGGTTGCCATTTGTGTGTCATACGTTTTTCACAGATCCATTGCAATTACTAATATGCAAAGCTGTATTTGACCATTAGTTATTAAATTGCTTATGTTAAAACTGTCATAGAAATGTTATACCAAGGTCGTGTGGTTGTAAAAACCAAACATATGGATTACATAAGGATTACAATACAGAATAAAAAATATCTGTTTGTCCGGATGAAAAATGGATAATTTTGCACATGAACATCTGAAATCGGCTTTATACTGAATATCCCTACTGAAATAGACATTCAAATCTGCTTGTCCTATGTGTGAATTTCGAGGTTCATTTTGACGAAGAATTTAGCCACAGATTTCACTCATTGCATCAGAAAAAGTGCAAAGTGATAACATTTATTAAATTTCCACAACAAATAGGGGATGCTATGGCTTTGATGTGAGTAAAGATAGATAGACACACATGTACTGCATCTAGAGTTCTTTAAACCCAAGAGCAACCTTTGGATCACCACAAGCACAAAGGTGTTCATTGGATACATGGGCCCCTGTAGCTCAGCAAAGGTTTATAATAATAAATGTTCCTCCTCCCATCCCAACAAATATATAAATACAGTTTTATAATTAGCAAATAATACCTCCAGCTAGACCACATATTTCCTCCACATGGTGACCGAATAATCCCAAAATAATCATCAATACCAAAAACAATATAAAGACTAATGTCACAGGCGGGGGCTACTCGAGATGCTCGGATCCGGGATCGTGGCTGCGGCTCGAGTGGCGATCGGATCCGGGGCTCATACAGCAGCCCGCTGCCCACAACACTAATAAAAGGGGATATTTACAGGGGAAAAGTAGTGACTTCACCCGTGGGTTGTGGTGAGAGTTGGTAGCACCGCCGCTGCCTGGTGATGGGACACCCTGGGATGATGGAGCGGGGCAGCAGGATGGAATCCCCTCCACGGGTAGGGAAGGTGTAGTTCCGGTGCCCAGGTGAACGGGAGTAATGGCTGCGGAGAGTGTCATGCAGAGTTGGACCGGGGATGGATGGTCTACTCACAGTTCCAAATAATTGCACACAGAGTCCAGTGGTAAACCAAATTGCCAGTGACCCGTTGCCTCCGGCGGGTGTATTCGGGTCCCACACCTTGATGTAGCAAACAGGGGTCCCTTCCTCCTGCACTCAATGTTTGTGTCTTCTTTGGGACAACTCCGCTTGAAACAGAGAAGTCCACTCCCGGTACTTTGCATGTTGGGAGCTGTGGCCCGTGAAATCTCATCCTTGGGATCTCAGTGGGTTCTGGTGGACACCCTATCCCCCGCGTTGGGCTTCCGTTATGCTCTCTGGGCTTTCTGTGGAACAAGGCCTGGAACCTTGTCCCCGGCTGGTCAATTGACAAGGGGCTTGGAACCTTCCTTGCCTTAGGGTCCAGGCACCCCGACTGTGCATGGCCTCTGGACCAGATTCCCGCTGTTGGCACCGGCGGGCTACAACCCTGCCCAGTCTACTTAAGGTCTCCTGTGACCGGATCTCCGTCACCTGTGGTCCTGCTTTCCATCTGCCACCTAGTCAGTAGTCCAGTAGTCCAGGTGCCACAACCCCTGACTCCGCTGTCATGCCACACTCCTCTCACTTCCTCTCCCTAAGCTTGACTGTCTGAATCTCTCCCTTGACTCCTCAGGACCCCTAGGTGGGCACTCCCATCCGCCTGGTCCCGCCCACTGGTGTGTCCCTATTGTCAAGGGGGGTGACTAGGCTTTACTGGCTGGTGTTGTGCACCTGGGTGTGGGTTTTGTGTTGGTATGCCAAGGAGGATGGAGTCTTGTACATGAGAGATTTGTACAACCTCTGTGACTACCTGGTTTTGCCAGGGCGTCACACTAATATTACAACAAATAGTGACTATGTAGTAGTATATACCCCTTGTACATGGGTGCTCTGTACAACATTTTTGTATACACTCACGAGCAAAAGGGTAACAATGTTTTGAACTTTTGACTTTCAAGCTCCATATCTCACCATCCACTTCAGTTTCGAACGTGAGGCTATCTTCATTTTATAGACAATCTTGGCTATCTTATACATAAATTTGACTCACAACTATTTAGTATATGATTAGTTATGAAGATTATTGTCATGGCACTGCACTGTTATTGTTTTGCTGAGAAAAAAAAATCTAAATTTTAATTTTTATTATTTTGTAAATCCACTTTTGGCTTTCAACACTGCCTGAATCCTTCTTGGCATGCTCGCTATCAGATTCAAGCATGTCTCAATCGAAATATGATCCCAGGTCTCTTCTACACATTCCCAATGTTGCTGCATACAGGTCGACTCACTTGGGTAATTATACAGCTTTTTCTTCAACTCTTCATACAACTGTTCGAATGGGTTGAGGTCTGGAGATTGTGGGGCCCAATCCATGAGCTCTACTTCATTGTCATTGAACCATTTTTTTTGCCAATCTCGACGTATGCGTCATGTTGTCAATGTCCTGCTGGAACACTATGTCATCCTTTTCATACCCATAAGGCGCACATCCAGCTGAAATGCATCACGGCACAAAGACCCATCAGGTCCTTTCCCTGCAGTACAAGCTGCCAGCCTAACAGTGGGCGGCAGCTGACGTCAGTGGTACTGTTGCTGTGAGCGCATGATAGTGACTTCAAGCGTTGCTGTGGCACCAATGACAATGTCAGCTGCCGGCCACTGCATGCTGGCTATAGAGAAGACGCAGTGCAACGTGCAAGCCAAGGAAGGGGAGTATAATGTTTTGTTTTTTTCTTGTATTAGAAAAACCAAACTATTTTGTACACTGCTGATGCCTCATAGAGCAGGAAAATGTTATTTTGCATTGTTGCGTGGGCTTCTCCGAATTGCAATTCAGCAATACCATCTTAGGCTATGTGCGCACTTACCGGATTTTGCCGCGGATTTTCCGCAGATTTGCTGCATGTTTCGCTGCAGAAAATGTTCATAACATCTCTGCAGTGAATCACCAGCAAATCCTATGGAGAAAAAAAATCCTGTGCGCACTAGGCAGAATTTGACTGCTGCATGTTTTGCTGCGGAAATCCCGCAGCAAAAACAAGTGCATGTCACTTCTTTTCCGCAGGTAGCTGCGGGTTTTCCCTAATGTAATGTAAAAATCACGCAGGGAACAGCTTGCGGGAAAACCGCACCAAATCCGCACCAATTCCGCACCAAATCCGCAACAAAACGCGACAATCCGCATGCGGATTTTGGTGCGGATTTTTTCCGCAGGTGATAACATCTTTGTGAGCCTGCGGAATTTACGCAAGGAAATTTAATTTCCCAGTGCGCACATAGCCTTACAGATTATCCTAACTTGTACAGTGGTAGTCAGGACCTGGTTCATCACAGATGGACTATTCGTAAAGCTAAAACTATTAGTAAAACTATTAGTAAAGCAAAGTTTGTATGGAAGATTTTTTGTCCATCTCCAGAGTCACTGGTTATTACGTCTTTTGCTTCAGTACAGTAAGTGTCACTGGTGTGTCATGGGTGACAGACAGTCCTGTGGTGTACGGCTATATAAGGTCACAGCATTTGGCTGCATAAACTGCTCCCTGACATTCTATTATTTCTGCTTGGTTCTCACCCCTTTGCCTTTAGGACCCTGAAGATTTCCTCTACCTATAAGCTATTGTTCATTAGTTCTTCCCTTGTGTTTATATACCTTCACTTCCTATTGGTGCTGGTAATATTTCATATATTTTTATCAAGTCTTCAGTGCTAGCAGTCAGTTAACATACATCTGGAGAATCTTGGTGGTTGTTGCAGTTTCTCTCCCTGATTCAACTGGAGATACGGTGTTTGTTGTTTTCCCTTGTTTTTTATCCCTGTATGTCCTTCAGTGCCTAGTGGGGTTCAAAAAAAAGTTTTTTTTAAAAGAACTGAGAGTCCTCAGTGGTTGATACCTTTTAATGGCTAACTCAAAAGATGGTAATAATACAGCTTTCCAGACTACTCAGGTCTCTTCTTCAGGCTCAGTATAACACAAAATCTGAAGAGTCACATTTATACACAACAGGACTTAGAATAGTGCAGTAAAAAAGACACATTATGTGAAGCAGAACTATCACTATGGCAAGGGGGCAAACTGTTGTGGCCATAAATATTGTTGTAGTTCATAGATAAGCAGTGTGAAAGTTTTATTGTCTTCTGATTGGGGTGTCTGGTCCCGGCTGGGATGCCCCCAGATGCTCTGAGGAACACATTTCTTAATTGATGTAAAAATACATAAATCCATGTGACACATTCATTCCTGCTCTGTGTCTTTTCAGTTAGCTATTAAAAAGTATCTGTGGGGCCCCGAGGTTCGATGTCGGTGCAGCGGTGCATTACCTTCAGGGACTCCACGCGGCTGGATCTTGTCACAGGTAGGAAATCCTCTATTTTGATTGTCGTGACGCCACTCTCAGAATTGCGGTCAGTGGAGACCGCCACTGCAGGTTAGGGGGTGCCTGGGGCTGATAGTAGGTGCAGTCAGTTGTAATAGCCTCCTGAGAGTGAGGCATGCCCCAGGGTCCCGTGTAGGTGTGTGGAACTACAAGTCGCAGAATGACTCACACGCACAAGCAGGATGTCTTTCAGGGGTTTTTACTCACTGATGGTGGCAGGGTGAGTAACCCGGGCGTAGCTGGGATGAACCAGGCTGGAACCAGGTGTCCTTCAGGCTGACTGGTGAGGGTGGCTACCAACTCGCCTTCCTTAGCCCGTTGTGTTTTGGGGTAACCCCTGCTTGAAGCCCTGCTGGGGTCGCCCAGGGAAGTTGCTGGTGCCTCTCTCCCCTTCTTTTTGGCCCGTTTGCTTGTAGCCTGGACCAGGTCACTCCGGCTGCTTGCCTCCTGTGAGCTATGGGCCCTCACTTTGGCTACGTGGCTGCGGACTCTGTGGTGTTGTCTTGGGGGTGTAAAGTGCCCCCTCATGCAGGTTTGGCAAAGGACAGGTGGATCTATCCCTGCACCGGGACCTGTTACCCGTTTGGGCCTGGTATCTCCCTGACAGTCTCCTTACTCTCCACTCCGTTGCTCTCTCTTTAGTCGTGGGTGGATTTCGGGCAGCACTACCAGGTGACCGATCTCCCCCGTCGGTAGTCACTGCGCGTACGTTTGTCAGAATTGTGTAGAGCTACAGGGTCTGCTTCTGCCCTCCCTGAACTTCACCACTCAACTGTCTTCGGCTCACTCTTCCCTCCTCTCCTGTTCTTGCCTACGTCACCTAGCAACCAGGCTCTCTACCACACCCCTCGAGTGGAGATGGAGGCTTCGCCCCCTCCTGGGATCCCCAGGGGTCCTCTCAAAGGTAAATGTGTGAGACCTGATCACTATGCGCCTGTGTAGTCACACCTCGGTCAGCCTTCTGGATCACCTGTTTTGTACTGTCCCCAGCATGGGTGCAGTACTCAGTGGTGCCTGACCAGGTCAGGGGCGCCACATTCCCCCTTAGTTATCACCAGCACGTCCTCGGGCTGCAAGACAACATTTTAAAATGCGTAAAACAGTAAAACATGGTAAAACGTTTTAAAACCAACAGGTACCATACATCACCACCCTCCACCCACAAGTCCGTTAACCCACCCTAAACCCTCTCAGACGGCAGGTCACCGGTTTCTTTTGGTAACCAGGTCTGGGCCATCAGCTTCCTCAGACCTTTCTTCCCATCTGCCTCTCCCGTTGGCCGCGCCTTCAGCCACTTCTGGCAGGATGTAGAGGCGGCTTTCATGGTCTGGTGGTTTCAGGGTATACCTGGCCTGGTGGAGCCGCGCCTTCAGCCACTTCTGGCAGGATGTAGAGGCGGCCTCCACAGTTGGTGCTGACCAGGTACCCTCTTTGTGGTGGAGAGCCAGGCCCCATAAACAGGCGTGCTCCCTGGTAGTGGTTGTACCTCTGGGGTAACTATAAACACTGCGAGAGTTTGTGGCTATAGACAGTTCATAGCCTATGGTCCATACACAAGGTGCAAAAGGATTTTCTCACATCAGTTCATGTGGGCACATTTCTTAAACTTTTCTATAACGTTGCAAACTTCAAACTTGCTGTACTTTCGTATTTAACTTTACTTTTGTTTACCAGGGCTCTTGCCTATTGGGCTTTGGCACCTGTCGTCATCATCTGTTGTAGAGATAGCAGGATCTCTGTAGGGGTTCCTGGTACATGGTATGACATCCAGTGCGTACCACCCTCTTTCTCCTTGATGTTTTGTGAACTCGACCAAATCTCCCTTCCGTAGGTCTCTTCCTGGGTGTCCTCTGGGCAAAGGGGCTCTAACGTCTCTCCTGCTTACAAATATGCCCTCCTTTACACCAGATGCTACTATAAAGCCATATCCAGACCTTAGACTGAAGTCTTCTACAACTCCTCGACAAAGTGGGCCTCTGACCTGCGATTTGGCCCTTCTCAAGGACCGTTTTTCCTCTAAGTCTCTGGCCGTGACCTCGTCCTTCTCCTCGGGAGACTGCTGTGCAGGTGGATCCCTTGTCCTGCTGCGGCGCCGTGTCCTGCGGGCTGGGTCCTGCCTGGCTGCCACCTCACCGCTTGCAGGCTCCCAGGTGAGGTATCTGGACAAATCTTCCTCAGCGGAGGATGTCGGGCCCTCTTCATCCCAGCGGGAGTACGGCAGCATCTCGGGCTCTTGGACTGGTGCTGCATCCACTGCTGATGGCTCTGGGGTCAGCTTCTCAGCTTCCTGGCCTCCCCTCCCCCTTAGTTCTTCTGGGCACTCCTCTTGTGGCAGCGCTAGGGATGGATTTTCATCAGCAGGCCAGGGCGGGGGACCCTTTGGCATGAATGTTGCAGGAGTCTTCCTGTGAGTATGCGGAGGGAGCAGATACCGGTCCACCATCTCCTTTGGGAAGTGGGCCTCTAGATCAGCCTTCAGCTTCCAGTATTCGGGGTCCTCCCCCAGCAGGGACTTCCTAGCAGGGACTTCCTTGGGCTGGGGAGCGGTGTCTGTTCTGACCTGGCAGGCCGGGGTAAATAATTGTACAGTCTTGTCTTGGCGGGCCGAGCAGGGCATCGCTGCGGCGGCCTGGATTGGCGTCGCAGCTGCGATGGGATCTGTGCGGGCCGGGCTGGGCGCTTCTGCGGCCTGGATTGGCGTCGCAGCTGCGATGGGATCTGTGCGGGCCGGGCTGGGCGCTTCTGCGGCCTGGATTGGCGTCGCAGCTGCGATGGGATCTGTGCGGGCCGGGCTGGGCGCACCTGCGGCCTGATTCAGCGTTGCCGCGCCGGGCGCCTCTTCAGGGACCGCGGGCGTGGCAGCAGGAGTCGGGGCACTCGCGCTGGCAGGGGCAATATAGGACTCACCCATCAGGGCCACCATCGGGACCTGAGCCGTCCTGTGGGGCACTCGTAGCGCGGCTCTCTCCTCATAGGCCTCAACTGCCTCAGCGATTTCCTGCAGCTCCGCACGTCCTTCCCGGATCTGCTGCATGATCCTCGCTTCCAGTCGGTTACTGAACTGGGCAAGCTCCCAGGACCACCAGGCAGCGGAACCTGGCTCTGGGCTCCTATCTTCAGACGCCATCTTCACCGTGTCGTCGCTGTTCTGCAGATCTTTTCTCAGCAGCAGGCTTCCGGCTCCCTTTCTTTCCCGACGTCTCTGAACGCCTCTGCTCTCATCACTTGCGAGGCCAGGACCCTTCAGGGGATCTCTGGGTAGCCACACCTCTTCGTGGGCGGTAACTTCTCCCAGCGCGGGCTGCTGTTGTTTTTCAGCGCGCTTTTCATGGTGGCAATATGGCGGCGCTTCCAATTTTCCAAGCGGACCGCCCAGGCACATAGTCACCTGTCTGAACAGGTCTAGTCCTTATCCTACACGTGACGCCAGATGTGTGGGGCCCCGAGGTTCGATGTCGGTGCAGCGGTGCATTACCTTCAGGGACTCCACGCGGCTGGATCTTGTCACAGGTAGGAAATCCTCTATTTTGATTGTCGTGACGCCACTCTCAGAATTGCGGTCAGTGGAGACCGCCACTGCAGGTTAGGGGGTGCCTGGGGCTGATAGTAGGTGCAGTCAGTTGTAATAGCCTCCTGAGAGTGAGGCATGCCCCAGGGTCCCGTGTAGGTGTGTGGAACTACAAGTCGCAGAATGACTCACACGCACAAGCAGGATGTCTTTCAGGGGTTTTTACTCACTGATGGTGGCAGGGTGAGTAACCCGGGCGTAGCTGGGATGAACCAGGCTGGAACCAGGTGTCCTTCAGGCTGACTGGTGAGGGTGGCTACCAACTCGCCTTCCTTAGCCCGTTGTGTTTTGGGGTAACCCCTGCTTGAAGCCCTGCTGGGGTCGCCCAGGGAAGTTGCTGGTGCCTCTCTCCCCTTCTTTTTGGCCCGTTTGCTTGTAGCCTGGACCAGGTCACTCCGGCTGCTTGCCTCCTGTGAGCTATGGGCCCTCACTTTGGCTACGTGGCTGCGGACTCTGTGGTGTTGTCTTGGGGGTGTAAAGTGCCCCCTCATGCAGGTTTGGCAAAGGACAGGTGGATCTATCCCTGCACCGGGACCTGTTACCCGTTTGGGCCTGGTATCTCCCTGACAGTCTCCTTACTCTCCACTCCGTTGCTCTCTCTTTAGTCGTGGGTGGATTTCGGGCAGCACTACCAGGTGACCGATCTCCCCCGTCGGTAGTCACTGCGCGTACGTTTGTCAGAATTGTGTAGAGCTACAGGGTCTGCTTCTGCCCTCCCTGAACTTCACCACTCAACTGTCTTCGGCTCACTCTTCCCTCCTCTCCTGTTCTTGCCTACGTCACCTAGCAACCAGGCTCTCTACCACACCCCTCGAGTGGAGATGGAGGCTTCACCCCCTCCTGGGATCCCCAGGGGTCCTCTCAAAGGTAAATGTGTGAGACCTGATCACTATGCGCCTGTGTAGTCACACCTCGGTCAGCCTTCTGGATCACCTGTTTTGTACTGTCCCCAGCATGGGTGCAGTACTCAGTGGTGCCTGACCAGGTCAGGGGCGCCACATATCAACCACTGAGGACTCTCAGTTCTTTTTAAAAAACCTTTTTTATCTCTACTGGCTAACAAGATACAAAGATATATTTTACTTTTATCATAGTTGGGTTCAGGGCCGGACTGGGACTGAAATTCAGCCCTGGAACTCAAACCAAAGCAGCCCACATGTGGTGGCGCACTGGCGGTATAATACCGGCGGCGGCCAGCAGCATTGAAAATTGGAGGCGGGGGCCGCTCACCGGACCCCGCCGCTATAGTGGCGGCCGGCGGGTGGCAGCAGCCACAAAATAATTTTAAACAGCAGGCAGTGCGGGCAGGGCCGGCTCCAGGTTTTTGTGGGCCCCGGGCGGAAGAGTCCCAGTGGGCCCCATCCACACGCAGACACACACATACGTACACATACATATACATATTTAAAGACAAACTCACAAAAATACATATAGAACTGACACATCTATACAGTCATATACACTGACATACATAGATACACATCATACATGCATACAGACACACACAGCTCTGCTGCATACATACACACATAGCTCTGCTGCATACATACACACATAGCTCTGCTGCATACATACACACATAGCTCTGCTGCATACATACACACATAGCTCTGCTGCATACATACACACATAGCTCTGCTACATACATACACACATAGCTCTGCTGCATACATACACACATAGCTCTGCTACATACATACACACATAGCTCTGCTACATACATACACACACACATAGCTCTGCTGCATACATACACACATAGCTCTGCTACATACATACACACATAGCTCTGCTACATACATAGCTCTGCTACATACATACACACATAGCTCTGCTGCATACATACACACATAGCTCTGCTACATACATACACACATAGCTCTGCTACATACATAGCTCTGCTACATACATAGCTCTGCTACATACATACACACATAGCTCTGCTACATACATAAATCTGCTACATACATACACACATAGCTCTGCTACATACATGCATAGCTCTGCTACATACATACACACATAGCTCTGCTACATACATAGCTCTGCTACATACATACATAAATCTGCTACATACATACACATAACTCTGCTACATACATACACACATAGCTCTGCTACATACACACATAGCTCTTCTACATACATGCACACATAGCTCTGTTACATACATAGCTCTGCTACATACATGCACACATAGCTCTGCTACATACATGCATAGCTCTGCTACATACATGCACACATAGCTCTGTTACATACATGGCTCTGCTACATACATGCACACATAGCTCTGCTACATACATACACACATAGCTCTGCTACATACATACACACATAGCTCTGCTACATACATGCATAGCTCTGCTACATACATACACACATAGCTCTGCTACATACATAGCTCTGCTACATACATACATAAATCTGCTACATACATACACATAGCTCTGCTACATACATACACACATAGCTCTGCTACATACACGCATAGCTCTGCTACATACATGCACACATAGCTCTGTTACATACATAGCTCTGTTACATACATAGCTCTGCTACATACATACACACATAGCTCTGCTACATACATACACACATAGCTCTGCTACATACACGCATAGCTCTGCTACATACATGCACACATAGCTCTGTTACATAGCTCTGCTACATACATACACACATAGCTCTGCTACATACACGCATAGCTCTGCTACATACATGCACACATAGCTCTGTTACATACATGGCTCTGCTACATATATGCACACATAGCTCTGCTACATACATGCATAGCTCTGCTACATACATACACACATAGCTCTGCTACATACATACACACATAGCTCTGCTACATACATGCATAGCTCTGCTACATACATACACACATAGCTCTGCTACATACATAGCTCTGCTACATACATACATAAATCTGCTACATACATACACATAGCTCTGCTACATACATACACACATAGCTCTGCTACATACACGCATAGCTCTGCTACATACATGCACACATAGCTCTGTTACATACATAGCTCTGCTACATACATGCACACATAGCTCTGTTACATACATAGCTCTGCTACATACATACACACATAGCTCTGCTACATACATACACACATAGCTCTGCTACATACATAGCTCTGCTACATACATAGCTCTGCTACATACATACACACATAGCTCTGCTACATACATACACACATAGCTCTGCTACATACATACACACATAGCTCTGCTGCATACATACACACATAGCTCTTCTGCATACATACACACATAGCTCTGCTACATACATACACACATAGCTCTGCTACATACATAGCTCTGCTATATACATACACACATAGCTCTGCTACATACATAAATCTGCTACATACATGCATAGCTCTGCTACATACATACACACATAGCTGTGCTACATACATAGCTCTGCTACATACATACATAAATCTGCTACATACATACACATAGCTTTGCTACCTACATACACACATAGCTCTGCTACATACACGCATAGCTCTGCTACATACACACATAGCTCTGCTACATACACGCATAGCTCTGCTACATACATACACACATAGCTCTGCTACATACATACATGAATGCTACATACATACACATAGCTCTGCTACATACATACACACATAGCTCTGCTACATACAGACGCACACGTGGCTCTGAGGGGCCCACACACGCGGCTCTGGGGGACCCACACACAGCTCCAGGGGCCAGCACATACAACACCGGGGGGGGAACGGGGAGGGCACATACCGCTCAGGTCACGGTGGAGAGGGGGCCCACACAGCGCCGGAGAGAAGAGCTGTGCTGGGGGTCGCTGGCTGGCACTGCAACTCCTTCATCTGTGGGACTGAGCAGGCCGGTCGGTAGCTCCGCCCACAGATGAAGTTCAAACCAGGAAGTCTGCGCGCCTTAAAGGGACGGCGCTGCAGATTCCTGGCGAGGACTGCGGACCCCCGGAACTCGGCCCGGGGGCAGCAGAACTAAGGCGAGGGGGCTGATTGACGGACTCTAGCTGGGAGCTGTGTCCCGCCCTCTGATCTCCGTGACCCGTGCGCGCCGCTCGCCGTCCTTGCCCGCCCCTTGGCCGTCCTTACTGGGTGGGGGTGGCCTTGGAGCACGTGTGCTGTGCTCCGGGCTCCCTCTCCCATTGGACGGCTGAGGGGCGTGTGACGTTAGGCGCGCGGTGCGCGTGTGCGTCGGCGGGGATCCGATTGGCTGGGACACATTTTCCAGGTCCTGGTCAGTCCAATGAAGTCTCGCGACTTCCGATATAAGGTCCTTGAACGGCAATTGCCGTATACCTTCCCTGATGAAGCCAGCAGATGTAATCCGTGCGAAACGCGCGTAGGAAGGCTCCTTGCACTGTCGTGGGACGCTCTGGTGTTCACCCCCCTTCTTAACTATGTGTAAGTTATGGGTTCTTAGGGTCTTTTGTATGTGACTGGCTTGTTACTGGTGACCCCTGCCCTGTTTAAACGGACTTGTGCCGATTTGGCTGCACAACTTCATGTGCCCGGTCAGGGTGGAGGCGCCACATTTTTTAGTCATTGTTTTGTGACTTTTTTCATGATTGGCTTGATTCTTGGAATCTCTGTCCTGTCTTAGGGATCTATGCTGATTTGGCTATATATAATTACGTTTCCCGCCAGGACAGAGACGCCATAGGTATTAGCCAGCCACTTACGCTTATTTATGACCCTTTGCCCTTGCTAGTTATTTATGTCTACTTGGGGTGTTATCACTTCTGCTTTCCCACTTATGTGTGGTAATTCACCTTGTTCTCTATTAGCACTGCATATGTACTTTTTCTATATGGATTGAAACTATTTTAATATAATAAGAAATTTGTATAATAAAATTTTGGATATTTTTACACTAACTGCCTTGCAAGCTCCATCTTTCTTTCTATGTTTATGTGCCATATGGAGTGGCGTTGATTTTTTGATGCGAGATGTGCCTTGGTTCAATGTTCTTGTGTCTCCTTCATCTGTGGGACTGAGCAGGCCGGTCGGTAGCTCCGCCCACAGATGAAGTTCAAACCAGGAAGTCTGCGCGCCTTAAAGGGACGGCGCTGCAGATTCCTGGCGAGGACTGCGGACCCCCGGAACTCGGCCCGGGGGCAGCAGAACTAAGGTGAGGGGGCCCCGGACAAGGGGCACCAGAACTGACGAGGCCGAGTGGGCCCCCCCGGCTCTCCAGGGCCCCGGCATTTGCCCAGGTATGCCGCGTGCACTGCTGACGCCGGCCCTGAGTGCGGAAGAGGCGGGGGCGGCCCCCCCACCCCTCCACCGGCCAGCCCACTGGGAGAAGTCCCGCCCCTCCCGCCTGTCAGTCCGGGCTTGGTTGGGTTGACAAAGAGCTCATCTACCTAGGGCCCAGATCAGGGTCAGCCTAACATCAGGTATCTGGCTCGGTGCATAGGTGCAGAACCTATCTAGGGTGGTGAGGGAACCCAGGGCCAAGTGGTAGGATTGATCCTGGGTCACCATCTCCCCTTTCCCTAGACATAGGGTTTCTCTTCCCTTTTGCCATTTGCTTGGTACTTCCCTGCACCTACCTGTCATGATCCAAGTGTGTATTAACTGCTGTGGTTTGATTATTTCACCCAGCTCCGGCCTGGTCTTTTAAGGGGTTAACTCCTCCCTGCCTCACTCCAGTTTCCGGGACACTATATCTTGGTGCTGAACCTCCGGTTCAGTGACAGTGATAGTTACAGTCATATGAAAAAGTTTGGGCACCCCTATTAAAGTTAACCTTTTTTTTTATAACAATTTGGGTTTTTGCAACAGCTATTTCAGTTTCATATATCTAATAACTGATGGTCTCAGTAACATTTCTGAATTGAAATGAGGTTTATTGTAGTAACAAAAAATGTGCAATCTGCATTTAAAACTAAATTTGACCGGTGCAAAAGTATGGGCACCTCAACATAAAAGTGATATTAATATTTTGTAGATCCTCCTTTTGCAAAAATCACAGCCTCTAGTTGCTTTCTGTAGCTTTTAATGAGTTCCTGGATCCTGGATGAAGGTCAAATTTAGTTTAAATGCAGATTGCACATTTTCTGCTCAGGCATTCATGCAGAGGAACAATTACAATGTTCTGGAATGGCCATCCCAGTCCCCAGACCTGATTATCATTGAACATCTGTGGGATGATTTGAAGCGTGCTGTCCATGCTCGCGACCATCAAACTTAACTGAACTGGAATTGTTTTGTAAACAGGAATGGTCAAAAATACCTTCATCCAGGATCTTTTGCACCGGTCAAATTTAGTTTTAAATGCGGATTGCACATTTTCTGTTACTACAATAAACCTCATTTCAATTCAGAAATGTTACTGAGACCATCAGTTATTAGATATATGAAACTGAAATAGCTGTTGCAAAAACCCAAATTGTTATAAAAAAAAAAGGTTAACTTTAATAGGGGTGCCCAAACTTTTTCATATGACTATAGCTATCACTGTCACTGAACTGGAGGTTCAGCACCAGGATATAGTGTCCCGGAAACTGGAGTGAGGCAGGGAGGAGTTAACCCCTTAACCCCTTAACGACCGCGGGCCGTAAAATTACGTCCTAAATGACATAATCTTACTGCCCGCGGTCCTCCGGCGGCAGCATGCCGCGATCGGCACACATCTCAGCTGATTTTCACAGCTGAGATGTGTGCCTGCTAGGCACGAGCAGAATCGTTATCTGCTCGTGCCGATTAACCCCTTATATGGCGCTGTCAATACATGACAGCGCCATTATAAGCGCAATCGCGGTAAAGTTTTACTTACCGCCGAAACCGGAAGTCACGTGACGCGATCACGTGACTCCCGATAGTTGTCATGGTAGTACAGGGTCATGTGATGACTCCTGTACTACACATGAATTGGTTTCACTTTCGCTGTGCCCGGGGCACAGTAAAAGAGAAAGACAGCGTATCTGCTGTTTACAGCCTTCCAGCTGTGATCAGCAGATACTGCAGAGCGATCGGAATGCTGATCGCAATAGCCCCCTAGGGGGACTAGTAAAATAAAAAAAAAAAGTAAAAAAATAAGTTTTAAAAAATTAAAAAAAAACAAAAAAACCTAAAAGTTCAAATCACCCCCCATTCGCCCCATTGAAAATTAAAGGGTTAAAAAAATAAAAAATATACACACATTTGGTATCGCCGCGTTCAGAAACGCCCGATCTATCAAAATATAAAATCAATTAATCTGATCAGTAAACGGCGTAGCGGCAAAAAAATTCCAAACGCCAAAACGACGGTTTTTTGTCGCCACAACTTTTGCGCAAAATGCAATAAGAGGCGATCAAAATGTAGCATCTGCGCAAAAATGGTACCGTTAAAAACGTCAGCTCGAGACGCAAAAAATAAGCCGTCATTGAGCCTAAGATCCCGAAAAATGAGAACGCTACGGGTCACGGAATATGGCGTAAAACGTGCACCACTTTTTTCGGACAAACTTCCGATTTTTTTTTAACCCCTTATATAAAAGTAAACCTATACATGTTTGGTGTCTACGAACTCGCACTGACCTGAGGCATCACACCCACACATCAGTTTTACCATATAGTGAACACAGTGAATAAAATATCTCAAAAACCATAGTGCTATCGCACTTTTTTTGCAATTTTTCAGCATTTGGAATTTTTTTGCCATTTTCTAGTACACAATATGGTAAAACTGATGGTTTCATTTAAAAGTACAGCTCGTTCCGCAAAAAATGAGCCCTCACATGACCATATTGACTGAAAAATAAAAAAGTTACGTCTCTCAGAAAAAGAATGGCGAAAAAAAAAAACGGAAAGCGAAAAATCGGCCGGTCGTGAAAGGGTTAAAAGACCAGGCCGGAGCTGGGTGAAATAATCAAACCACAGCAGTTAATACACACTTGGATCATGACAGGTAGGTGCAGGGAAGTACCAAGCAAATGGCAAAAGGGAAGAGAAACCCTATGTCTAGGGAAAGGGGAGATGGTGGTCAAGAAATTGATAAGGGTGCCCATACTTATGCACCGGTCAAATTTAGTTTAAATGCAGATTGCACATTTTCTGTTAGTACAATAAACCTCATTTCAATTCAGAAATATTACTCAGTTCATCAGTTATTAGATATATGAAACTGAAATAGCTGTTGCAAAAACCCAAATTGTTATAAAGAAAAAAGGTTAACATTAATAGAGGTGCCCAAACTTTTTCATATGATTGTATGCTCTGCAGCACCTGTTACTGGCTCTGGTGAGTTACCTGATCTTTCCTGCCTTCCAGCTACCTTGTTCTGACCCGTACACTCCTCGTTCATCCGTCTGTCCTGGTCCCTGACTACCCGCACCTGTCTATTGTGTACCTTTCCCTTTCTGTCTTATCCCGGTCCTGACCTGTTTGTCCTCCTCCCTTGTTTGTACTTGGATTGACCTGTATCCTCACTCCTAACTTCGGCTCCGTCTCTCCCCTCTTTGGCATACGTGACTTCCCGACTTCTTACTCTCGTCTATCACCTGACCCCGATTTAATTATCTCTGTACTATTGACAAGACCTCCTGCTTTTGACCTGGTTTACTGACTACTCTACTGCCCTCTGGTGGTTTGCCTGCTAACTGCACTCTGAAGCTACACTGCTTGTAGCTTCAGCGTCTCCCTTAGTACAGTGTGACACTACAATAACAGTAAGCTCTTATGGTCAATGCTGTCCTTTTCCTCGTGTACAATGTAGGTGCTAATGGTGAGCGGGGTCCTCTCTCTCGTCTTTAAGGTGTAAGCCTTTAAGGTTTTCGTTTTCTCTTTCTCCTCCTCCACATATTTATTTTAAAATCAATTATAAGCTTTCCAGTATTGAAAACCATGAGTATATATTCACAACAATTCTAATTTTTGGGAAAATTCGGGGGTTGGTGAATTTCAATTTCAAAAGATCCACTCATCTCTACTGCCAAGGCTTTTAAGTTCATGTATTTCTGCATGTGGTGCTTATATTTGATACTGAATAAATTCATTTAAAAATATTCTTTCCATTTTTATTCAGTTGAGTATTATTAGCATGTCCATTAATCATGAGATTTTCCTAATGCCATGACTTGTGTTTGCTTCGTCAGGGTTCTCAAAGTAAAGAGAAGCCAGAAACAGCGAGACACTGTTTTGTAATAAGTCACAGAATCCAACTTGGACCAACAGTCAGTGCCCAAAGATACTATGTTTTGGCAGCTTGTAACTAATTTTTCAAGACCAACATGATGTCTTCTCTTCTGTCAACTTATCTAATGATCTGGATCTCAAATAAATATTTATAAGATGGTCATACAAGTGGAACAATAGACTTGAATTGGTCAGGGCTTTAGTTGTTGTCTTTTTTTCATTACCTCAAAGTCCCAAATTTCCCTCCCTGCAATTTTATTTTCCTTTACTGACTGATGTTCACATACTGTATATAAAGACGAGTGATATGAGAGCGTGCTCACCACTAACAGGTACTCGATTGACAATCAGGTTGCTTGTGACACTTGATAGTCAATCGTATCCTGGTACTTTAGTGCCATGCTTGAATCCCTGCTGCACATGTTTTACAACTGATTTTCAGGAATGCTGGGGTTGCCTTCCAATCACAGTAATGTTGTAACATTGTTTGCTACTGGCATTACTATGATTGGCCAGACGCATTGCATCATTGGTTCTATATAAGACCTGGTTGTGCATTGTACCTGGAAATAGTGTAGGGAGAGTTTCTGAGAAGGGAAAGTATTTTATTGTTTTATAGCATTACAGTACCTGCTAGTGCAACATTAAGACAATAGTCCTTTTCAGGGCTTATTCAAATAGATTATATTCTATAGTAATAGCTCTCTTAGTTGTAATTACTGTAGAGTTAATTTCTGGAGTAGAAATATTGTATTAGAGGCATTTAGACAGGGTTCATTGCCATTCAGTAGCTGCTGTTACTGCTATGTACAACCAAAAGTCCTTTTCAGGGATAATTTAGATATATACTATTCTCTAATAATGTCGCTCCTAGTCTGCAATTAGTGTGGGTTTAACTTCTGAAGTAGCAATAGTGTTTTAGAGACATTTAGACAGGGTCTATTGCTGTATAGTCCTTGGTGCTGCCACGTACAGGTAAAAGTCCATTCAGTAGAAATGTTTCTAGTCTCTAAAACTAATGCTCTGAGTCTGCAACTAGTGTAAGGCTAATATCTGGAGTAGGGATAGCGTATTAAAGGCATTTAGGCAGGATTCATTTTGATACAGTCCTTGGTGCTGCTATGTACAAGCAAGTCTTTTCCAGGCTAATTTACATATATTCTAGAGACTAATATTACCGCTCTGAGTCTGCAATTAATGTGCGGTAATTTTCTGGAGAAGGCATAGTGTATTAGAGGCATTTAGGCAAGGTTCATTGCATTACAGTACCTGCTGGTGCTGCCACGTACAACCAAAAGCCCTTTTCAGGGCTAATTCACATACATTCTATTCTCTAATTATACCGCTCTTAGTCTACAATTAGTGTAGGTAAAGTGACAGGAGGGATAGTTTTACATTAGAGGCATATAGGCAGGTTGTATTGTGGTACAGTCCTTGGTGCTGCCACATACAAGCATTTGTCCTTTCAGGTCTAATTTACATACATTCTGGTCTCTAATACAGTAATACAACTGTAACACTGTAAGTAGTGTAGGGTTATCTTCTGGAGAATGAGTTGTGTTTTAGAAACATTTAGGCAAGGTTCATTGCCTTTCCATACATTGCTGCTGCCACCTACAACTAACGGTCCTTTTCAGGGCAAATTTAAGTACATTTTAGAATGTAATAACACCACACTCTTATCTGCGTACATAATTTAAAATGCGCAAGGCCTACATTAAGAGACAAGTTAATGGATGTCCCGCTGATGGTGGTGCAAGCAGAGACCATGGCTGTGGGCCAAGGCAAACTGGGCCTGATGCAGGAGCACACCAAACAAACATCATCTAGATGTAGCTTCCTGTCTCACTTTGCAGGACACCACGGTTGAAGACAGACCAGTGGTTGTGGGTTGGATGGCAGAAAATGTTTCCAGTCTGATTCCCAGCACCACCTTGTCTTTCACATGGTCCAGTCTCACTAGCCAAAGGTCTTGACCACATAATCCTCACCCTGATCTTTCAACCTCAAACCATTCTGAGTCCCTGGAGCCAAGTGATCCCACACTGGGACACACCAAGGTGCTCTTTATCTTTTCATTTATGGCTTCTTCTGGCCTCTCACTGTACATGTTTCAAAAGGGACTGGAGGAGATTGTGTGCGGTGACATCCAAATATTTGAGCAGCCGTGGTCAATAGAAACCTATGATGGGTAACAGCAATTACTGTCTCAAGAGTTGGATAATGATGATGAGACACAGTTGCCATGACGTCATGTTAAGTCAACAAGTCAGGAGAAGAATAAGAGTGATGAAGAGGAATACAAGTGATGAATGATAAAGTCACTGATCCAACCTGGCCAGGTGGCATGCAGAGCAAGCACAGCAGCGCAGAAGGGGAAGGATCTTCAGCACCACAACAGGCAGGAGGAGGCAGTGGGGTAGCCAGAGAGAGAAGGCGTGCAACTGTTCTCAATAGCACACACAGCCAGATAAAAGGCCAAAGTTTAGGTGTTCCCTAGTCTGGTGTGTTTTTACAGAAAGTGCAGAAGACAAACAAAACAGTGATATTCAACCTGTGCCGTACCAAGCTTAGCAGGGGACAGACCACTAGCAGCCTGACCGCTGCTACCTCAAAAGTAGTTCCTTATTACATTGAGGGTACTGGCGCACTCAGGAAAAATGGCAGAGCACACTTTATGTTCCATTTTTTATTAAAAAAAAATGGGGCTAAAACAATATATTAGTCAAAAAGTTTGTAAAGGGGGGCAATTGGTGAAGAATTTTCTTTTCTGGCATGTCAGGGACTCTGCCAATGTGACATAGCACTCCAACTTAAGCTGTACTCCAATTTGGTGCTCCTTCCCTTCTGAGCCCTGTCGTGTGCCAAAACAGTAGGGTTTTGTTTTGTTTTGTTTTTTTACCACATATGGGGTATCTGCTCACTCAGGAGAAATTACACATCAAATTGTTCAATGCATTTTCTCTTGTTACACTTGTGAAAATTTTAAATTTTGTGCAAAAGCAACATGTTTTTGGGAAAAATGTATTATTTTTCCTCATTTTAATGGCTCAATGTTATAAACTTCTGTGAAGCACCTGGGGGGTTCAAGGTGCTCACTACACAACTAGATTATTTCGTTAAGGGGTCTAATTTCCAAAATAGGGTCACATATGGGGTGTTTCTACTGTTTAGGCACATCTAGGACTCTCCAAACCCGATATGCTGTCTTCCAGCGATTCCAGCCAATTGAAAGCTCCACTGGTCAAATGGTGCTCCATCCCTTCCGAGCTCTGCTGTGTGCCAAAACAGTGGTTTTACATCACATATCAGCGTACTCAGGACTATTTGCACAAGGTGTATGGTGCATTTATCCTGTTACCTTTGTGAAAATTAAACATTTGGGGCAAATGCAGCATGTTTGTGGGAAAAATGTATTTTTTCCTTTTCAAGGCTCAATGTTATAAGATTTTATGTAGCACCTGGGGGTTCAAGATGCTCTCCACACATCTAGATTATTTCCTTGAGGGGTCTATTTTCAAAAATGGGGTCACATGTTGGGGTGTTTCTACTGTTTAGGTACATCATTGACTCTCCAAATGCGATATGCCGTCCACTAATGATTCCACCCAATTTTGTGTTTAAAAAGTCGAATGGCGCTCTTTTCCATCTGAACCATACAATGTGCCCAAACGTTAGTTTTCCGCCACATATGAGGTATCAGCATACTCTAGAAAAATTGCACAACAAATTGTATGGTGCATTGTCTACTGTTACCCTTGTGAAAATGCAAAACATGGGGCTAAAGTAACATTTTTTGAGGAAAAAAGTAACATTTTATATTTTTCCTTCAACATTGCTTTAGTTCCTGTAAAGTTCCATGAAGAGTTAATAAACTTCTTGGATGTGGTTTTGAGCAGTTTTAGGGTTGCAGTATTTAGAATGGTGTCACTTTTGGGAATTTTCTGTTACAAAGCCACCCTAAAGTCACTTCAAATATGATGAGGTTGCTAAAAAAATGAGTTTCTAAATTTTGTTGAAAAAAATTAGAAATTGCTGATAAGCTTTTAATCCTTATAGTTTCCTAAGAACATTTTTATTGTTCCAAAATTGTGCTGGTGTAAAGAACACATGTGGTAAAAGTTATTTATTAACTATTTTGTGTGGCAAAAACTCTTTAGTTTAAGGACATAAAAATATCAAAGTTTGAAAATGGCTACATTTTCAATATTTTCTCCAAATTTCTGATAGTTTCACAAATAAACTCAAAAAAATATCATCTAAATTTACCACTAACATAAAGTTCAACGAGTCATGAAAAAACAGTCTCAAATCACCGGTATCTGTTGAAGCGTTTCAGACTTATAACCTCATAAAATGACACTGGTCAGAACTGAACAAAATGGCCCCATCATGAAGGTGAAAATCAGGCTTTTGGTGAAAAGGCGTTAAAATCTATTTTATCTTCGGTTTTGTATATTTTATTTTCAGCCCATAAAAATGGCTTAATACTCTGACAACTTCAGCAGCAACCTGGGCGTAAGATGTATTCAGGTATCATTCCCATGCTGTTCCCATCCCATTTCAGCGGCGTTTCCATCCATTTCAATGATTTTCAGGCCCCCCCAGACCTCAAGGGGGGTCTGCTGGAAAAATGCTTGAGTTTTCCATTGACTTCCAATATGCTCATTACTAGAGAGGCGCACTCGAGCATTACAAATTGCTTGATTTGAGTAGTGAGCACTTGAGCATTTTAGTGCTCACCTATCACTAATAAAGACCCATCAAATTGAATAAATATATATTTCCCATCCGTAACTCATCCTTCCACACGAAGACATGTTAAGTCATAAAATAATCTATATTTTACTAAGTGTTCTTCCTTATACAAACTTCTAGAGTGAAAACTCAAGAGCAAATCTGTTACAGGTTTTCAATCCATTTCTACTTTGGTGTGAATATGTTGCAAAGATGTTGCAGTTAAATGAGCAAGACCACACATAAGACGCTCGTAAAATATATTCAGGAACAAAGGGAAGAGAGGAGCTTTGAACTGGATACAACAAGGAGGACTGGATATCTGTGGATTGATGCCTATTATAGTGCAGGTGGATTCCAGATGAAACCATAAGCCCTTGGCCTTTGTTCCTTAAGAGTTTCTTCTTTTTTTATGAAATATAGTAATTTGAATCAAATATATAATGGGAACCTAAACCTAAAATCTATCATGTGCATTTCCTGCTATCTATTATATAGTATAATCAGTCATTTTGGGGTAGGAAAAGCAAAACATTACTGGCCAGAACTCAAAAATGTTTGACTCTCGTGACAACGATTTGATTTTACATATATGTAGTTCGTGCATACAAAATAGAGGCAAAATAGAGTGCATTCCATGAACTGTTCTTAAGATTTAGAAAACACACATTTAAATACCATAATAAGGAATTTAGAATTAATTGTTGAAACTCTAATCTATTATTAGCTGATTGTTTGGGATCCAGCTGCTGTCATATGTCCATGTGAATAGAGTGGCAGCCAGTCATGTGCATCGCTTCTTTATTCAAAGTCTGTAAGGCTGACAGTGATATAATACAGTCTAAGTATGACATAGACATTGAATAGAGAAGCAGAATGTGTGGTTGACTGCCACTAAACTTAAGGTTTCCATCAGTGATCATACCAGAGCCGAACTGGGACCAAAAAGCAGTTTTGGCATGCAAATAATACCAGTCCACATACTATATAACACCCCTCAACCCCAATCAGTGAATTTTGCTTTTATGTTGTCATGACCCTCACCACTTACTTAAAGGAGTTATTTTAAGAGCCGCAGGTGAATGGCGCAGTAGTGCGTAAGATTGACCACAGCTCCATTTACATGGTGCTCTTCAAAGCTACCTTTCTTGGGATTTGGGTTGGTCAGATCTGCAGTGAATGGAAAGTCTTCCCATATCCAAAAGAAAGGGCATAACGTCCAACTTGGGATAACTAATTTAAACGGGTTTTTCAAGATTTATTTTTATTAGTCCATAGAAATGTAGAAAACAACAAACCAATAATGACCCTTCCGAAATCCAGTGCAGCCTATCTGACAACAGGACAGAAGAAGTGACACTGTCCAGTGTATCAATACAGAAAAATACAGATACTGAGAATTACACCTTAAGAGAAAAAATTACCAGCTTACCTACCTGGAGAACTACCAAAGAGGACCGGTGCAGGGATCAAGAAACAGCCAGACCGGGCTGCAGGGAATCACCAAACTTGTAGAAAAAGAAGGAATCCAGCATCCAAGTTCCAATTGAACTAAAAAATGTTCTTTATTCAACAAAGATAAAAGGGTTCTTCCATGATAATAAAATCCAGTTTACATGGCAGAGTAGAAAAAACGGAACTCGTTTCGGAGTGACAATTCCTTACTCTGAACGTAAGGAGTTGTCACTCCGAAACGCGTTCCGTTTTTTCTACTCTGCCATGTAAACAGGATTTTATTATCATGGAAGAATCCTTTTATCTTTGAGAATTACACCTGTGTACAGGAAAGGAGAAGTGGTACTGTGTAGTGCATATATACAAAATAATACATATACTGAGAATTACACCCTGTATACAGGACAGGAGGGGTGGTACTGTGCAGTGTATATATACAGAATAATACAGATACTGAGAATTACACCCAGTATACAGGACAGGAGAAGTGGTACTGTGTAGTATATACATACAGAATAATACAGATACTGAGAATTACACCTGTATACAGGCCATGGGAAGTGGTACTGTATAGTGTAAACATACAAAATAATACAGATACTGAAAATTACACCCGTATACAAGACAGGAGAAGTGGTACTGTGTAGTGTATACATACAGAATAATACAGATACTGAGAATTACCACCAGTATTTAGGGCAGGAGAAGTTGTACTGTGCAGTGTATATATATATATACAAAATAATACAAATACTGAGAATTTCACTTATTATACAGGGCAGAAGGAGTGTTACTGTGCAGTGTATATATACACAGAATAAAGGCTTGTGTACACAAGCGTGTAAATCAGATTTTTTTTTTATTGGGAAGCCCACTGATCCATATAATTCAAAGGTGCAGTGCATATGAACTTTTTTTTCTCATTTTGAGAAAAAACAATTGCAGCATGTCCCAATTTAACTCTGAAATTTGATGAAATGCACCCATTTAAGTCATTGGGTCACGAGTGTCTCTCGTGCGTGAAAGACTTGTAATAACTCTAGGACTGGAGCTTCACCTTGCTCTGGGATTTTAAATATGTTCTTTCTGTTGGTGCAGCAAAGGTCAATACTCATTTCTTTGCTAATAGCTCCTGGTTAATTTTCCTCACGTGCAGCCAGTTTCAGACCACTCCCATTTCCTTTAAATAGTCACATAATCCATTACCTGATGTCAGCAATAGAATCTCATTCTGTTTCTGACAACCATAGAGGGAGGAAGTTCTCTTGGAGCTGCTGGTGTTATGCTGCTGGAGCTTAGCTGTTGCAATGCCACGTTTTTGGAGTCTAGTCAGCTGCAGTATTGGTGTTTGGCTGCAACAGTTACACTTGTTTGTATATTCTTTTGTTTATGTTACTGTTTGTCCTCCTTCCCTGTGTGTCATTACTGTAGTGGTGACGTCTAGCGTACTCACCGAGCTTGTCATTTTCTAGGCTGAGTGGAAGGACAGTAATGGACTAGACACATGACGGCGATGAGTGGCAGACTCATATAGAGATGTTAGGGGAATGCAGGAACCAGACACAGATTAGTTTCAGGAGGTGGCTGATCCCCTGCTCCCTATAGCTAGGGTTCTCCTCCCCTTCACCATCCCCATTGAAGCTCATGTATTTTGCTGTGCTCGGCACAGTGCGTATCTGTCATACCTAGTGTTGGACACTTGCCAGTCTGAGCTTGACACTGTATATGTGAGAAAAAAAATCAGACACCACAGTATAGAAACTGATTTTCATGAATACATTACCATTCTGTAACATAAAAAACTGTAAATGGTCATTTAAATGATTAATAGCTGCTGAGAAAAAAAAGGATTACCTATGGATGACAAGTGAGAAAAAAATTGTCCCATTTTTCAAGATGAAAATTGGAATGATTTTTTTATACTGTTGCATGAGCCTAGCCTAATACAGATACTGATAATATGCCCAGTATATAGTACAAAAGTGTATATGTACACTATGTAGGCGATACCGAGACTGCTAGATATACATTTTATAGGTGATACTGTCTGTGACTGCTGCATGTATGTTAAGAAGATGATACTGTAACTGCTGGCAGTATGATTTACATAATGTATATACAGCAGTTGAAGTATCACCTACATAGTGTATATACTGCAGACTACATACATTATAAGGGTGTTACTTCGCCTGCTAAATATACATTATGTTGATGATACAGTGACAGCTGTATGTACATTATGTAGGTGATACTGTTACTGTTGTATATACATTAAGTAGGTAATACTGTGATTGCTGGCAGTATCACCTACGTAATGTACAATTGCATCTCAATAAATTAGAATATCCTTGAAAAGTTAATTTAATTCAGTAATGCAATACAAAAAGGGAAACACATATATTGTATAGTCATTATAAAGCTAATGATCTATTTAAAGTGTTTATTTCTGTTAATGTTGATGGTTA
Source organism: Anomaloglossus baeobatrachus (assembly GCF_048569485.1). NCBI lineage: Eukaryota > Metazoa > Chordata > Amphibia > Anura > Aromobatidae > Anomaloglossus > Anomaloglossus baeobatrachus. The sequence continues at coordinate 200,838,238 of NC_134354.1, forward strand.
TGGCTTACAGCCAATGAAAACCCAAACGTTCTCAGAAAATTAGAATATTATATAAGATAAACTGAAAAAAAAATTATTTACAGGCCACTTTACACGCAACGACATCTCTAACGAGATGTTGTTCGGGTCACGGAATTCGTGACGCACATCCGGCCTCGTTAGCGACGTCATTGCGTGTGAAACACACGAACAATCGTTAACGATCAAAATTACTTACCTAATCGTTGATCGTTGACGCGTCGTTCCTTTCCTGATTATCGTTGCTGTTGCAGGACACAGGTTGTTTGTCGTTCCTGCGGCAACACACATCGCTACGTGTGACACCGCAGGAACGAGGAACATCACCTTACCCGCGGCCGACCGCAATGAGGAAGGAAGGAGGTGGGTGGGATGTTCATCCCGCTCATCTCCGGCCCTCCGCTTCTATTGGGCGGCCGCTTAGTGACGCCGCTGTGACGCTGCACGAACCGCCCCCTTAGAAAGGAGGCGGTTCGCCGGCCACAGCGATGTTGCTAGGCAGGTAAGTATGTGTGACGGGGACTAACGATGTTGTGCGCCACGGGCAGCAATTTGCCTGTGATGCACAACCGACAGGGGCGGGTACGCTTGCTAGCGATATCGATAGCGATATCGCTGCGTGTAAAGTGCCCTTTAAACTCAGAAATGTTGGCCTACTGAAAAGTCTGTACAGTAAATGCACTCAATATTTTGTTGGGACTCCTTTTGCATGAGTCCCTGAGAGCAGGCTCCCTCAGTTAGCCACAGTTGGGAGCGGGGCCCGGCAACTTTCAAGCTACTGGGCCACTGCGGAGAATCTAAACTTTGTGCCAGGAGGCAGGTCACGGATCACCAGGCAGTACTGCAGGGGACGGGACCCGTACGAGCTCCTCTTTGAGAGGCAGCAGCACCCAGAGACTTGGTTTACCCAGTTGTCAGCATCTGCTTATTTGCTGAGTTAGTACCTGAGTGACCCCCCCCCCTGCACGGCACCCCGTAGCCACATCCAGAGTCTGAAGGCCTGCCCCTACCCGTGGAGGGCAACGACACCTTGCTGCCCCACTTCATCACCCCAGGTACTCCCAACGGCAGCGGCGGTACTCCCAGTTAACGCAAACCACAGGTGGCGCCACGAACTATAACTCCACTGTAAATACCTCTTTTTACTTTAGAGTGTGGCCCCTAAGCCCCCGGGTCTGGAGACCCTCAAGCCACGAACGGACACTCACCCCGGATCCGAGCGGTTTAATCCACTGCTGGGGCGGCGCCCCCTGTGGACACAAGGAGTTTATACACCAGCTGCGCATATGTTAGGCTCCGCTTAGAGAAAAGCAGAGAGGGAAAGATAGTAATACTGCGCATATGTGAAACTGCTGTTTAGGCAGATTGCATAGATTACCAGCGCATGCTTGGCAGAATAAGCCATCAAAGCGAATATACAGTGCACACGCAAGGCTCAGAGTAGTACAATGCTAACCAGACAGAAAATAAAGCAATATTGAACAGCTAAATGAGGAAACTCACAAATGTAATGAAAACATAAACTTGTGAAAACGTAAAAAGTAAAAAAAAACGTAAAATCATGAGTCAAAGTCAGCAAAACGGAGAATCAATCTCGTCAAACAGAGGGGACTGCAGACAAAGAACAGCAATGAATTAGGTACATGTAAGTGTAAAATGCAGAACAGTGGTTAACCCAGAAAACCTGTAAATAATAATTTTTCATTAAGACCATTGGGAGAAACTGAATTCAACATGAAAATTCATCTAAATTTTAAGCACAAAAGTTGTTCCTGCGAGTTACCCCCTCTGATATTGCGGTTGAGTTTCTCAAGGCCAATAATTTGTAGACCATTGGGTTTACCTCCATGGTGAGAAAAGTGCTATATATGTGGCGCCCCTGACCTGGTCAGGCACCACTGAGTACTGCATCCATGCTGGGACAGTACTTCCAGGTAAATCCAAAGGCCGGAATAGGGTGTGTACGCACAGGCACATAGCAACCAGGTCTCCCACACCTTAGAGGGGACCCTTGGGCAGACCCAAGAGGAGGGGTTCCTCCACATCTCATCTAGGGGTGTAGGGGAGGGGCTGAAAGCTAAGGTGGCAGCGGCTGTCAGGAAAGTAGGAGGAGTTAGTCATTCTGATAGTGAAGAAGGCACAAAAAGGAGGGTTGCTGAAGGAGAGATGCGCGCTGACACGCTAGTCAGACCCTGCACATGTAGTAGCTGTTAGCGGGGCAGAACGGTTACCAGCATGTCGGACAGAAAAACGCTGAGGAAGTCAGCTGGTCATGTACGGAGACTCCTGGTGACTAGGCACGCATGGGGAACAGGTCCCTAGAGTAGACATTCATTTATTGTTCTGCTAAACCTGCCGGTGGGGGGACAACAAGTCCCACACCAAACAACTAGAGTCCAAGCATCAGCAGCAACGAGGGGGCCCATAAGGAGGATTGAGCCTGGAGCCAACTTCCTTGGTCCACGCTGCCAGCAAACAGGACAAAAAGGGGAGAAAAGGCAGTAGTGACTTCTCTGGATGAATTCCACGGTACTTCAAGTCAGGGGTTATCTGAAACAAGAAGTGCTAGGAAGGCGAGTTAACGGTTACCCTTAGACCAGCCTAAGGGATACGTGGTTCCTCCTGGTTTATCTCAGCATTGCCCGGGTTACCTCACAAAAACATCTGAACGTGAGTAAAACAAGTTGAAAGACACCTTGGACTGAGACTGAGTTATTCTGGGACCTGTTGTTCCATGCACCCGAGTCCCTGGGGCCAGCCTCACTCACGGGAGGCCATACCACCAGACTGCAGACTCCATCAGCCCCAGACGCTCGTCTGCAGTGGCAGTCACCCATATCCCTGACCGCAAACCGTGAGTGGCGTCACAAATTCCATGTAAATAATAAACCTGACATATCTGTGGCCAGAGATAGTAAAGTGAAGACCCTGTAGCGACCACTGCAGGTGGACGATACATATATATATATATATGTTACACCTCGTGACTCCCCTGTTGCAAGGAATGATGTGGTCTCCCATTCCTTGCCTGCCACGAGACCTCCTGCTCAGCAGCACCGAAGGCCTAGGAGACTGCGCAGTGTTGCACAGGATAGCTGCTCAGAGTAGCAGCAAGAGTTTCATTATCCCTGCACATTGTGAAACCGCGGATCCCGCTTCTATGTCCCAGACGTGGGAAGATGAGCATGTGCACCACGTGGCAGGTGTTGATTCGCCCACTGACGTCACACAGCTTGATGACGCGTCGCAAGCCGATTGATTTGACATCAGTGAGGTTGATGACGTGGTGAACCCTGACTGGCCGGGCTGGGACGCCGTGGACCCTGATTGGGCCAAGTCCGTCGTCACTGCCTCGCGCCTGCCTTTGGGTGGAGCTGTGCCTCCTTAAAAGCTCCGCTTGCCAATATGGTGGCGCGTGACCATTCTCTATTGTTAGATGACTGGCAGCGTGTTGCTACGCCACTGTTCAGGCATCTTGCTTACTCATGGACTTTGTCCTTACTGCCCAGGCAGTACCTTGTTTGTAGGCCGTGTTCCGGCCCTTGGTGAGCTCCACGGGACTCTTCAGGACTCACCTTATTGTTCAAGCACACGTGCGTGGGCACCACTGTGCTACCCTTGTGCCACGATTCTGTGACTTCCGCTTGGGCACACGTGCGTGGGCACCGCTGTGCTACCCTCGTGCCATGTTTCCGTGACTTCCATTTGGGCACACGTGCGTGTGCACCACTGTGCTTCATCGTGCAACAAGTACACCGAGCTGTGAGCCCCGTTCCATACAACCCTCACGGGTTAGGACGAGCCTTTGTACGCAGTTCGCCTGTGATGCAGCAGACGATCGACAGCAGTAACCCGCTCACTCTTCAACCGTAGCAGCGGCCCCCTACACCGCACAGTGGACCTTGACCGGTGGAAGCTGTCTCTATACCATCTTGGCACGCTTCCCCGGGTCCCCCACGTAACATTACGGTCACACCAAAGGTCTGGCTATGGCTGAAGTTGCTGCGTTATGTGCAGCAGTTGGAGTTACGGTTGGCAGCAGTGGAGCAGTCCTCCTCCGATAAGGCTGCTCTGGCGACAGTCGCCACCCAGGCGGCTACTCAGGCTGTGGCATTGGGCAGAAGGTCACCTCGCCTTGCGCTTCCAGAGCGCTTTAGCGGGGACAGCTCCGAGTGCTGTGGTTTTATAGATCAGGTTACCACCTACTTGGAGCTGTCCGTGACTCATTATGCTACTGAGAGGGCGAAGGTAGCCTTCGTCCAGTCCCTGCTCACAGGGAGAGCGCTGAAGTGGTCCATGCCATTGTGGGAGCGTGGAGATTGGGTGGTGAATAACCTTGCGGCTTATCTTAGGGCCATGAGAATGGTGTTCCTCGGGGCTCAAGTCACCCACGTCTCCATGCTGCGGCTCCTACGACTTCGGCAAGGGTCTGCTTTGGTCGGGGACTTTGCAGTGCGCTTCAGGACACTCGCCACAGAGCTGGACTGGCCGGATAAGGTCCTGGTCCCTGTGTTCTGGGAGGGTCTGGCAGGGTTCGTCAAAGACGCACTGGCCACGCGTGAGGTGCCTGCCACCTTGGAGGCCTTGATTCAAGTTGCTTCTCGCATAGATATCCGCCAGGTGGAGCGGAAGCTTGAGGTCTCTTCGGCATCCACGTCTACCTGGCCTAAAAGGCGTCTGGCCCCTACCTTCCACCGGACAGGTCTCCCAGCCAGCTCTGTAGACGACTCCGTGGAGTCAATGGAGGTGTCCAAAGCGGCTTCCTCTACCACAGGTCCTCGGTCTTCTGTCATCTGCTTTTCCTGTGGGCAGAGGGGACACATAGCCACCCGATGCCCTAAGCCATCGGGAAAAGACAGTGTCTAGTTTCCATCAGAGGGGGGACTCTAGACGCTGCGTCTCCCTCTAGGTTGACCATCAGCGCCCGGTTGCAGTTCGGCAGTACTGTCTTCTCTGCCCTGGCTTGCTTGGACCCTGGCACTGATGGCAACTTTATTTCGACCTCCCTGGCAACTCAGTACTCAGACCCCTTGGTTCTGTTGCCTAAGCCAATTAGAATTCGGGTAGTCAACGGGTCCCTCCTTGACGATCCCATTACCCAGATCACCATCCCTCTCAGGATAGACGTACCACCAGGACACCATGAGCAGGTGTCCATCCTGGTGCTTCCCGAGGGGATGGATGAGATCTTACTGGGACTCCCCTGGTTGAGACAGTATGCTCCTATGCTCAACTGGGCAACAGGGGAGATCTCGTCCTGGGCAAGGTCTTGTAGGGAGCACCTCGTGACCACCGAACCACCCACTACCATTAGGTTGGTTGGGCCCTCGGGGAATAGAGGGGGTTCGGATTTACCGACACCTGATGAGGCTTACAGGGACGTCTTCTCCAAGAGGGCCGCGGATACTCCCCCCCCCCCCCACCGGCCATACGATTGCTGAATAGACCTGAAGCCAGGCTGTGAGCCCCCTAGGGGCAGAGTGTATCCACTCTCCGCTCCAGAGATGGAGGCTATGTCCAAATATATCCAGGACAGCCTGGTAAAAGGGTTTATTTGCAAGTCTATATCACCGGCCGGTGCGGGGTTCTTTTTTGTGCAGAAAAAGGAAGGGGATCTGTGCCCCTGTATTGACTACAGAAGATTAAATGCAATCACGATTAAGAACAAATACCCGTTGCCCCTCATTACGGAGTTGTTTGATCGATTCCGAGGGGCAAAACTCCTCACGAAGCTGGACCTACGGGGCGCATACAATCTAGTGCGAGTCTGAGAAGGCGATGAGTGGAAGACCGCCTTCAACACCAGGGACGGTCACTACGAGTATCTCGTAATGCCCTTCGGACTCTGCAATGCCCCCGCCGTGTTCCAAGACTTCGTGAATGACATTTTCCGGGATTTGTATCTTTCTGTGGTTGCATACCTGGATGACATCCTCATTTCCTCCCCCGATCTTGCCACCCATCGGAGGGATGTCATCCGGGTCCTCAAGAGGCTCCGCGCCCATTCTTTATATGCCAAACTGGAGAAGTGTGTCTTTGAACATGAATCCTTGCCGTTCCTGGGATGTATTATGTCCAGTCAGGGGTTAGCAATGGATCCGGGTAAGTTGGAGAAAGTGATGAACTGGCCTGAGCCCCGCTCGCTGAAGGCGATCCAGCGGTTCATCAATTATTATCGCCAGTTCATTCCCAACTTCTCGACGATGGCAGCACCCATCATTGCCCTTACCCGCAAGTGCGCTAATCCCAAAACGTGGACACGGGAGACGGTAGAGGCTTTTCACGCTCTTAAAACCCACTTCTCCAGAGCACCCATCCTCCATCGTCCAGATGTCTCAAAACCCTTCCTACTGGAGGTAGACACCTCTTCGGTCGGTGCACGTGCAGTCCTGTATCAGAAAAACGAACGAGGAAGGAAGCATCCGTGCTTCTTTTTCTCAAAAACCTTCTCTCCGGCCAAGAGGAACTACTCCATAGGGAATAGGGAGTTACTGGCGATGAAGTTAGTATTCCAGGAGTGGCGGCATCTCCTGGAGGGTGCGAATCATCCGTTTGAGGTGTTTTCTGACCATAAAAACCTCATATACCTCCAGACAGCACAACACCTGAACCCAAGGCAGGCTCGTTGGTCTCTGCTCTTCTCCCGGTTCCGCTTTATTATCCGCCACCTGGCCGGTGAAAAGAACATACGAGCCGACGCCTTATCACGTTGTATGGTCATTCTGGAGGAAGAAGAAGAGGAGCCCCGTCTTATATTACCCTCGGACAGCTTGAGGGTGGTCACCCCCACTACTTTTAACCAGGTCCCACCTGGCAAGACCCTCGTTCCCCCTGAGCTACGGAACGAGGTACTATCGTGGGCCCATGCCTCCAAGGTCGGGGGCCACTTCGGGGTCAAGAGGACCATAGACCTAGTGGCCAGGCATTATTGGTGGCCGGGATTAGCCCAGGACGTCCAGGAGTACGTGGGAGCCTGTATGTCGTGTCCGTGGAATAAGCCGTCCCGGCAGGTCTCTTCACCCGCTGCCCGTGGCGGATCGTCAATGGGAAGTGGTGGGGATGGACTTCCTGGTAAATCTGCCCAAGTCAGCAGGGCACAGGGTCGTGTGGGTCATTACGGATCACTTTTCTAAGATGGTCCACTTGGTGCCTATCCCGCGACTCCCGACGTCACATGTCCTCGCCACCTTGTTCATTCGGCATGTATTTAGGCTGCATGGCATGCCTGACAAGGTGGTGAGTGACCGGGGTCCCCAGTTCACGTCTCGCTTCTGGAGGGAACTCTGTAAGCTCTTGCAGATAGAGCTTAACGTCTCCTCCGCATACCATCCCGAGACCTATGGACTGGTGGAGAGGACCAATCAGACCCTGGTAATGTACCTCCGCCACTTCATCTCCGCGCACCACGACAACTGGGCTAACCTCCTTCCTTGGGCCGAATTTGCCATCAATAATGCGGTCCATGAGTCCTCTGGCCGGACCTCGTTCCTGCTTATCAACGGACAACATCCAAGAATCCCGATTCCGATGTCCATTACGTCACCCCATCCTAGAGTGGAGGATTGGGCGACCGAGGCCCGGGAGATCTGGGATAACACCCAGGAGGCCCTTAAGAGGGCCAAAGACCGGATGGTGACGACGGCTGATGTGCACCGCCGCCCTGCACCATCTTTCGCCCCTGGTGACCTAGTGTGGCTGTCCTCTAAAAATATCACCCTACAGGGAGAGGCAGCCAAGTTCGCCCCTAGGTTCCTGGGGCCGTTTAAAGTCTTAGAGCAGGTAAACCCGGTGGCTTACCGGCTCCAGATCCCTCCTCGCTGGTCTATAGCCAATACCTTTCACGTGTCCCTTCTGAAACCTGTACGACTTAATAAGTTCTCGGGGCCCCTACCAGTCCAATCCGGCTCCTTGTCCGACGACCCTGAGGTAAAGGAGCTTGTATGGACAAAAGTCATACAGGGCAGGAGGTACTCCCTCGTGGAGTGGGCCGGTCGTGACCCGGAGCATAGGTCCTGGGAATTGGAGGATCATATCCATGCCCCGGGTTTGGTAGCGGCCTTCGAGCACAGGTGGGGTGGGGCACTACATTTTTAAGTGTGCTTTCAAAAACACATCTCTTTAGACAGGCCTATTAGTTTCACTATGCTGTTTTTTTTTCCTGCTGTGTATTTTTGTAGCACAATACACATAGTTTCTGGAAACTTCAGCAAAGTGCATTGGATTTATAGAAATTTCATGTCCACTGTGCTTTTTTAAAACACCGTAAACAGACCTGCAGTTCTTTTTTGAAATCCATGTCAATTTCACTTGCAGTAGATATGCATTTTACTTATGTATTTTTCCCATAGGTTTGAATGAGATGAGAAAAATCCACAGATAAAAAAACACATGCAGTTTATTGCATTTTAGTAGCGGAAATGCGCTAAAAATGCATGTAATTCACAAATCAAATCAATAAACTATTATCAAAACAAAGTAACCGTAAGCATAAAAAACAAAGCAGCTTCATTTAAAATGACATATCTAAGGTCTTGTGCACACGGTGCAGTTTTTAATGTGTTTTTGGTGCAGTTTATCATGTAGTTTGTTGCCCAAATCTGCATGTCTGTCCTTATCCCACCAAAAAAAGCACAAAAAAATGCATGAGTTTTTTTGTGTTTTTAGTGCGTTTTTTGGCCACAAGGTGTGTTTTTGGTTCAGAAAATTTCTGCAGCATGCGCACATATTCTAAAGGAGAAAAAGCCTGATTATCTGATTGCTGCAGGTCCACATCCTAACTGGAGTAAGGCCATGTGCTCACGTTGCGTCTTATACCTTGCAGAAATGAACGCATCATCTGGCAGAATTTGTCATTGTCAAATTTGCCTGTGACCACAAAAATGCAGAAAATACGTATGCGTTTTTCTAGCATTTTTGCCGCGTTTTACATGCATTTTCTGTGCTTAAAGTCAGATGCGTTTTCAATACAAATACACTACTAAATAAAGTTTAAACATTCAAACACTTGGGAAAAAAACGAAAAAAAAAAAGTCATGCTTTAAATCATACACAAAATAGCTAATTTTAATAAAAAGATTATTGTGGTTTAATATTTATGCATAAAATAACATTAAATTCATGTTAGACACTTTTTTTTATAGTCAGAATGGATGTGAGGGCAAATGGAAACGTCATGACCTCACTATAATGCCAAAACCGAATGCTTTGATTTTGTCTAAAAAACATGCATTTTGCATCAAAAATGGATGTAAAATGCTAGGATTTTTATTTAAGATGAGTTTTGAAAATTCTCATTGACTTCAATGTTAGCAAAACACAGCCAAAATGGCAAAAACAATTGACATGTTGCTTCTTCAAACGCTGAGATTTTGACAAATTTTTGACATAAAAAACGCAGCGTTTTTTTAAGCATAGTGCGCACAAGAAAGCCTTATTTTCCATAGACTTTGCCTGGAAATCAAACTGCATGCATTTTTGCATTAAAACGCTGCAGTACAAAATGCTGCGGAAACGCATGGAAAAACGCAATGTGCACACATGGCCTAAGGGTTTAGGAACTACAGCTATTTAATATGTAGCTGCCTCTCTTTCAAGGGATCAAAAGTAATTGTCAAAACTTTTTAATGAGTCACATGGGCTATTTCCTTGTTAATCCATCATCGATTAAGTAGCTGAAAAGTCTGAGGACCCCTTTACACGTCCGTGAAAATCACGCACGTGTTTCACGGACGTGTCAGAGGTGCGTTTTGCCCTCCGTGAGCCGTGTTTATGGCACTAGGTGTGTTCTCCATGTGTTATCCGTGATAACACACGGAGAACGACAATTTTCAACTCACCTGTCCCTGGCGTCGCTGTCCGTGGTGCTGAACTTCGGTCTCCAGCCCTGCCAGTTCCCCGCTGCTGCTGCTTCCGGCCGCAGTGAAGTGAATATTAAATGAGCATAATGAGCAGTGATCGGAAGCAAATGACAGCAGCGGCAGAGACAGGAGGGCTGGAGAAGGTGAGTATGTTATTTTTTTCTCTGACACGTGAGTTTTCCCCTGCGCATGTCAAACGGGACTGCATCCACACTACATCCGTGTGGTCCGTATGCGGGCCATGTGACACCCGTGATGCCGGAGAAAACGTGGACAGGTCTACGTGTGGAACACACAGACACACGTATGCTCCACACGTACACACGGTCCATGGCAAAACACGCACGTGTGCACAGACCCATTGATTTTAGTGGGTCTACGTGTGCCCGTGTCTCCAGTACGTGCACGAACGGACCTAATACGTACCGGAGACACGTGCGTGTGAAGGGGGCCTGAAGCTGATTTTAGGTGTAGCATTTGCATTTGGAAGCATGCAGTCAAAAAAGTTCTCAATGGAAGAGAAACAGAACATCATCAGGCTAAAATAAGGAGAAATAAGGAGAAATCCATCAGAGATAGCAGAAATGTTAATAGTGGCCAAATCCACATTTTGGTACATTCTGCAAAAACTAAAAAATAGCGCACTAGTGGGCTTGAGAATCCAAAAATTCCGGGATCTACATGGACGTCCATTGTAGATGATTGCAGAATCTTTTCTATGATGAAGAAAAACTCATTCACAAAATCTACCCAACTGAAGAACATTCTCCAGGTAGTAGGTGTTTCAGTATCTAAGTCTACAATAAATAGAAAACTTCATGAGAGCAAATACAGAGAGATCACTGCAAGGTGCAAACCATTAGTCAGCCTTAGAAATAGAAAGGCCAGATTACACTATGCCAATACATTTTTTTTAAAGAAGCCAGCCCAAATCTAGAAAAGCAGCGTTTGGGCAGATGAAACTAAGATCAACCTGTACCAGAATGATGGAAAGAAGAAAGTATATAGAAGGCTTGGATCGGGTCATGATCTAAAGCACACCACATCATGGTGGATGCAGTGTGATGGCCAGGCATGCATAGCTTCCAATGACACTAGGTCACTAGTGTTTATCTAATATATAAATCTGAGTGTATGTGTGTATGTATGCATGTCCACTAAAGGAATCCGCACCATCGCATTTACAATCATGAAATTTTGCACAGACACTCCATGTGACTCAGGGAACGCCATAGACTATGTTTGGGCAGGAAAATTTAACCCCATGCTTTATAGTTACTCTACAAAAATCCTGCATCCATTAAACTGAATGGAACTGGGAGCTGCAGGCTATTAATAGCAATTGTCAGGGGTTGCTATAGGAACAAAATAAACTGTTAGTATAAGAAGCTTTTGTGTGAGGTAATATCATGCCGGTGGTGAGACAGAGAGAGAGAAAGACAGAAAAAGACAGAGATGGGGAAAGAGACAGCCCTGGAAAGAGACTGTCAGGCAAAAAGACAGCCGGGCAAAGAGACAGCCGGGCGAAGAGACAGCCGGGCAAAGAGACAGACTAGGTAAGAGGCAGACTGGGAAAGGGACAGCCAGGCAAAGAGACAGCCAGGCAAAGAGACAGCCGGGCAAAGAGACAGACTAGGTAAGAGGCAGACTGGGAAAGAGACAGACCGGAAAAGAGACAGACCGGTAAAGAGACAGACGAGGAAAGAGATAGACATGGAAAGAGACAGACGTGGAGACAGACAGAAATACACACACATAGAGACAGACACAGAGATAGAGATAGACAGACAGATACAGAGATTGAGACAGATAGACTGATGCAAATACAGAGAGATAGAAACAGACAGACAAGGAAAGAGACAGACAGCAAGACAGACAGACAGCGACACTCAGACAGAGACTGGGAGAGAGACAGAGAGACAGTTACTATCCCGGGTAATGCCCAGGTACTACAGCTAGTTGATGATAAGACTGAAGACAGAACCAGCCGGATGAATTTTGAAGTGTATAGGGCTATTCTTTTTTGCTAGATTCAACCAAATGGAGCGAGGTTAATTAGTTGGCGCTTCACAGGACAGATGGGCAATGACTCAAAACATAACACAAAAGCAATCCAGAAGATTTGTTTAAGGCAAAGAAATGGAATATTCTGGAATGACCAAGTCAATCACCAGATGTCAACCCCTCAAGCATTCATTTCACATGCATAAAGCACCACTCCAGTGTTCTTTTTTAATTTTGCTTTGAAGTGGTGCTTTAAATATGTCCCATGCCCCCAGTGTCAAGGCTGGATTCACATGATACTACGGCATCCAATGCTAGTTCAAAGAAATGCGATATGCTCATGACCCTCGGCTCCCACTGTGCTGTGAGCGTGAGCTTAGTATCATGCGACTGTAATCCGATCCTGCGATCGGATAACAGCTGAGGGGGAGGAGGTAGGAGATGTAGTGGAGAGGGAGGGGTTAATCTACTTCATTACCAGCTGATGCGATTATCGCACTGCACTGGGATATCATCCGAGTGCAGTCCAATGTTTCACTAGCACCCATAGATTTGTATGGGTGCGAGTGACAGGGCTCTTGCTGACAATCGCAGGATGCTGCGACTTTTCTTTCATCCAGAATCTGGATAAGAAAAAAGCTGACCCTCTGCTCTCCCTCAATGAAAAACATTGGTCTGAGTGTAATTCGAGATTTTCTCGCATTGCACTTGTCCAATTCATTTGCTCATGTGAGCGTACCCTTATACTCTCTATCTTCATCTGTTTTCAGTGCTGCTACCATCGATCTCCAGTGATTTCTGACCTATCGGTGTTTTATGAAGTGTGCTGGAAGTTACAAATCAAAGTTAAAAATCAATGCATCTCTATGAGAGCCTTGTTCTGGCTTCTATACACATGCATTGAGCACTTGTGACATAACTTCTGACTTTCTGACTTTTGTCCAGTAAGAAGTTATGGACACAAGATTGCACCACAGGACCAGAGGTGTGCCAAAGAAGGATGAAGTTGCTGAGGGTGAGTATAAGAATGGGGAAGGGGAGTTCCATATAAAGTGCCACTCCGGTACAGAAAAATAAATACTCAAGTGGTGCTTTAAGACAAAACTTAAGACACAAAAACCCACAAACTAACAACTACTAAAGTCAGCCGCAGTACAGCCCTGACAAACCATCACAAAGGAGTATACCCAGCGTTTGGTGACATCCATGGCTTCCAGACTTCAGGCAGTCATTGCCTGCAAAGGATTCTCTACAGAGTATTAAACCTGAACATTTTATTTATGTTAAAGTTAATTTGTCCAATTACTTTTAAGCCCCTGAAATGAGGAGGTTTTGTAGAAAAATGGTTCTATTTCCTAAATGTATCACAGGATATTTTTTTTTCAACCCCGTTCATTCAACCTGAAAGTCTACACTTCAATTGCATCTCAGTTGTTTCACCATAAATCAACAATATTGGCATGCAGAGGCCAAAATCACGGAGATTCAGTCACTATCTAAATATTTCTGGACCTAACTGTATCCCCATCCCAGGTTGTTTAAGTCATATAATTGTGTCCAACTTATTAATTACCTCTTGTGTCATCACTGATCATCTTATTAGTGTTCTAAATGGGGTAACTAATGTAAATAGAAGTAAGGCTATGTGCGCACGTTGCTTAATTTCATGCGTTTACGCTACATATTGCACTGCAGCGTAAATGCATGCGTCCTGCGTCCCTAGCACAATCTATGAAGATTGTGCATAATCCATCCGCACGTTGCATTTGAGAGCGCAGTGATTTGCATGCTGAAATTTTGATCCAAATCGCTGCGCTCAAAAAACCAACATGTCACTTATTTTGTGCGCTTTAAATGCAGCTCCCACTCTGTCTATGGTGGGGGCAGCATCCCGAGCGCATGAAATCGGCATCTATTCTGAGACACACTGCATCCATTACACAGTGTTTCTGCAGCGATTTGAAGCACACATGCACTGCCAAATCGCTGCAGAATATTTGTCACGGCAGTACTTAACGTGCACACATAGCCTAAAGGGGGCTTTACACGATACGATATCGTTAATATTTTATCGTCGGGGTCAAGTTGTTAGTGACACACATCCGGCGTCATTAACGATATCGCAGCGTGTGATACTTACCAGCGACCTTAAGCGACCTCAAAAATGGTGAAAATCGTTCACCATGGAGAGGTCGTCCCAAAACCAAAAATCGGTAATGGTTGATTATCGATGTGGTTCGTCGCTCCTGCGGCAGCACACATCGCTGTGTGTGACACCGCAGGAGCGAGGAACGTCTCCTTACCTGCCGCCGGCCACAATGCGGAAGGAAGGAGGTGGGCGGGATGTTACATCCCGCTCATCTCTGCCCCTCCGCTTTGATTGGCCGGCCGCTTAGTGACGTCGCTGTGATGCCGAACGGATTGTTCGGCAGTCACAGCGACGACGCCGACCAGGTAAGTGCGTGTGACGCTGCCGTAGCGATAATGTTCGCTGCGGCAGCGATCACACGATATCGCATCCACGACGAGGGCGGGTGCTTACACGCTCGATATCGCTAGCAATTGCTAGTGATGTCATAGCATGTAAAGCCCGCTTAAGAGTTGGAGTGTTTCCTCTACAGATTTTCAGGCAATGCTACATTTTTAGAGCTTACCTCATGATTTTACTGATTGTAAGTGAAAGGCAGGAGGGAGCTTCACTCACTTCTGTGTTTGATGGTGCACAGACCAGCCAGGGACCTCCTGAATATTGTATATGTATACTGTATATACAGTACAGACCAAAAGTTTGGACACACCTTCTCATTCAAAGAGTTTTCTTTATTTTCATGAATCTGAAAATTGTAGATTTACATTGAAGGCATCATAATTATGACTAACACATGTGGAATGAAATACTTAACAAAAAAAGTGTGAAACAACTGAAAATATGTCTTATATTCTAGGTTCTTCAAAGTAGCCACCTTTTGCTTTGATTACTGCTTTGCACACTCTTGGCATTCTCTTGATGAGCTTCAAGAGGTAGTCACTGGAAATGGTTTTCACTTCACAGGTGTGCCCTGTCAGATTTAATAACTGGGGTTTCTTCCCTTGTAAATGGGGTTGGGATCATCAGTTGGGTTGGGCAGAAGTTTGGTGGATACACAGCTGACAGTCCTACTGAATAGACTGATAGAACTTGTATTATGGCAAGAAAAAAGCAGCTAAGTAAAGAAAAACAATTGGCCATCATTACTTTAAGAAATGAAGGTCAGTCAGTCTGAAAAATTGGGAAAACTTTGAAAGTGTCCCCAAGTACAGTGGCAAAAACCATCAAACGCTACAAAGAAACTGGTTCACATGAGGACCGCCCCAGGAAAGGAAGACCAAGAGTCAACTTTGCTGCGGAGGATAAGTTTATCTGAGTCACCAGCCTCAGAAATCCCAGGTTAACAGCAGCTCAGATTAGAGACCAAGTCAATGCCACACAGAGTTCTAGCAGCAGACACATCTCTAGAACAACTGTTAAGAGGAGACTTTGTGCAGCAGGCCTTCATGGTAAAATAGCTGCTAGGAAACCACTGCTAAGGACAGGCAACAAGCAGCAGAGACTTGTTTGGGCTAAAGAACACAAGGAATGAACATTAGACCAGTGGAAATCTGTGCTTTGGTCTGATGAGTCCAAATTTGAGATCTTTGGATCCAACCACCGTGTCTTTGTGTGACGCAGAGAAGGTGAACGGATGGCCTCTACATGACTGGTTCCCACTGTGAAGCATGGAGGAGGAGCTGTGATGGTGTGGGGGTGCTTTGTTGGTGACACTGTTGGGGATTTATTCAAAATTGAAGGCATACTGAACCAGCATGGCTACCACAACATCTTTCAGCGGCATGCTATTCGATCCGGTTTGCGTTTAGTTGGACCATCATTTATTTTTCAACAGGACAATGACCCCAAACACACCTCTAGGCTGTGTAAGGGCTATTTGACTAAGAAGGAGAGTGATAGGGTGCTACGCCAGATGACCTGGCCTCCACAGTCACCAGACCTGAATCCAATCGAGATGGTTTGGGGTGAGCTGGGCTGCAGAGTGAAGGCAAAAGGGCCAACAAGAGCTAAGCATCTCTGGGAACTCCTTCAAGACTGTTGGAAGACCATCTCCGGTGACTACCTCTTGAAGCTCATCAAGAGAATGCCAAGAGTGTGCAAAGCCGTAATCAAAGCAAGAGGTGGCTACTTTGAAGAACCTAGAATATAAGACATATTTTCAGTTGTTTCACACTTTTTTTGTTAAGTATTTCATTCCGCATGTGTTAATTCATAGTTTTGATGCCTTCAATGTGAATCTACAATTTTCAGTCATGAAAATAAAGAAACTCTTTGAATAAGAAGGTGTGTCCAAACGTTTGGTCTGTACTGTATATATAGACATGGAGGAGACAACATATTGTACATAAAGTGAAATATTAGAGCAGTGAGGGAGACCCTTTTTTTGAGACTTAGATATTCCCATATGGCATATTTAGTTGCCTAACATAAGTGGCTCTCATCTATTGATACAAGTAGAATATATCTTTGTACCGTGTTAGGCCTCTGCCACACTCACGTGAATTTCACGCACGTGCCGAGAGACACGTATTTTCCCTGCGTGTTGCGTGCATGTAAGTACGTGTCTCTGGTACGTGCGTGACACGTGTGTTCTACGTGTGCTATCCGCGATAGCACACGTAGAATCAGTAATTATTATACTCACCTGGTCCTTCCTGATGTCCGCGCTGCTGTCCGTGGTGCTGATCCTCGGTCTCCAGCCCTCCTGTCTCCCCGCTGCTGCTGCTGCCAGGCAGTGAAGTGAATATTCAATGAGAATAATGAGCGGCGGTCGGCAGCAAGAGGCAGCAGCGGCAGAGACAGGAGGGCTGGAGAAGGTGAGTTAATGTTTTTTATTTTTTTCCCTGACATGTGTGTTTACTCCGGCGCGTGTCACACGGGACCGCATCCACACTACACCCGTGTGGTACGGGTGCGGGCCGTGTAACACCCGTGCTGCCGGAGAAAACACTGACATGTCAGCGCTTTGAAAATCGCACACACGTACAAACGCACACGGACACACGTTCCGTGTGGTTTTACGTGTGTGTGCCTGCTACCATAGGGTAGCATTGCTGTACATGTCTCCGTGCCGCCGGTACGTGTAAAAAATGCCAAACACGTGCCGGAGGCACGGATGTGTGGCGCAGGCCTTAGCCAGTAGAGATAAAAAAATTGTTTAAAAGAACAGAGAGTCCTCAGTGCTTGATACCTTTTAATGGCTAACTGAAAAGATGGTAATAATTGCAAGCTTTCGAGACTACTCAGGTCTCTTCATCAGGCATGGTATAACACAAAATCTGAAGAGTCACATATTTATACACAACAGGACTTAGAATAGTGCAGTAAAAAAAAAAAAACTAAAAAAAAAACAAAAAAAAAAAACTATTCTAAGTCCTGTTTTGTATAAATATGTGACTCTTCAGATTTTGTGTTATACCATGCCTGATGAAGAGACCTGAGTAGTCTCGAAAGCTTGCAATTATTACCATCTTTTCAGTTAGCCATTAAAAGGTATCAAGCACTGAGGACTCTCTGTTTTTTCTCATCTATTGTTCATTATGGTGGGTATCAGGTGTCCTGTTTTTTAGTATTTTTACCAATTGCCTTTAATGGAAAGCTAGGATTCCAAATGCAGAAGCGGCATTTTTCAGCTATCTGACTAATTGGGAAAGCATTGACAATAACTTATCCCGAAGCTGAATGATTATCTTCAACAGAAAATTAGTCAATGTCAACCAAGCCTCCTCCATGTTTTTGGGTCAGACAAAGTACAAACCCTCATCCTCTGGTTGTTTAGTCTAGGATAAGTAAACTAGCTATGGGAAGTAATGATTTAAAAGTGATAACATAGGAGTGCCACAACAGCTTATATTTGTCACCTTGCAGTGTGTGAGGGTGAGTGATTGGGTGTTATGTTTGTGATGGTTATAGATAAGAGGACCTCTTAAGGTGGTCAAGCTGTGGGAGAAAAAAAGAGATTATGACAATTAAGTGTGTGCTAATGAGGCCATGTGAAGGTCCTATGCCAATGAACTTGGGCATTTTTTAATACATTTCACTCTACATTGCAAAGAAAAAAAAGATTATGTTCCTCGAAGAACAAACTGAACTTCTCCAAAAGCACATCATATATAGATTGTAATTACACATTTATGGAAAATACTGATTTCAGTGATGTAGAAAGAGTCCTAGACAAGTCTAAGATTTGTTTGACATGTAGGAATTCTGGATTAAACTCAACATTTTTTGGTCAACTAACCACAATGAGTAATCGTCAAAATTATGCCAGATGTACATGGAGCATGTGCATGCTCACAAGACACGTGTACAAGAGTAAATTATCTTTTCAGCGTCAAATGGGTTAAGATTGCTGAAATTTTTTTTTGTTTCCTTAGTTGAGGCATTAGCTTCATACAAAAACTTTCCCCACGAAAGCCCCTGTAAGTGCCAAGCGCTGATGTTTGTTTGAACAGAGTGACGATGACACAGAGGATTTAATGTCTTTCCTTTGCAGTAAACACTTTTGGCCTGTGAAGTATGTAAACCCAAAGTGTTGTTGTGAAAAGTCTTCATACAACAGGCTTAGCACGAGAAAACACACACACAGTGACTGTCTCTTCTTCTCACTGAGGGCCCACCCTGTGTCACTGCTGATAACCTTCACCGGGGGACTGCCTAGAAGAAGAGACTGATGGCAGACATGGCCCATGTGTTCTTCTACCCATAGAGAAATGTCAATTTGGTCATTTAATCACTGTCCTATTTTTATTTGACCTTCAAAGTTTGTTTCCTCCTAGGAACATTAAATTGTGTTATTGAGGTCTATAACATCTGTATATGGTGGTAAACTAGCAACTAGTGTTCAAGAACAGTGTGGCATCTTTCTGTGGGCCCTAACAGTTCTACAGGGGCATATGATCATGATATGACAATGGTTTTTCAACAACAAAGCTATAACGCAGTGCGCACACTGCGTTTTTGATGCGTTTTTTAACGCTGTGTAATTGGTGCAGTTTTTTTTACAAATCTGCATGTCTATCCTTATGCCAGCATAGTCAATAAAAATTCTGAAGTGCTGTGCACACATTGCTTATTTCTTTCTTGCAGATTTGGTGCAGAAAAATAATTTGCAGTATGATGCCTTTTTGCCTGCGTGTTTCAGCCCTTCCACCCATTGACGTCATCATGGCCCAAAAACGCACCAAAAACATGCGATTTTTGTTGTGTTTTTTTCTGCCAGATGGTGCAGATTTGATGCAGAAAAACACTCAGCGTGCGCACATCGCCTAAGAGAGCTTGTTTTTTTTGGGATAATTTGAATTTGTCTGTGGAATCGTTTGGAGTACATAACACTTATTAGTGAACTTTTAATAACTCTATGAAGAAGTATATAAACAAATGAGCAATTTTGAAAGCTTTATGCTAATCACTGTGCTGCTGTCAGTACAATTAATGCAATACCAAAATTATATATTTAATTATGTTTTATTACTTTTACACGATTAGTACACAAAAAATATGTTTAGAAAGTATTTGTTCTTGTGTCTCCATATAGAGTCATAAGTTTTACAATTTTCCCACAATGAAACTGTATAAAGGCTTTTTTGAATGACAAGTTTAAAGGGGGCTTTACATGCTACGATATCGTTAATGTTTTATCGTCGGGGTCACATTGTTAGTGACGCACATCTGGCGTCATTAACAATATCGCAGCGTGTAACACTTACCAGCGACCTTAAGCGACCTCAAAAATGGTGAAAATCGTTCACCATGGAAAGGTCGTTCCAAAACCAAAAATCGGTAATGGTTGATTATCGATGTTGTTCCTCGTTCCTGTGGCAGCACACATCGCTATGTGTGACACCGCAGGAGCGAGGAATGTCTCCTTACCTGCCTCCGGCCGCAATGCGGAAGGGATGAGGTGGGCGGGATATTACGTCCCGCTCATCTCCGCCCCTCCGCTTTGATTGGCCGGCCACTTAGTGACGTTGTGGTGACGTCGCTGTGATGCCGAACGTCCCTCCCCCTTGAACGAGAGATTGTTCGGCAGTCACAGCGACGACGACGACCAGGTAAGTGCGTGTGACGCTGCCATAGCGATAATGTTCGCTGTGGCAGCGATCACACAATATCGCACACACGACGGGGGCGGGTGCTTACACGCTCGATATTGCTAGCAATTGCTAGCGATATCGTAGCGTGTAAAGCCCGCTTTAGTTTTCATTTGTACCAATTTTGGGCATATATGACATTTTGTTTATCATATGAGGTTTTTTTTATCACTTTTTATTTCATTTTTTGGGCAGACTACATGAATACACAACAATAAATTTAGAATTGCTTTTAGTTGTATTTTTACAGAGCTTACTATGTTGTATAATGGATAACTATGATTGTTAACTCTATTCTGTGGGTCAATAAAATTACTATACAGTACATCTTCTGCGTAAAAATCACTTAATCCCCTTCACCGCCGAGCCTGTTTTCACCTTCATGACCAGTCCAATTTTTGCAGTTTTGACCAGTGTCCCTTTAGGTGGTAATAACTATGGTACATTGAACATTTTCTTTCATGACATATTGTACTTCATGTTAGGGGTAAATTTAGGATGATATTCTTGCATTTATCTGTGAAAATATCAGAAAGTTGATGAAAACATTGAAAACTTTGTAAATTTCAAACTTTTCATTTTTATGCACTTAAACCAGTTTCTCCTGTGTACGCCAATACTCTATTTTTATATATACTGTATATATATCTATATATATATATATATATATATATATATATATATGGTATATAACTACTATTTAGGTACGCAGCAGGTCTAGAAAGGGAAGGAGCGCCATTTGACTTTGGGAACACAAAATTGTCTTGAATCGATAGAAAATGCCCATAATGTGCAGAAACAGTGGAAACCTACTACCAAGTGACCCCATTTTTTAAACTAGACTCCTCAAGGAATCTAGATGTGTCTTGAGCACTTTGTACTCCGAAGTGTGTAACAGATTTTTATAACGTTCAGCCGTGACAATAAAAAATCATATTTTTCCCACAAAATTGTTGTTCTAGCCCAAATTTTGCATTTTTACAAGGGCAACAGCAAAATATGCACAAGACAATTTGTTGTGTAGTTTCTCCCGAGGGCAACAATATGTAGTCGAAAACTTCTGTTTGAGTGCATGGCAGGGCTTGAAAGGGGCACTATTTAAATTTTTGAACTTTATTTTGGCTAGAATAAATTGCAAACACCATGTCACATTTGAAGGGCCCCTGACATGTCAAAATAGCAAAAAACTGCCCACTCAAAACACCCTATTCTACAAAATGTATCCCTCAATGAATTCATTGAATACTATTGGGTGGTGAAGAAAAAGAATTACATTTTTACCTGTAAAATGTTGTTTTACGCTATATTTCCAATTTGCACAAGGAAAACAGGTAAAAAAAAAGCCCGTAATGTGCTGCACAATTTTTCCTGAATGTAGCAATACCCCACATGTGACTGTACATTACATTACGTTTGGCCACACCAAAGGGCTCAGGAGGGAAGAAGCACCATTTGAATTTTGGAGTACAGATTTTCCTAGATTATTTTACGGACTCCATTTGTGGAGTCCCTAAGAACCAGAACAGCAGAAACCAAGTGACCACATGATGGAAATTACACACTTCTGGGAATTCATCTATGGATGTAGTGATTTTGTCTCTGGAAAACAAGCACGGAGTCAAACTCAGTGAATGTTGCCAAATTAAAAGTTGCAAATAAGCCCTTGTAGTGCCCAGTACATTGTAGTGCCTGTACATTTTGCCGCACTAATGCTTCTGGACACACACATCTTGTACATTAAGCAGGCTCTCCTCACTACAACAATGCCAAATGTGTGAACGATAACTTTGGTTTAGACATATTGTGGTGCTCAAAATGGAGGGGCATTTGGATTTGGGAGTGCAGATTTTGCTGGTTTTCTTTTTTTTGGGAAGTCATAAAGCTTTTCCAGAGCCTTTGTGCTATCATGATCTGGACACCCTCACTTATTTCTTTTATCAGATGACAGACCTGTGCAGGTACTTGTTTTTTTGTGGGTTGAGTTGAACATTATTAGCAGCAATTTGGGGTACAGTATATTTTGGATTCGTTTACATTTATCCTGTGCACTAAGCTGTGCACTTATAACCGGGTTTCCATCTACATCTTACATACGTAATTCAGGTAAAACCCTAGATGAATCCACTCACTAATTAGGCAGCAGAGTTATTCTGAGCTTTTTTCACCTCTGGTCAGAAAGTCCTTTTCAAAGGTGCACAAAATTGTTGTTGACCGCACTTTTGTGCACTCCTAAAAATATGGAGAAATGTAAGAAGATGGACACTGCCGGTCCATAGGCCAGACTGGATTTCAAAGTGACTCCCTCTGCCTTAATAACGTGAATTTTCTATAGGGAATTTTGTCTGAATCACGATTTTAAGAGACTTACACGTAAACCCTAATGTAAGTGTTCAATATAGAGTGCAGGATAAAGGTGAGCCTAGCCTTCCTGCGATCTTTGGGAGGCAGAATAAACAAATCAACAGTAGTTGAAGAATTGGCTTTATTACTATTTTTACACCATTCATCTTGCAGTTTAAATTATTAGGCAGCTTTATTCCTCAGGTCAGAACAATTACAGCTATACCAGAATTATATATTTTTTTAAGTGTGACTACTATCACACTATTTTTTTAAATAAAGTTTTCTTGCATCACTGAATTTTGAAGGCTATAGGTTTTTGTTATGTACTGCCTACTGGGCTGCATAATGTTTTATGATCAATTACTATTCCGTTTTTTTTGAGGCAGAATCAAGAAAAGAGCAATTTTTTTGTGCTGTTCACTGTGTTATAAGAGTGACAAGACAACTTTATTCTTTGGATCAGTACAGCGATACCATATTTATATTTGTTTTATGCTTTGCAATTTCAACACCATAAAAACAATTTCATAGAAAAAACATAGTTTTTGCATTGCTGTATTCTGAGAGCTATAGCTTTTTTATTTCTCTGCTGCCAGAGCTGTATGAAAGAAGTTGTTTTCAGCAATACAATTTTTATCTACATGCGACATTTGATCACGTTTTATTTTAATTTTTTTTGGCGGCATGATGGAAAAGCATAGTTTTTTGCCGCTTTTTTGTGTTCACTGGAAGGGTTAACTAGTTTTACAGTTATAAAGATCAGGCCATTTCAGATATGGAGATAACAAATATGTGTACTTTTTTTGTTTATTTATTTTTAAACATAAATATACGTATTTATCAGTATCGTATTTTCTTCATTTTTGTGTGCTTTTTTTTAAAAAAAAAAAAATAATTAAATTTTTTACTTTTTCTTAATTAGTCCTTATATGGGACATTAACTTTTATTACTCTGATCTCTGGTATAATCCATTTCAGTGCATAAGTATTGCAATGTATTATACCTATCAGTTTTATAGCCTCTCAGACCATTCTTCAGGCATCAGGCTTGCTGTAGCTGTGACCTGGAGGTCATCATGACCCCCTGATAATGACCGCTTGTTGCCATGACAATGAACGAGCCCCCCCCCCCCGTGATCATGTAGCAACAGTCCTGATCACTAAGAAGAAGAATACACTCTTTCTTCCAGCCTCCTAAATGCTGCGATAGCTATTAATTGCAACATTTACGAGATTGGACAGCCAGGGGTGGTGTGGGGACCACTCCTAGGCTGTGAGACTGAGTCTCTGCTGTCCCATGAGCTGGTGTTCTGGTGACAATCATACATGCACAGCTCCAATGCATGCGTGATCATCATGATGTTACCCATATGTCATAGTTACCCCAGTAACCCCTATATAGTAGTTTTTACTGGTATCGTTCGGTATATATTGACTTTTTTGATCACTGATTATATATTTCATAAGGTGAGATAAACAAAAACAGAAATTATGGCATTACTTTTCATATATTTTTAAGAACAGTCAACTCATAGTTTAATATATATATATATATATATATATATATATATATATATATATATATATATATATATATATTTTTTTTTTTTTTCATTTTCTTATATTTCTACACCAAAAAGCGTTTAGTCCCACAAGGGTGCTTTAACATGTGTTCCTTTTTGTCATACAGATATTAGCCTCTTCATGTTATGCCTATTTTAATGGTCCAACTGACATACATAGTCCAAGTACAAATCTCAATGTGTGAGTTTGTTCTGAACTTAAGAATCTTAAAGGTATATACAGTCATGAGAAAACCTTTCAATTTTATTGTTTTAGCTGTCAGAATCAACATCTTCCTTAGAATGTCTTAAAATTGGATAAATACAAGCTTAACTGAATGATAACTAGGGATGTGTGAGCATGCTCGCTATTGCTAATCGATCAATCACCGGGGTGCTCGAGCACACTGATTACACAATCGAATATCGTGGGTGCTTGAATGTCATGCTTGAGTCCCTGCCCCTCATGTCTTGCAGCTGTTTTTGAGCTACTAAACATGCATGGATTGTCTGTCCATAACGGTAATGCTGTAGCCATGTTGGCTACTGGCATACTGTGATCGGCTGGCCATAATGTATCATTGGGTCTTTTTAAGACTACGTCACACAATGATTGGCACACTCAACCCCAGAAACAGTGTAGCTGCTGGAGGAGGAATAGGTTTGGATTAGAGGCATATAGACAAAGTTTATTGCCTTATGGGGGCTTTACACACTGCGACATCGCTAGCAAACAATATCGCTAGCTGTTCTGCGACGTCGCTGTTGCTGCCAAACAATCCCTCCTTCAATGGGGAGGAGCGTTTCGGCATCACAGCGACGTCACAGTGGCGTCAGAAAACGGCCGTCCAATAGAAGAGGAGGGGAGGAGATGAGCGGCCGGAACATGCCGCCCACCTCCTTCCTTCCTTCCTTTTTTGATGGACGCAGGTAGGATGATGTTCGTCGTTCCTGCGGTGTCACACACAGCGATGAGTGGTGCCGCAGGAATGACGAACAACCATCGGCATGCACCACCAACAATATTATGAAAAGGAGCAACATGTCAATGATCAACGATTTTTGCTGTTTTTGCTATCATTGATCGTCGCTCCTAGCTGTCACACTCTGCGATATCGCTAACAACGCCGGATGTGCGTCACAAACACCGTGACCCCAACGATATATCGTTAGCGATGTCGCAGCATGTAAAGCACCCTTTACAGTCCTTGGTGCTGCACACTAAAATCAGTAAAATCATAAATCCTTTTCAGGGCTACATCTGTTCTATTCCCTATTAATACCGATATTAGCGCATTTGTGGCACCCCTGAGGCTGAGGTCACCACAGGGTATTACACCTCAATTAGGGTGCGGTATCTATCTCTAGTGAGAGGGGGGGTTAATCACCGGTGTTCCACATCCACACACTACATACAGCATAGCAGCCTTCTCACAGTGTGAGATGGCTCAGGGTAGGCAGGGGGTCGCAATCATGATACATGGGACTTCCCAGGTCACTGAAGCCAGCCACCTAGGGGGGCGGGATCCACCTTGGATAGATATAGGCGCAACACACTCACACAAACAGATCCAATCAGAACCATAGTTCTGGCAAGACATCTCTGGACAACTTGGACTTTACTGGGCCCAGGGGCTTGGAGCAGGAGCTCAGCCAGGGTACCTAACTGCAGAGGGTGACACCCTAGAAATAGGACTCTCACTTTTTCTCTCTCAAAACACTGTTGGTGACTCCTTTGCCGGATTTGGGATTGACCTGAGCCCATCACGGTAGTGACCAGTGTGACCGGGCTGGCAGCTGAAGTTGTGAGTAAACTACACCCTGAACCCACAGAGACTTAGGCGCCAACAGCCATTACACCCTTCATCATCCACCTGGGGCCCACTCCGCCTGTGGGGAGTGACACCATCCTGGCTGCCGTAACACCTGCCCCAGAGAGGAACCTGGCAGCAGCTGCTATTCCCTGGCTGCATACCACTAGTGGCGTCACAACAAAATTTCCCCAATACCCCGCTTCCCCCACTATTTACTATATGCCTTGGCGCAACGGAACCTCACCTGACCCGACCCAAAAGGCCAGGCGACAAGTAGGTTAACCGCCTGCTCCATGCGTCAGAAACAGGATGTTGTGCCCATTAAACCGGGTGCCGTGCGCCTACAGAACTGTGTTAAACCGGATAATTTGGTGTTGAACCATTCCTTTGCAAAAAAAACAGTGGCCATTAACAATTCATGCAGGAAGAAAAGGGGGCGTGCCGTCACGGAGGGCACCCCAAAAAGCCCGCAAACAGAGGATCCCTTACCGGAGGTGGAGTCTACTATCTCGGATGATCTCAGGGAGGCAGAAGGAGAGAGTATGGCCATTGATGTAGGGGACCAGGTTGTCCCAGCACCTGAAACCTTGATGCCTGTGATACCAGACTCCTTCAGTAAGGAAGAGGATCAGAACCTGTCAGAGCTGAAACCGCAGGGTGAAAGTGCGGAGGGGCCCTGCGACCTGTCAGTCACATCCCACTTGGCTGCAGCAGTAAAGATGACACCTTCAGTCTACCCTAGACCTGGAGGGATTCGGTCTTGGCAGTTTTATCACCCGGAGCACCATGGTGGAAAGAAACCTGAGTTAGTGGTGATCCAGCCGTTACAAAAGACTGTCATGGAGGAATCTCTGAGAGGAAGCCTACCTCTGGTACTGTGGATATATTAATACCTATCTGCCGTTGCTGTGGAAAAGCTGGACATTTTGAGCGAGGATGTTTTATGAGTAGTCAACGCCAGGGGGCCGGGACTGGCCCTCCGGAACAAACACCAGCAACCAAGCAAGAATAATTGTTAAATGTTTTTCATATGCAGAAAGTTTTCTCATTGCTGATTATTTCTGACTTGAAATGTTTTGATGACCTGTAACTGTTGAACATATTTGAAACGTTTTGAAAATATTGCTGCTTCCCAAAAAGGAAAGATGTTTTTCTTGTTAACCTGTTACATGTATATATAAAATTGCGGTTTTAATTGTGTTTTGTTGCAGCCCGGAAGTGCTGCCATTTGCTGTGGAGGAATGTGGTACTCCTGAGGCTTGGGTCACCACAGGGTATTGTGTAGCGCCCCTGAGGCTTCAGGCGCCACAGAGTACTGCACCTCCGTTAATGTGTAGTACTTATCCTGGGTCCAGGGAAGATTGGTGCAGGTTTCCACTTACACCACATGCAGTAATACTGGGTTGCACTCCACAATGGGGACTGGGCCAGGGTCGGATCACAGTAGGGGGTCACTACAGCAGTGGGTTTACAGGCCGCCACCGCACCAGGGGCTCCCTGATCCACTGGAAGCGGGGACTCAGGGTCAGGGAGAAGCAACCACCAGGGGGAGTTAGGAGCACACAGTGGGAACAGCAGGTTGACCTAGTGAGAGTAGTGAACCAGCCAGTTGCAGCGGCTGGGGTCAACAGCTCAGAACACACAACACAACTAAAAATGAGGGAGAACAACTTCAGACACAGAGCAAAGCAGACATGCTGCGAGCAGCTCTGTGGGCCAAGGCATTCAACACGGCCGCTAGGGAGAAGCAGGCGGCTGCTTCCACAGGACTGGCGCTGTTGCGATACAGAATCCTAAGGCAGATATACTTCACGTTATCTACCAACTCTGCAAGGGTTGCAGGGAATGACTAGAACAGTCACCGGACCCATCCCAACGAGTCTGCAGCCAAATAGCATATAGGATCCGGGGTTGAAGGCCGGCCCCACAACGGAATTGCGCTATCAGCATACAGAATGTGACATTTTACTGACACCGGGATCCTCAAGTGCTTCATGCCACTCTGGTCCAATACGTAGCACATCAAAGGAGGAAAGGGCTCACAGGCTGACACACACCGGACTTGACATTTCATGGATCCGGGATCGGCTGGAGCCGTTACTCTGGGGCAGCGCTTGAATGACTTGTGAGTAAAAGAACTGAAGCCGCGGCCCCTGTCTCTGCCTCACCTTTACCGGCGCCATTGCCAAGCACTGCGGCGCCAACAGGGACTACTACCACCCCAGTCCTCCATCATCCTCCCCGGGGTAATCCGGCTCTGCCTGTGGGGAGCAACACCATCCCGGCTGCGACTTTTACCATCAGCCCTGGAGAGCAGCACCCATATTGGCGGCCCTCATCCCTGGCCGCATACCACAGGTGGTATCACAATCCTAAAAAGACTTTCCATCCTCCCTACCACCCTTCAAACCCGCCTTCCTGTATGCCTCGAAGTAATGGAATCGGGTGAGGCCACCCTGTGACATCGCAGAGGATCTGTACACCTGGCACAGCAACGAGTAGGTTAAAACACCTGCCCCGTGGGGCGCTACAATTGCACCTTAATTAAGGTGCGGTATCTATCTCGGATACAGTATAGGAGCCTTCTCACAGGGTGGGATGGCTCAGGGTAGGCAGGGGGGTGGCCATCATGATATATGGGTCTTCCCCGGTCACTGAAGCCAGCCACCTGGGGGTCGGGGTCCACCTGGGGTAGATATAGGCACAACATACTCACATAATCAGATCCCATCAGGACCATAGTTCTGGCAAGACATCTCTGGACAACTTGAACCTTACTGGGCCCAGGGGCTTGGAGCAGGAGCTCAGGCAGTGAACCTAACTGCGGAGGGGGACACCCTAGAAATAGGACTCTCACTTTTTCTCTCTCAAAACACTGGTGGTGACCCCTTTACTGGATCTGGGATTGACCTGAGCCCATCATGGCAGTGACCAGTGTGACTGGGCTGGCAGCTGAAGTTGTGAGTAAACTACACCCTGACCCTTTAAAATTGTGTTGGCTTGTCCTTACCGGCGCCGCCGCCCAGTGCTTAGGCGCCAACGGCCATTACACCCTTCATCATCAACCCGGGGCCCGCTCCGCCTGTGGGGAGCGACACCACACCTGCCTCAGAGAGGAACCCGGTAGTGGCGGCTATTCCCTGGCTGCATATCACAGGTGGCATCACAACAAACTTTCTGCAATACCCGTTTCCCCCACCATTTACTGTTCGCCTCGGGACAATGGAACCGGGCAAGGCCACCCCGTGACATCACCTGACCTGACCCGAAACGGCCTGGCAATGAGTAGGTTAATCACCTGCCCCATGGGGCGCTACACATTCACTTTAGGGCTAGCTGCTGGAGAAGGGATAGGTTTGGATCACAGGCATGTAGTCAGGGATTTTAGAATTTGCAGTAGTGCATAGGCTTTACCAGTCTAGGAGTCCCACTCTTTAATGATGTGAAAAAATGTTTTTCTGAGGTCCCCCTCTGCATTGATCCTTTTCAATTTTAGCTATCTTGATTTAGAATTGCTGCTGTACTTAGGATCCCTGTGCCATTGCAAGACTCTGTTTCGGCTATGCTTTAGCTTTTAGATAGTTGGCCTCACATTTGACTCTAGGGAACTTTTGTTTACAGATGAGTTCATGCTCAATTCAATGACTGCAAAGTTCCCATGTTCTGTGACTGTAAAACACGCTCTAATCATCATCCCTTCACTACCAAACTTGACAGGTGGAATGAGGTGTCAGTGCTGATATGATGTGTATGGTTTTCCCCACACTTAACACAAAGCATAGCAAAATATCTCCATTTTGGTTTCGTCTGTCCAAAATGCATTGCTCCAATAGTCCAGAGGTTTGTTCAGATGAAAATTTTGAAATCTTTAAATGGCTACCTTTTTCATTTTAGAAGAAGAGACTTTCTTTTAGCAATTCTTCGAAATATGTCACAAATGTTTAGTCTCTTTTAAATTGTGCTGCCATGGACTTGAACATTGAACATGCTGATGCCAGTCTCAGCTGTAGCTCTTGTTTTTTTTTTTGCAAATTCTTTGAGCATTGCACAGTCTGACTTTGGGGTGAATTGCTGCACTGTCCACTCCTGGAAAGATTGTAAACTGTCTGGAAGGTTTCTTACTTGTGAATAGAGATGAACAAACCTTTCAAAGTTCAATTAGCCGATCTTTACCGAGCTTCCCAGTGTTCGCCTAACAGTTCAGCAATCAGTTCAGTGAACATACCATGCCCATTAAATTCAATGGGCGGCTAAACTTATGTGTTGTAAAATGGTGTAGGGACTGTAAAAGAAAGAAAATAAAGCATAACATACTTACCGAGTCTCCAGCGAGGTTGTAACTGCTCCCGCAGCTGTACTTCTGGGGCTGCTGATTACACCTCTTCCATATTCACTGCTTTCCCTGCCCACCAGCATCTCTGATTACCTGCTGTCAGACCCCGCCCCAGACAGCGTCTGTGATTACATAGAAAAAATGTTGACGAGCGCAGATAAAGCCTACAGCTATAGGCTGCAGCCTCCAGCCATGTGCTTATCTTGGCTGTATATGAAAATAAGATGAACTGCATGTGGCTTTTTTTTTTCAAACTATTTAAATAAATAATTAAAAAAAAAAAGGCGTCCAGTTCCCTACAAGTTTGACACCCAGCCAAGGGTGGCACGATGGCTCAGTGGTTAGCAATACAGCCTTGCAGCGCTGGGGTCCTGGGTCCGAATCCCACCAAGGACACCATCTGCAAGGAGTTTATATGTTCTCCCTGTGTTTGCATGGGTTTCATCAGGGTACTCTGGGTTCCTCCCACACTCCAAAGACATACAGATAGGGAATTTAGATTGTGAGCCCCAATGGGGACAGTATTTCTGATGTATGTAAAGTGCTGCGGAATATGTTAGCGCTATATAAAAATAAAGATTTATTTATTTTTATTTTTTAAAGTAAAGCCCGACAAACGGGGGCTGGTATTCTCAGGCTGGGGAAACCCCTAACCTAAAAATAGGAGCCAACAGCCACCCAGGAAGGATTGTCATATCCATTAGATGTGACAGTCCCGGCATTTTACCCAGCTCATCCTGATTTCCCTGGTATAGTGGCAATCAGGGTAATAAAGGCTTAATGTCACCTCACAGCTGTCACTAAGCTCTGGATTAGTAATGGCAGGCATCTATGAAACTCCCCTATTACTAATCTGTAAGTGAAAGTAAATAAATACAAACACCCCAAAAAAATTTTATTTGAAAAAAAAAATACAAAAATCCACCTTCTTGCAACACTTTTTATTAACCTCCAAAATACCCAGGTCTGATGTAATACACATGAGGCTCTACAAAGATTCCAGTTCTGCTACATTTAAACTAACAATGCGCAGACATAGAACATGACTGCCCACTGTAACTTCAAGCAGAGACTGAGCTGCAGCGATCAGCAGTGACATCACCCAGGTTAGTTGTGGCCACAGCTGAAGGTTCTCATGGTTCTCCACCTGTAAACACAGGTAACCTGACCTCAGGGGACCTCAATTAACTCTTTCTGAGTTCACAGACCTGCATCTGCTGACAAAAAATTGTGGGGGTTTTTTTGCCAAGAGCTGCAGATTTGGTGCTGAAATTTCTTCATCATATTCTTGCACCCAATCTACACCTTTTGGTAAATATTGCATCACTACTGCATGCGGTATGATGTGGTAGTGATGCAATTTTTTTTTTGCCAGGAGGTGTAGATTGAGTGCAGAAATATGGTGTAAACATTTCAGCACCAAATCTGCATCTCAACAGTTTTTACCCTGTTTCGGTGCAGTTTTCTTCCAGGAGGTGAAAATTTGTTGCTGAAATCTGGTGCAGACATTTCAGCACCCAATTTGCACCTCCAGGAAAAAAACTGCAGAAAAACGGTGTGAAAACCATTTATGTGCATTTTTTGCCAAGAGATGCAGATTTGGTGCTGAAATATTTACACCGTATTCCTGCACCCAATTTACACCTCCTGGCAAAAAAAAAAAAAAAAAATGCATCACTACCGCATCATACCACATGCAATAGTAGTGTGTTTTTATATTGACTTCCATTATAACCGTTACTCGAGTTGAGCAATTTCAGAGCGTTTAACCTGTTCGACTCAAGGATCGAGCACTCAAACTTTTTAGTGCTTGAACAACTCTAGTTATTGCAGTTATTGCAGAAGGTGTACTTTACTTCGGTTTAGACTTACTTTTTGGTAAATATATGACAATTTATTTTGCCAAGTGTTATTGTTCATCTGAAGCTGAATTAACCAAATTTTAAGACCTTCTGAGGACCAGATTTTTTCTTATCATGTCCTGATACATAAAGCATAGAATACAAAGAGGGTGTACTTATTTTTACATGAATTGTATGATGCTGTTGAGTTGAGGTAATGAGTCCCTTGATAGTTTTGTACATCGTGTTTTGTACTTGGACTGTGAGTGTTGGATATGTGAAATGAGCCATATACTCACAAATAGCTCATTAGACCGTGCTTTCAGCAAGATCTGATAGGCTATACCAGTGGTCGGGAACCTTTTTGGATGACAGAGCCATGAACGACACATATTTTAAAATGTAATTCCGTGAGAGCCATACTCCCCAGAGGGGGAGCGACGCTGGTGGTCAGAAGTTCCCAGGAGGCAGGGTAGATGATGTGGCCACGGAGGAGGGGGTGTGAAGGCTAAAGAGGGTCAGTGTTCGGTGGGTCGACAATACTTCTGCAGGCTCATGGGGTTTCACGGTGGCGGGTGCCACTGATCTGCTGCCGGGGTGCTTTGAATCTCCCACAGTTGACAAGATTGACTTCAAGAAAATGGCTGCAGCGCCTGTGCAGGTCGACGTGATGGACTTCAAGAAAATGGCAATGGAGTCCTATTTGCAGATGCGCCACCTTCGTGGCCATTTTCTTGAAGTCGATCTCATCAACTGCAGGAGATTCAAAGCAGCGACACACGACGAGTCCGCATTATCACCGACCCTGCGCCACATCTGCCGCTCCAGTAAGTCATATGCAGTTTGTAAGACACACCCCCATTTTCCCCCCAGTTTTGGGGGAAAAAAAGTGCGTCTTACAAACCAGAAAATATGGTATTTTTTTATTAAACATTTGTCTGCAAGCCAAATGCAGCCATCAAAAGAGCCACATCTGGCTTGAAAGCTATAAGTTCCTGACCCCTGGATTATAGTATATGGCCATTCATGAACTTATAGTTGCCAAATTTCTCAAATGCTACATGTCACTAGTGACAACAATATCTGAGTGTTTAAAATTCCAGGATCAGATGTAGCTCCGGTCCAAGCACATGCAGCCATAACGCAGCAGTTCATTTAACTGTCACCGGCTGCAGATGGTGTGAGGCCCCTGGACTAGTCAGGGCGTCACAGGGGACTGCACACTCTTTACTGTTAGTGCAGGACTCAATCCCTCTTGGTTCCGAGTTCCTAATTTACAGGCCTGCCTCCATCAGCATCCAAAAATCCCAATCACACCTTGCACCACACCCTGTCAGACACACCAGTGGGCTGCTGAGCTGGAATAGGGCCGCCCACCTAGGGGTCAGGCAGACTGATGGGAGTTGACAAGCCAGTGCAGTGGTAGCCCTCGAGCAGTGAGGAGCTAGGGGGAGCGTGTGGCTCCCGGGGAGTAGAAGATTGGGTTGCAGACAGTGGTCTGGACCCAGAGGAGCTGGAGACCCGGTCACGGGATATTGGGACTGGGTGCCTGGACATAGTCTTGGAAGATGGTTGGCAGTTCGAGTACAATAGCCGGTCTGGGACCGAAAGCACGGCGAGGTACTAGACCCTAGGTCGGGGAGTAGCTTCAAGCAACCCGGCAATTAACCTACAGAGGATAGTGACTTTATGGACTGTCCCCACGAAGCTCAGAGATCAGGGAACTAGTGCAGCAAGGGGGATAGAGCTTTCCAACCTAAGCAGCCCACAGAAATCCCAATTGTGAGTTCTTGAGAGCACAGTTCCTTTACTCACAAAATGTTACTCAAAAAATGGGGAGCGGGGCCCGGCCAGCTTTATGCTAACGGGCCACTTGGACACTTATAAATTTGTGCATGCAGGCAGGCTCTGGACCATCAGGCAGTACTGTAGGGAATGGATACCCGGACGGGCTCCCCCAAAAGGACAGCGGCACCCAGAGACTTGGTTTACCTCGTTGTCAGAGTCTGCTTTTCATCTGAGTAAGTACATGGTCACCCCTGCTTCCAATAAGCCCTTTGCTCCCCTGCATCTCCACCATCTAGAGGCCTGGGGCCTTCCCTACCCGTGGAGGGAAACGTCATCTGGCTGCCCCCATTCCATGAACCCCAGGTACCCCCATCGGCAGCGACGGTACTCCCCATTACCGAACACCACGGGTGGCGTAACGAACTATATCTCCGCTGTAAATATCCCCCTTTCCATTTGAGAGTGGCCATGAGCCCCTGGGTCCGGAGACCCTTGAGCCACGAGTAATCACCCCCGGATCCGAGCGGTTTGATCGCTGCTGGGGCAGCACAGATGGTAAATGCACACATCCTGGGATATTTTCTGTTAGATTGGTAACTTGGCATATGAAAATGTGCCATATTGCTGAAGGTTACTATCATGGGTCCTTTATTAGGGAAGGACCAGATGTAATGTGAAGCAGGGACATACGGATTAACTTCTCAGACAGGAGTCTGTATATGTATGTCTGTCTAATAGGTAGCACATTGTTACTTACGGAAAATGAACTTACATCATTGAGCCAAAGACCATTCCAGAGTCGCATCAGGTTTTTCAGAGTGAAGCCAGACTTCACAGAAGATCTTTGTTTCATACGATTTCTTCAAAATATCTTTTGCAATACAGCGGTAAGGGAAAGAGAATAATATATGGTAGTACACATGAATTAAGCAACTTTGTAATATATCTTATCTGAAAATGTGCTTCTTTCATTCCCATTTCATGACTAAAATCTGTCTTCTGTGAAGACAGACCTTGATATTACTTAGACAGGAGATTACAGTTGGTGCTTCAAAACTCTATGATGAAGGGAGGAGTTACAAGCAGATGTGGACATTGTACTACAGGTTTACATGAAACAACAGTTGTAGTTCTCCATAGAACTTTATAAGCACCAAATGTCATCTCCTATCTCTATAATGGGAAATCTGTGTTCACTGTAGACAAATTTTCTTGTGAACTGAGAATTTTGAGAATGAAATATGAGTCCAGGAGGAGAAATAGAGGATTTCTCGAGTAAGATATTACAAAGTTTCTTACTGTATTTTCACATGTCTCATTCATTTCTTAAAAAAAATGATGGTTACTCTAGAATTTTACCATATTTACTTTGTACCTGATCCAATGGTAATTCAGTGTCTGAGACAGGTTGGTTGCTATAGGCTGCATGACAATATCAATTGAAAAGACTGTGGTTAGTATGTATAGAAAACACTGTGGTAAGTCTTCAAAGTCTTGGGTAAAATTCCTTCACTCTACTATCATGGCTGGCAGGGATCTAAGACCATGTAGAAGACTCAACCATTCGGATTACAAATCCTGCAAATTTTTCATTAATTGCCCCATATCATATCCATACTAGAGGGGGAATGTGTAAAGTGTAAACCGGTAAAATGCTCCATAACCAACGTTGGCTGTGTTAGAATTGAAAACGTGCCAGTGGTATATCACATCCAGAGATAAAGTTTTCCATGAGTTGGTTCAAATCCTTTTTAGCATCTTTCAATGAAAAAAATAGCAATTTATTTCCGATGCTATTTCATCAAAGAGACAAGTTGAAGGTTAATTACAACATGCCATGTGCTTCCAATAATATAAGTTATGGATTGCGTGGAGAAGGTTGCCAAATTCTAAAGTTTCACCGCAGGAAATGTCTTTTGATGCAGAATGAAGACGTACGTACATGGAAAAGATCTACACAAGCATGACTTGGATATACATTGCTGACAAACCACATCAAACTTTATTTCTCACATAATCTATGCTAAAGTCCATCCGCTATAATTGCTCTCCAGGGGCTTTAGTAACGCAGGATTGACCGGCATCATAGCGTTACTCGCTTGTTGTATTATCACAATATGCAATCACAGTCATTATCTCCTTCCACTGCTTAGTGATCATCCCTGGTTCAGTTTCCTTAAGTGTTTTCTGGTACATATGTCTTAAGATAATTTTTCATGTTGGCAATAAGCCTAAAATAATGAATGGTCAATCAAGTCAACCTTTGACATCCAGACGACTGTAATAGCGATTATTATTTAGTTCATTGCCAATATTGAAAACCATTTTATGCAGTTATGCACGTTTCTATTATTCTGTTATCTTTTATTGGCATTCATTAGCACAGTTACTAGAATAGGAAAGGCAAGAAAATTGTCAGATTAGTAAAATGACTGGAGTTATAGATGGAAATTCACTAAGAATTAAGGAAACCATTTTTCAGGTTATTGGCATTCTTTAATTCCTTTGTCATATTCAAACCACAAACGCAAGAAAAAAAATATCTGAATTAATCTTTAGGATATGTGCACACAATCAGGACCCGCTGCGTCCTCTGCAGGAGGCCACAACTACCCATGTCCACGATCAGGGTTTGGGCCGCTGTGGTCTTTCTCTCTGTTCTCCCTACAGAGAATGCTTGCAGCTCCACAGCAAAGAATTGAGATGCTTGGGACTCGGAGTGCCACACCGCAGGTTTGTTTTTGCTGTGGGCTGTATATGCACAGTAGGCATAGGATTTCTATAAATCTCACCCACTGTGCTTGTACTGTACAACACAGCGTTTTGGAAGCAGCTGAAACACACTGCATCCAAAACGCTGTGAATCATTATCGTTGACACATAGCCTAAAGGGCCATTTAGACGCTGCGACATTGCTAACGATTTATCGTTCGGGGTCACGGTGTTTGTGACGCACATCTGGAGTCGTTAGCGACATCACAGCATGTGAGACCTATGAGCGACCATAAACGATCGCAAACGAGACAAAAATCGTTTCTCTGTGAGAGGTCGTTCACTTACCATTTATTGTTGTCTGGCCAGTATCGATGTTGTTCGTCGTTCCTGCGGCAGCACAAATCGCCATGTGTGGCACCGCAGGAACGAGGAACAATATTGCACCTGCAGCCGCCGGTAATGAGGAAGGAAGAAGGTGGGCCGAACGTTAGTTCCGCTCATCTCCGCCCCTCCGCTTCTATTGGGCGGCCGCATAGTGACGTCGCTGTGATGCCAAACGAACCACCACCTTAGAAAGGAGGCGGTTCGCCGGCAACAGCAACGTCGCTAGGCAGGTATGTGTGATGGGTGTTAGCGACGTTGTGCGACACGGGCAGCGATTTGCCCGTGACGCACAACCGACAGGGGCGGGTACGCTCGCTAGCGATATCGGTACCGATATCGCAGCGTGTAAAGTACCCTTTAGAGTGCCTTCACGTGCAGCGTTTTTGGAAATATAAAACTTTTTGAATTTCTCCTGTTTATTTATTTTTTGTGGATAGATGTTAGCTAG
Source organism: Anomaloglossus baeobatrachus (assembly GCF_048569485.1). Lineage (NCBI taxonomy): Eukaryota > Metazoa > Chordata > Amphibia > Anura > Aromobatidae > Anomaloglossus > Anomaloglossus baeobatrachus. Next base: position 200,875,526 of record NC_134354.1, read on the forward strand.
AAGTCAGTAGGGTAATATGACATGTACTCTAAACTTTACTTTTTTGTACTATTTCTGCTCCGTTTTATTACTTTTTTTGTCTCTACAATTTTTTTAAAATACAGTAAGTTTGAGGAGTGGACTTTTTCATGTGCTTTGTTATAAGCTTCTGACTTTGAAAAAATGCATTTTAACATTTTGTGAACAAAAAAATTGCTTAAAAAATGCATGCAATTCTGTTAGGTCCGGGTGATGGTGGATCCTCTGGGCCGTGCACCAGACTCCCCCAGTGAGGCAACCTGGAGCTAACCCCTATACAGGGACTGTCCGGTCACCCCACCAGAGGGCCTAGGTACACGGTAGCCGGAATACTAGCGGGACCGGGATAGCGTCCCTCAGGGAACGGGTAGAACGGAGTCTTTAGAACCACAGAGTTCTTGGAGACAATTAAGGGAGGCCGGTACGGGTGCTGGTTAGGAAGCTCAGACGGGATCCGGGTTAGCTGGATGTGACGGGGAGGCAGCCGGGTGAAGCCGGGGATCACAGACAGGCACAGGCAGATGTAACGGTGGTGGGATTCCCCGCTGACGGACACCGGAGGACCTCTAGGCAAACCCGGATTCAGGAGCCGGTTACGGAGGCAGAGCAGACTCTACGAAAGAGACAGAGTTAGCACAGGCAAGGCACATGGGGACCTGGACTCCTAGCTTGCAGAACTTGACGAACAGGCGACGCGCTCCAGGCAGGGAGCTCCTAATATACCTGACCCTGACTGATGTAATATCCTGTTTAGGGAGTGCAGGGCCTTTAAGAGGAAGTCAGTGACCGCGCGCGCGCCCTAATGCACATGCGTGACGCCCGGGTGCCGGAGGCCAGAGCAGGGAGCGGTGCCGAGGAGGACGTGTGGCTGGAGGCAGGAGACCCGGGGACAGGAGCGGTGAGTGAGAAACGACGTCGGGACCCGGGGAGCGTGACAAATTCATAACTTTTTTTGTTTCTTGTTTTTTTTTTTTAAAGACCAGCTCTCCAATGCTACCAATCGAATGTTTGTCAAGTTGTTTTACGTGCTATTCCAGGATCAAAGCTGAAAATACCACTGTTGCTTGGGTAAAGGTATCTGATCAAGCAATCCCTAGGTGTTTACTGGCAGGCCACTACTACAGCCAGTCTGTACTCATAACTCATAGATTTTGGCCAGTAGTTCTCGCCAGGGGCTTAATAATAGCAATGTCAGAGATTGCGACCGCGTCCAAGCCTCAGGAGGACCCATTGACCCCAGTGCCCACTTTAGCTGGATGTGCATCCAAGGACGCATATTAAGCTGCAGTGTATAGTGGCGCAAGGACCCATTGGGTCACTGCATCGCTGTACATGCTGCTAGCCAATCAGAGGCCGGGAGCTGACCTTGGCATGCCTGTGACTAGGGGTGTATGGCAGTGACGTCATGTGCTATGGCGTGCATGCCAATGACAACTGACAACTTCTATTCCAGTTGTAGCATAGGACGCCAAATGATGGTGTAGCAGTTGGAGGTGATTTGAAAGTTTTGTTTTTTTTCTTTATGTGTACCGCCCCAGCGCCAGCAGCCAGGCTGCTGCTCGGATCCGGATCCGCGGTGGCTCGAGGGATCTTCGGATCCAGGAGGGGCCGCGCGGACACCCGAAATAAAAGGGGGGTATTTACAAGGGGTTTTGTCGTTAGCGTTCGTGACGCCACCCACGGTGTGTGGTAAGGTGTAATACCAACGCTGCTGTGGAGAGCGCCCGGTGGCGATGGTATGGTAGCTAGGTGTTTAACCCCTCCGTGGGTAGGGGGAGAATGCCCCGGGGCTTGGTGGTGGTGAGAGGGGAGCTCCGTTGGGGAGGAAAGGGTCACTGTGTACTCACTCAGTCCAATAACACTGACACCGAAAACTTGTAAACCGGAATTTTTAGCACCACTGTAGCAGGGAGGGAGTACACTGGGATCCCGTGCCCGATGGTGTTGCTTGTTAGCCTGTGACCTTTTCCTTGGCACTTTCTTTACTGGTTGGCCCTTGTAGTGTAAAACTAGTTGGGTCCCGCTCACCTGTATGGCTAATGAAGTGAGCTTGCTCTCAGGGTTCACACTTGGGATTTTCTGGACTATGTATTGGGAAAGTCCTATCCCCCTCGTTGCGCTAGTACCCCGATTTTGGAGCGGGTGGATGACGAATCATGAAGTCTACGCTCTCGTCGAGTAAATTACTAGGACGCTTGAAGCTACTTCCCGGCCTAGGGTCCACGTACCCCGCCATGCCCTGGCTCCTGCCCGGAGATGGCTCAAGGCCACCGGCTGCCCTGCTCAGCATTTCTGTGCCCCTTGACACGATCCCCTGCGACCGGGGTTCCAGCTCCTACCAGGCCCAGACCAACGTCTGCCACCTAATAACTGAGGAGCCCAGCTCCTAACCTCCTCCAACTACTTGTGACCTCTCCTCTCGAGAGTCACCACTCGACTGACTACTTCTGACCCTCCCTAGCCAACCCCCCAAATAGGCGGCCCTATTCCCTTCAGGCTACCCATTGGTGTGTCTGGTGGGTGTGGTGCAGAGTGTTTCTAGGATTTCAATTGTCTTGTTCTTAGCAACACCAAAGGCCAGGGACCCGTAACCAAGGAGGAGATGGACATCATGCAGAAGGGCAAATTGCATAATGTCCTGTAACGACCTGATAGGCCAGGGCATCATATATGCAGAACAGAAATATATACCAGGATTGGCAAAAAATGGAGGGGACAAATATATCAGGATGGGCCCAGGATTGGGGGCTGTAAGCGTTTGCCTGCACATGTAATGGGGGACACTCACTTGGTTGCGTTTCCGAGGTAACACAGGAACACAAAGTCTTAAAAAGTCCAAGCAGTTTATTAAGAAATCCAGAATAAACCACTTTTCCAAACAAAATCACAAACAATACACAGTTAACTCGGATACCAGTCCGTTAACTCCAGAGAGGTTTCTGTGCCTTTTTCTCTGAGTCCAACAGCCCCGTTACCTCTTGACACCTGTTTCCCCAGGAACACGGATTTCTGGTCCATCTTTGTTGCGGATCGCCCGCTCAGGTTTGGACACTACCAATGTCAGAGTGGAGCTACCTCAGCCGCCACACACTCAGTTCCAGATGGTTGAAGGCAACCCACCCACTGACTCCTTGTGCCAAACAAGCTAATTAACCCTGCTGTACTGTTCGGGTCAATATGACCCGAAATGATTTTTGAGACCCTGCAGATTTTTTTTAATGAGGATTTGAAACTAGTGGTTCCTTGATTTCTCCTCATTTGTGGAGGTCTACATTTTTTTTTTGTTTTTCTTTTTATTTTGTTTACTTTTTGCTACACGCTGATTGTTACACTTGTACTGTTCGGGTCAATATGACCCGATAGCATTTTATACTGTTTGATTCTAAAACAGATAGAAGAGCTAAAGATAAACTAGCCCCTATTAGAAATGTTTGGAATCAATGGGTAGAGATTCTACCAAAATTGTATAACAGTGGTGAAAATGTAACTGTTGATGAGCAACTGGTGGCATTCCAAGGAAGGTGCCCATTCAGACAATATATACCAAGTAAGCCAGCAAAATATGGCATCAAGATCTGGACACTTTGCGACAGCAAAAGTTCATATGCTCTAAATGTTCAAGTGTATACAGGAAAAACCCCTGATGAAAGACCTGAAAAAAATCAGGGTATGCGTGTTGTTCTAGATTTGACTCATGGACTAAAAGGACAAAATGTCACATGTGACAACTTTTTTACATCCTATCAACTAGGCCAGATGTTGAAGAAAAAACAACTTACCATGCTGGGTACTATGAGAAAAAACAAATCTGAACTACCGCAAGGTATCCTTAGCAAGAAAGAGGTGTACAGTTCTACTTTTTATTTTTCTGGAAATACAACTGTTGTTTCTTATGTCCCAAAAAAAACTAAACAGGTAATTCTAATGAGCACAATGCACCATGACAATGCCGTAAGTGATAGAGAAGACATAAAGCCTGACATTATTTTGGATTATAATGCCACAAAGGGAGCAGTTGATACTTTAGACCAGGGGTCTCAAACACGCGGTCCGCGGGCCGCATGCGGCCCTTCATGCTGCTTCGTGCGGCCCCCAGGCCCGTGCCCCTGGTCACTATCGCGGCCGGTGCAGGGGCCGCAGCCACTGTCTGTACTTTGTTAGATGAGTGTTTTGCCGGCGCTGCGCTCTCAGAAGCAAGGACTGTGCTCGCGCAGCGCCGGCAAAACATTCATCTGACATAAATCGCTGCCAGGGGCTGCGGCCCCTGCACCGGCCGCGATAGTCACCGGGGCACGGGCCTGCAGACAGCAAGAAGCAGAGGTGAGGAGCCGAGGGAGCGCGAGACAGGTGAGAAGAATGGTGTTTATATTTTGTGTTTGTGAAGGACGGCACATAAACCCCTTAGCGACCTATGACGTACTGGGTATGTTATGGCTCCCTGGTACTTAAGGATCCATGACATACCCAGTACGTCATGGCGAGATCGTGGCCCCGGTGGCTGCAATCGCCGTTTGCATTGCAAATAGCAAATACCTTAGATTCGGGGAGGAGGGGACCTCAGGAGGGGTGGTGTCTCCTCTCCGGACCTACGGAGGCTGTGATTGGCTGTGAGGTGTTCGTCAGCCAATCACAGCCACTGTAATGTTACAGCCATTGAAAATGGCTGTAACATTGAAATCCAGCCCTGATCAGTGCAGCTGTAGCCCTGATCATTGGCTGGAGCTGGGTGACCTCAGTTTCACCCGCCCCCAGCTCTGATTGGAGAGACCGGCCTTGTGACCGATCTGTCCAATCACTGTGGATCTGGGGCCGGAGACCGCCCCCTCACCTTCACTCCAGCGTCTGTGGGTGGAAGGAAGCCGAGAGCGATCGGTAAATTATAGCGCCCCCTTTCACCCGCCGCCGCCACTGCCCCCACCACCCATTACTACAGGATGGGGACATTACTATAGAATAGGGACAAGGTGGGCACACGACTATAGGATGGGGACAAGGTGGGCACATGACTATAGGATGGGGACAAGGTGGGCACATGACTATAGGATGGGGACAAGGTGGGCACAGTACTATAGGATGGGGACAAGGTGGGCACATGACTATAGGATGGGGACAAGGTGGGACCCTTACTATAGAATAGGGACAAGGTGGGCACATGACTATAGAATAGGGACAAGGTGGGCACATATCTATAGGATGGGGACAAGGTGGGCACCTTACTATAGAATAGGGACAAGGTGGGCACATGACTATAGAATAGGGACAAGGTGGGCACATGACTATAGGATGGGGACAAGGTGGGCACAGTACTATAGGATGGGGACAAGGTGGGCACATGACTATAGAATGGGGACAAGGTGGGCACATGTATATAGGATGGGGACAAGGTGGGCACATGACTATAGAATAGGGACAAGGTGGGCACATGACTATAGGATGGGGACAAGGTGGGCACATGACTATAGGATGGGGACAAGGTGGGCACATGACTATAGGATGGGGACAAGGTGGGCACATGTCTATAGGATGGGGACAAGATGGGCACATTACTATAGAATAGGGACAAGGTGGGCACATGTCTATAGGATGGGGACAAGGTGGGCACATGACTATAGGATGGGGACAAGGTGGGCACCTTACTATAGAATAGGGACATGGTGGGCACATGTCTATAGGATGGGGACAAGGTGGGCACCTTACTATAGAATAGGGACAAGGTGGGCACATGTCTATAGGATGGGGACAAGGTGGGCACATTACTAAAAGATGGGGACATTACAAGGATGGGCATAATACTATTCGATGGGGACATTAGAATAGGGACAAGGCTGGGGTCATTACTACAGGATGGGGACAAGGTGGGCACATTACTATAGGATGGGGAACATTACTAAAAGATGTTGGCCAAAATTTCTATATAGTGATAATTGTAACACTATTAGTTACAAGAATGGGATAAAATGTAAAAAAAACAAAATAAGGCATGACTTTTTTTTTTACCATCAAATGTTTTTTTTTTTTTATATTTAACCAAAGAATGTGCACATTTGTTATAATAAACAAGTGAAAAATGTTGAAAATCAGTGATCCAAAGGTGTGTAAAAAAGAAATATATGGTACCAATAAAAATGTCCCCCCAAATTATTTTCTTCCTCTGTGCGGCCCATACACCCAACCGAGTTTGAGACCCCTGCTTTAGACCAAGCAATATCAACATATACATGCAAACGCAAAACCAATCGGTGGCCAATGATTTTATTTTATAACATACTGGACGTTTCTGCATACAATGCATTTGTCTTATGGAGAGAAATCGACCCCGATTGGAACCGGAATAAGCTGCATAAAAGAAGATTATTTCTTGAGGAATTGGGAAAATCCCTGGTGAGGCCATATATTGAGAGCAGAAAAGTGACCCCCAGAAGTGATGGAGCAACAGCCATTGTGAAAAGTGTCCAGCATGCTCAAGAAAGAGACTCCACATCCACGGCCTCCACCAGCACAGCTACCAGCAAAAAAAGGAAGAGATGTAGCTTCTGTCCATCTTCCTGTGACAATAAGACTAATCTGACATGTGCTGGATGTTCAAAATATCTGTGTAAAGGACGTGTCTTATTATTGTGTTCAGTGTAAAAACGCATGAACATGTTCAGTTTTTTCTTTTTTCTTTCTAAACAGGTTGAAGTTTTTATGATTTTTCATTTGTTGATTTATAAAATTTGTTTTCAAAAAGTTAAATTTCATGTTTTAGTATTAGTAATGTAAAGCTTCTTTATTATTTGTGTGCAGAATGTCAACAATCGAAGATAATTGCAAAAAGCCTGTGTAACCTTTTAATAAAAAAAAAAAAAATAATTAAGTTTGAATTTAAATTTTTCATTTGTTTATGATCCACCATGTTCACATACAGTTTTCAATGAAAAAAGTATTCAAATAAAACAATTAGAGTAGCTAAAATCAAGAATTAATAGGTCGAGTCATATTGACCCGGGAACAGTACAAGTGTATAGCAAATGCGAACAGAACAGCAGGGTTAGACCTGTGTCAAATACACCCATAGGCAGGGGGCATGTGGATGGCCAGTCCCACCCATCTCTTAGCCATCCATAATCCTAGCCCATTCAATACTATAGGAAGATGTGGTACTACATGTACCAGAAAGCACTCCCAGGATCACACCACTTCCGTGGTACATATCTGTCATTCACAATATAACCGGTCGCCTTTTCACAGGGCATATATAGCAGAATAGGGACATATATACCATGATGACTCAGTGATGGGGACATATGTGGTGCCCCTGAGGCTTCAGTCCCCACCCGGTACTGCACTTCCCCAGAGGTGGGTGCAGTATTCATCCCGGGTACAAAGGAGGTCATTGCCGGGAAGAGGACTTCAAGTCTTCTGGCCCACAACAAGTGCCTGGGGCACAGCAGCATATAGAGCCAAGAGTTGAGACAACAGAGCGGCACCAGTAACGGACTCGTGCTGCCTGCCATAAGGGACAGGAAAGGGGTCTATTCAAGGACTTGGGTCCCCGCATGGCTTCAGGCCACTGGCACTCACACAACACAGCGCAGGGAGGAAGGAGTCACAGGAAGAAATACCGGTTCTGGCCTCCGAACTATCCGGAATTGGCTGGGGCTTATCACAGCGGAATCCGGCAGTCCAAAGGCGGTGACATCTCAGTGAGTAAAGAACTTTAACTGCAAGCGCTGTGTCATCCAGTCCTTCCCGTGTCCCACGCTCTTTTATTAGAGTGGATTACTACCCCCAACCTCCCTGTGGGCCTGAGCTCTACATGTGGAGAGCTGTACCAACTTAGCTGCACTACTATCTGCCCTCAGAGGAATCCTCTTGCAGCAGTGGCTCCTATTTAGCCATACACCACATGTGGCGTAACGAATAACTACCATCCCCATCATCACCCCCCATCCTTTATTGACACTGCTGGGGTCACGGAACCAGGCTTAGCCGCTGTGACATCTGAAACCCCCCACACCAGCCCGGCAACGAGTAACACTTGGGCGCATCACATATATAACAGGAATGGCAACATACATACCAGGATGATAGACATATAAGGCCCAGGATTGGGGACACATATACCAGAATGGGGTACATAAATACTGTAGTGTTCGGTGCAAAGGAGGACCCACGGGACCGTGCACCAGACTCCCCCAGGGAGACTACCAGGAGCGATCCCCTATACATGGGCTGTCTGACAGCCACCCCAGAGGGCCTAGATGCACAGCAGCTGGGACACGACAGGAATACGGGTTAGCGTCCTTAAGATGTCCGTGCAGGATAGTGAGGCTGGTCCAAGGGTAGATATAGGCTGAAGGAAATCAGGACCGATAAGCGGAACTGGGTACAGGTGCCGACTGGTGGTAACAGATGGAGTCCTGGATCAGCGAGGGTGCAGACTAATGATACCGGGTGGAGTCCAGAACCGGCGACAGGTACTGGCTGACGGAAGGTGATGGGATCCACAGCAGATCATCACCGGGGAATCTCCTGGAAGACCGGTGGGCTGGACACACACAGGCTGGCAGTCGGGATCTGTGGGCAGAGACAGGGTTAACCTGGATACGTGACACAGAGGGGCCTGAACACCTATCATAGGAAACAAGGCTACTAGTACACGTTGAACAGGCCCCGCCCAGATGGAAAATTAAGTCTTATATACCCTGTACCTGTTATCAGCCATATCCTGTTTCAGAGATGCTGGCCCTTTAAGAGAAGGTGAGGGAGCGCGCCTGTGCCCTACTGCGTATGTGCGAGGCCCGGGAGCTGGAGATCAGTGCAGGAGGAGGAGACCCAGGAGAGCTGGAGACAGAGTCCCGGACTGCAGCGAGACGGCGGGGATGAGGAGCAGGGAGCACGTAGGAGGCTGAGGAGGGGGAGCGGGAGCCGCAGGCGTGGTCAGAGCGCACGGGGACCGGGTCGGTGAGTGAGGAGCGGCATCAAGATAAGCGGTGGCCCCGGGAGCGTGACAAATACCAAGATGGTATCAGGATAGAGGACAGTATATAGCAGGATGGAGGACATATATATCAGGATTTTTGACATATATACTAGGATGGGCCCAAATTGAGGAACATACAATGATGAGGGATATATACCAGGATGGAGGACATATATACCAGCATAGAAGACATATACACTGATGAGCAAAAGGATAATGTTTTGAACTTTTGACTTTCAGGATCCATATCTCATCATCCACTACAACTTTGATCGTGAGACTACTCTCATTTTATAAACTATCAATTTGGCTAGCTCATGCATAACTTTGACTTGCACCTAATCATATGCTAAATAGTTGCAATTCAAATTTTATATATGAGATAGACAAGATGATTGTCTATAAAATGAAGGTAGTCTCACGCTCAAAGCTGTCGTGGATGATGAGATATGGACTTCACTCAGAGCAGCGGGGTAGCCTCCGAATGTTAACTCTGGTGACCTGACTGTCGAACTGTTGTGCAATGTTCTATAATCCAACAGACTGGCAGTCAGTTCATCGCTGCTATCAGTGAACTCAGTTGAACCCGCTGTCAGATTGTGAAACATCATGGCACAGTGGTTCGGCAATCTGGTAGTGGGTTCCACAGTTGTGAACTCAGTTTAACTGCTGCCAGATTGCCGGAATCCTGTGCCAATGTGTCAGGCAAACCGACAGTCTGACAATAGTTCATCTAAGTTCACAGATTGAGGTTCCCACAGTGTGAACTCAGTTGAACCCGCTGCCAGATTGCCAGACTTCTATGACAACTGAGTTCCCTGATGGCAGTGGGGAAGCCCTTGGCTATGTACTCTCGTGAACTCAGTGGCGTCACTTCTTCTCACAGCAGAGTGCTCCCCCACTGCTCTCAATGTGTCCCTAAGACTGTAGTAACTGGTAACATGTTCCATCACTGCAGAATGTGGATCTACAGTTAACAACCTCATGTCCTAATAATTACCTACTAGCACTCCAAAATACATGATTTTTACACATTTATTGGACATCCCTAGATGCCCAAATTAAAGGAGTAACGCCATTTTTCAATAAAACCAATCTTTATTTAAACATATTTTTTAAAAATATTTTAGCAAAAAGGTACCGTATAGAAGAGAGACACGGACAGGAAAATAATTAGATCCCTGTATTAGTGACTGGGATATTTACACCCAAGCAGGTGAATGTATATGTGATTACAGCCAAAAAACCGAATATTAAATGGACTAACAAATGGACCTAGTGATCATAACTGTATTGATACAAATATAGCATATTCATTACTGCAAAAATTCCTACATATATAATTTTGATGCAAGTATCATATATCATATGGACCACATACAGACTCTGCGGCTCCAACTGCGTTTTTTCATCTGCAGTGCATAAATTTTTCCATGCAGGGTTCCCCCATAAATAATCTGTACTCATGAGAATAAATAAATAAAAGAGTATGGAGGTTCCCCAAACAGGAATTAATTCCACTAAATGCAGTGTAAATTACCAATAAACGCACATGGTGGTATCAGCAGAGCCTGCCTAGGTCCATAGATTGCATGAGATCCATGACACTTAGAAAATGCAGTATACAACAGCAAACCATCTGTGATAATGACCACACAGTCCATATAAGTCCATACTCAAATAGAGATTAGGCTGACAATAACCATAATAGTATCATAATATTACATCACCTGACTGGGAAGTATCCTGCCGTGACCCTCGCACTCCGACACGTGTTTCACAAACAGCTTTCTCAAGGAGCGTGTCAGAGGTGAGGGGCGGGCAGATTATAAACATCAGATAACCAATGAGAGGTGCCAAACTCTGATTGCATTCAAACGTCAGAGCAGGAAACAGATTAATCCCATTATCGGCGCATGACTGCAGTTGCTACGGACGCTTGTAAAGGGACCTCCCACGGATCGCGATCACGTGACTGTGACGTCATGACCCACATGATGGTGAGTCATGGCAACCACACCACGCTATCTGACGCGATGTGTGATGGTCAGTCGGCAGCAAAAAAGTCATGCGCACTGGGTAATCTGTGATACTTAGAACATAACACACACAACAGGAAGATTTCGATCATTCAAAAACTATTGTCAGGGAAACTATGCAATCGACTGCAAACAGGCACATCATTACATAGGAGGGAATCATGTTATTATGCAATCATATATAGCTTTCCAAGTTATAACAAAACACCCCATTGTAACACACAATAAATACGAAAGAGACCTATACAGTCAAAGGCACATCTTTAGATAAGAGAAGATCATACCATCATAAATAGATAAATTTACAAATTCCTGACAAAACCCCCCATTATAACACACAATCAATATGACATGACTAAAGAGCACACTACTCCATAACAATTATTCATATGATACATTATATTTAATAATCCTTTCGGACGGCTTGAGAGAGTAGCTCCTTCCCCTAGACATCAACGGTCATCACACGAAACCTTCTCAGGACATGTAGAAGCAGCACACTCCATTGGTGAAATTAACCCGAATATATAGTAACCTAATGAACTAAAAAAATAGGCGATTAAAATAATAAAAAACAAAACCCACCAAACACATCTAACTAAAACCCAGGCATCCCTATGCAAGGAATACAAGAGACACAAGAAACTACAAGGTATCATGTGAACAACCAACTCAAGAGACCTCCCTCTTTTTTAAAAAACCACAGCCAGATTGATTACAGGAAAGCTGAGAAACCCATATTTTCGTTCAGCCCGTTAGGAGTCAAGGTTCCCAGCCTATAGATCCACTTACTTTCAACCTGGGCAAGAAACCTACCAAGATCACCCCCCCTGGTACCAAGAGACACTAAATTGATACCTTTCGCTTTCAACAAGGAGGAATTGCATCCGTGATACTTTTTATAATGTCTTGGAATGGTTTTTAACAGATTTTCATCAGTAATGCTTTTAGCTTTTTCAATGTCCAGACAGTGCTCACGAATTCTAATTTTTAACTCCCTCGTGGTAAGTCCAATATATACCCTTTTGCATGGGCACTCAATCCTGTAGATCACACCTTTTGAGGAACACGTGATCCGATGTCTAATATCGAACTCACGTGATCCATCAAAATTATGAAATTTCTTGGACTTAACAAGATTGGCACACGCCTTGCAAAGGCCACATGGGAAAAAACCCACTGGCAATGGTTGACTGGACTTGCTTGTCTGAGATGGTTCATAGTTACTATGGACAAGCATGTCTCTTAAGTTTTTACCACGTTTAGCCACGATAGATGGTCGTGATGGGAGGATTCTTTTTAGAACTGGATCCGTCAGTAGAATGTTCCAATGTTTCTGGACTACTGTCCTCATTTTATCCCACTTATTGTTATAAGTGGTAATAAGACGCACTGTCTGGTCATTTTTTGTTGTTTTCACCGTGTTAGAAAAAAGGAGAGAGTTTCTAGAAGACCCCACTGCTCTCCTAAAACCATGCCTTATTGTCCTCCGACTATACCCTCTTGATTCAAATCTGTGGGCCAGCTCCTCAGAGTGAGTCATGAAACTCGAATCATCCGAGCAAATTCTCCTAACCCTGAGGAACTGGCCGACAGGAATCCCCTTGATGGTATTTTTGGGGTGTGCAGATGATGCCAGTAAAAGGGAATTAGTGGCGGTTGGTTTACGGAAGACCTGAGTGGACAACAAACCGTCCGATGATGCCACAATTTTCAGATCCAAAAAATTGATTTCACGCCCATATTCATATGTGAGTTTGATGTTTAGATTATTTTGATTCAAACTCTGCATGAATTCCTGTAGACCAACCACATCACCCTCCCAAATAAACCACACATCATCTATATACCTGATCCAATTCAAAACCTGATGTGTACATAGATTGTTGTCGCTCACAAAAATCTGCCGCTCCCACGCCCCCAAAAAAAGGTTGGCGTAGGATGGTGCACAGCAGGCACCCATGGCAGTACCCTGTGTTTGTAGATACACCTTTCCATTGAATATAAAGATGTTATGCGTCAGTATATACTCAAGTACGACTAAAATTAAGTCCGCCGTGGGACGTGCAATATTACTAGACTCAAGGTACCAAGAGACAGCCCTCAGACCATCCGGATGTCTAATGGAGGTATATATAGATTCAATGTCGGCGGACACCATCATCATATTATCCTCCAGATGAATCCCATCCAGACGTCTGAGAGCTGCCGTGGTATCCCGAATGTAGGATGGTAACTCACATACCAACGGCTTCAAATAATAGTCAATTACTTGACACACCAATTCAATGAGGCTACCATTCCCAGATATTATGGGTCTGCCAGGGGGATTAGTTGGATCCTTATGAATTTTTGGAATCAGGTACAAGGCCGGTAGACGTGGGTGAAGTTTCTTAACGGTATCAAGGAATTTTTTGGGAATAATTCCCTTATCATACGCTTGTTCCAAAATCCCAACTAAAGAGCTATGAAAAGTAGAGGTAGGATTATATGGTAATTTCCGGTAACATTTGATATCTCCCAGCAGTTTATTAGCCTGCTCTTCATATTTGTCACACGGCCAAATAACAAGGTTGCCGCCTTTATCAGCTGGCTTGATAATGACATCCCGCCAGGATTGTAACTCTTTCAAACCAGCCCACTCATCTTTAGTAAGATTCCGGGCTGGTGAGGGTGAGGCAGCCAACTCTTCAATTTCTTGAGAGACCATTTTCGTAAATACCTCTAAGGCCGGACAAATACTCAAGCTTGGGAATTTTTTGGATTTATTCATAAGCTGTAACGGGAAATTACCAACCTCATTCTCTGAGCTCTCCTCCTCCAAAGATTGTAAGATTGAAAGTGCCTCTTGCTCCTCCCTAGTGGTGAAGATATTGGAAGCTTGAGTCTTATGATGCAATTTTTTAAGCAGGATTTTTCTTGAAAAAAGGTGAATATCTTTCACCGCTGTGAACGCGTCTAAGGGATTAGAAGGGGAAAATGTTAGTCCCTTTTCCAATAGAGAAATTTGTACATCTGAGAGCCTGTGTTGAGAAAGATTAATTACCTGCGGCCCATCCTTACGTTTGTCCCTCGGATTAAAGATATCATATCCTTTACGTTTCCCTCTGTATCCATTGTATGAGGGATCTCTGGGACCTTCTGAGCCACTTGTAGACACATTGCTCTCAGATGCAGAATTCAAAGATTGATTAGAGGCAAATCTGGAAGTAGCCATCTTAGATTCCTTCTTTATCTGCCATTTATAAACTTTTTTAGTCTCAAAATCTTGGATATCGCGCTGATATTTTTTCAATTTATCAGTGCTGATCTCCTTCTCCCACCGTTCAAAATCCTTATCCAGGCTCACAAAAAGTTCCTGTAGATCATCCTTAGAAAGATCTTTTTGAAGGCCCTCCTCAAGTTCCTTTATCTCCTCCTCTAGTTTGAGCAAGGTGATTTTATTTTTTTCATTTATAATTTTCATAAATTCAAAAGAACATTTTGCAGCAGCCTTCTGCCATCTTAGGATCAATTCTTCCTGCTCCAGATCAAAGCTGGGATATAAATGGATCCTAAGACCCCGGGGAATGATTTCTTGCTCACAATATCGCTCAAGAGAGTTGCTTGTCCACCAAATTTTCGTTTTTTTATGTAAAATATTCTTTTATCTCTTGATACTATCCTTGCATGATATCTGGGGTAAAATCACACCGGTACCCTTGCTAAATATAGTAGAGGCTTTGGACAGCCAGCTCGTTTCCCTGGCTTTAAAATCCATTGTGGAATGGGACCAACTGTTCAAAAAACAGCAAAGATATACAGTTAACAACCTCATGTCCTAATAATTACCTACTAGCACTCCAAAATACATGATTTTTACAAATTTATTGGACATCCCTAGATGCCCAAATTAAAGGAGTAACGCCATTTTTCAATAAAACCAATCTTTATTTAAACATATTTTTTAAAAATATTTTAGCAAAAAGGTACCGTATAGAAGAGAGACACGGACAGGAAAATAATTAGATCCCTGTATTAGTGACTGGGATATTTACACCCAAGCAGGTGAATGTATATGTGATTACAGCCAAAAAAACGAATATTAAATGGACTAACAAATGGACCTAGTGATCATAACTGTATTGATACAAATATAGCATATTCATTACTGCAAAAATTCCCACATATATAATTTTGATGCAAGTATCATATATCATATGGACCACATACAGACTCTGCGGCTCCAACTGCGTTTTTTCATCTGCAGTGCATACATTTTTCCATGCAGGGTTCCCCCATAAATAATCTGTACTCATGAGAATAAATAAATAAAAGAGTATGGAGGTTCCCCAAACAGGAATTAATTCCACTAAATGCAGTGTAAATTACCAATAAACGCACATGGTGGTAATAGCAGAGCCTGCCTAGGTCCATAGATTGCATGAGATCCATGACACTTAGGCGGGCTTTGCACACTACGACATCGCAGCCCGATGCTGCGATGCCGAGTGTGATAGTGCCCGCCCCCGTCGCAGCAGCGATATGTGGTGATAGCTGGCGTAGCGAAAGTTATCGCTACGCCAGCTTCACACACACACTCACCTGCCATGCGACGTCCCTGTGGCCGACGACCCGACTCCTTGTTAAGGGGGCGGGTCGTGCGGCGTCACTGCGACGTCACACGGCAGGCAGCCAATCAGAGCGGAGGGGCGGAGATGAGCAGGATGTAAACATCCTGCCCACCTCCTTCCTTCCGCATATCCTACGGAAGCCGCAGTGAGGCCGGTAGGAGACGTTCCTCGCTCCTGCGACTTCACACACAGCGATGTGTGATGCCGCAGGAGCGAGGAACAACATCGGACCGTCGCGTCAGCGTAATCATGGATTACGCCGACGCTGCACCGATGATACGATTACGACGCTTTTGCGCTCGTTAATCGTATCATCCAGCCTTTACACACTGCGATGTCGCATGCGATGCCGGAAGTGCGTCATTTTCAATTTGACCCCACCGACATCGCACCTGCGATGTCGCAGTGTGCAAAGTGCCCCTTAGAAAATGCAGTATACAACAGCAAACCATCTGTGATAATGACCACACAGTCCATATAAGTCCATACTCAAATAGAGATTAGGCTGACAATAACCATAATAGTATCATAATATTACATCACCTGACTGGGAAGTATCCTGCCGTGACCCTCGCACTCCGACACGTGTTTCACAAACAGCTTTCTCAAGGAGCGTGTCAGAGGTGAGGGGCGGGCAGATTATAAACATCAGATAACCAATGAGAGGTGCCAAACTCTGATTGCATTCAAACGTCAGAGCAGGAAACAGATTAATCCCATTATCGGCGCATGACTGCAGTTGCTACGGACGCTTGTAAAGGGACCTCCCACGGATCGCGATCACGTGACTGTGACGTCATGACCCACATGATGGTGAGTCATGGCAACCACACCACGCTATCTGACGCGATGTGTGATGGTCAGTCGGCAGCAAAAAAGTCATGCGCACTGGGTAATCTGTGATACTTAGAACATAACACACACAACAGGAAGATTTCGATCATTCAAAAACTATTGTCAGGGAAACTATGCAATCGACTGCAAACAGGCACATCATTACATAGGAGGGAATCATGTTATTATGCAATCATATATAGCTTTCCAAGTTATAACAAAACACCCCATTGTAACACACAATAAATACGATAGAGACCTATACAGTCAAAGGCACATCTTTAGATAAGAGAAGATCATACCATCATAAATAGATAAATTTACAAATTCCTGACAAAACCCCCCATTATAACACACAATCAATATGACATGACTAAAGAGCACACTACTCCATAACAATTATTCATATGATACATTATATTTAATAATCCTTTCGGACGGCCATATATTCGGGTTAATTTCACCAATGGAGTGTGCTGCTTCTACATGTCCTGAGAAGGTTTCGTGTGATGACCGTTGATGTCTAGGGGAAGGAGCTACTCTCTCAAGCCGTCCGAAAGGATTATTAAATATAATGTATCATATGAATAATTGTTATGGAGTAGTGTGCTCTTTAGTCATGTCATATTGATTGTGTGTTATAATGGGGGGTTTTGTCAGGAATTTGTAAATTTATCTATTTATGATGGTATGATCTTCTCTTATCTAAAGATGTGCCTT